>NC_058522.1:153018094-153321125 GCF_904849725.1 Hordeum vulgare subsp. vulgare | reverse complement strand
TTGGTAAAGGTAGCGATGAGAGGCCATGTAGGAGTACATGGTGGGTTGTCTCATTGCGACCGTCCTTAAGAACTGAGTTTTGTGTATGTTATCCAAGACAAGATACTACCATGCATTGGGCCCTGAAATATGACCCCGCTCGGTTTATTAATTGCCTAGATCTCTGTCCAGGAGTTGCAATTAGTTTCTGGTGTTTGTAGGAAAAGTGTCGGCGGCCGTGTTTAGCTCCGCCCCACGGGGTAGGCTTCACTACGGTAGATACACAGTGGCACGGTGTACCAAGTGGCACCCGAATGGTGGGCTTGGGAACCCTGCGCACATCGTTTGGGGCCGTAGAGGAAACCTCGGCCGGACTTCCTTGCGGGTTCAGTCTCAAATAGGCGATAAACCTGGACTCGGGTCTTGTGTGGTTAACGGTCGTGGCTTCCGCTTGAAGGTTGCCGAGATGCATGACGTGCATATGGTTGCCGAGATGCATGACGTGCATATGGTGCTAAGTGGTGGGAGCATGTGTGAAGAAGTATACCCCTGCAGGGTGTTGTAATCTGTTCGAATAGCCGCGTCCTCAGATATGGACTACTTGGAAACATTACGTGGTACATAGACAATTTAAATGGATACTCTAAAACATTCAAGATAAGTGTGAGTGCTATGGAAAGCCTTGTCGTAGGGAGACGAGAGTGGATCCATAGTGGTGTATTGAATTGGTGAATATCTGGACTCGTGTGCGATATCCCACCTGAATGACAGAACTTGTAGTCGTAGTACAGGTTAGCCAAGAGTCAAAGCGGGCTTGCTGCAATCAAACCCCACAATCCTTTCATTGAAACATGATGCATATGTAGATAGTTCTGATGTAAGACTTGCTGAGTACCTTTGTACTCACGGTTGCTTTATTTATGTTTTTGCAGAGAAGACTTAGACTCATTAAAAGGTTCTACGCGATGTGTTCGATGTTGAACGGAATAGCTTGGGAATCCCAGATAGAGGTCTGGCTCCTTTGGTAGGGTCGTAGTAGCTTTTCAGGCTCTTCCAGCCACTTTTAGTAGATGTCTGTACCGAGACATGAATTGCTTCTGCTTGTTGTTTGTATGACTTGAGTGTCGGGTCACGAGATCCCTGTTTGTAATATCATACTATGTTGACTCTTATGAGTCTTTAATAAATGCTTGAGTCATAGAGTTATGTTGTGATGCCATGTTGTATCTACACATATCGTGCATAATGTGTGTATGTTTGAAATGCATTATATGTGTGGGATTCGACACCTAGTTGTTTGCCTTTAGTAGTACTCTTTATAGGGAAATGTCTCTTTGTGATTCCATCGAGCCTTGGTAGTTTGCTACTCCTCGGAACACATTGATTGACCGGCGTGTATCCTTCTTTGCTGCTGTGTCTGTCCCCTCGGGGAAATGTCACGCGGTGTAATGGAGTCCTTGTAGCTTGCTACGACTCGTCTACACACGCTGATGACCGACACCTGCCTTGCTGGGTTATGTATGCCTGTCCCTGTACGGATGTACCGCTTGGGTTTATAACTAGTCATGTCGACCCGGGTCCTTGTAGCTTGCTACGACTCGTCTACACACGCTGATGACCGACACCTGCCTTGCTGGGTTATGTATGCCTGTCCCTGTACGGATGTACCGCTTGGGTTTATAACTAGTCATGTCGACCCGGGTTCTTTGTCATTTGAACGCTAGCAACATATTCACATACGTGAGCCAAAAGACGCAAACGGTCCCGGCTGAGGTAAGGTGGTAGCCGTGGAGTTTACCGTGCGTGAGGCCGCAAAGTGATATGATGTGTTACAGGCTGGATTCTTATGATTTAGGATCGGGGTCCCGACACGGCGCCTTCCGCCAAGACAACGTCCCCTGGAGAGAAGAATCCTGGCAAGAGGGCTTCCCACGCTTATCCCGACAAGCACGCTTCTCCTGAGTACTTTGCTGTCGCCGGGGACGCCCCCGAAAGCACCAATATCCGAAACAAAAAATCCAAGGCGGCCCTGCCATATAAAAAGAAGGTACCCGCCCGAGAGGACGGCACGGGTGGAACTTTCACCATAAGTTCCGCCCTTGACAGCAAATAGGAAAGTGCGCTCATCGCCTTCCTGTGGGCGAATCTCAATGTGTTTGTATGGAAACCATCGGATATCCTCGGTGTTCCCAGGAAGGTGATTGAGAACCACCTCGTTGTCTATCCCCACGCGTGGTCGGTCAAGCAGAAGATGAGGAAGCAATACCTGGAGCGGCAAGAGTTCATTGCCGAGGAAATCAAGAAGTTAGAAGCACCAGGACTCGTCAGAGGAGTCATCCATCCCACATGGTTGGCCAATCCAGTTGTAGTGCGCAAGGCGAACGGGAAATGGCGGCTCTGTATCGACTTTACCGATGTCAATAAAGCTTGCTTGAAAGACCCTTTTCCCTTGCCGCGCATCGATCAGATTGTCGACTCCACCGCTGGCTGTGACCTGTTGTCCTTCCTCGATGCCTACTCCGGGTATCACTAGATTTACATGGCCAAGGAAGATGAAGAGAAAACCGCCTTCATCACCCCCTATGGCACGTACTGCTTTGTACGAATGCTCTTCGGGTTGAAGAATGTTGGCTCCACCTTTGCAAGAGTGATCCACATTGGCTTTGAGCCCCAACTCCACACGAACCTGGAAGCCTACATGGATGATATAGTGGTCATAACCTTTGCAAGAGTGGAAGTCAACACTCGTGCAAGATCTGGAAGGGACATTTGCCAACCTACACAAGATTAACCTCAAGCTCAACTCCGAAAAGTGCTTCTTCGGTTTTCCATCCGGCAAGCTTCTCGGGTTCTTCGTGTCCCAACGCGGGATCAAAGCTAACCCCAAAAAGATCAAGGCCATTGAACAAATTGAAGTACCGAAGCGCGTCAAGGATTTGCAACGCCTTGCCGGCTATGTAGCCGCCCTGAGCAGGTTCATCTCCAAGTCTGCCGAACGCGCCCTGCCATTCTTCAAAATCTTGAAGAAGGCGGGACCGATGGAGTGGACCACCGTGGCGGAAACGGTGCTACAAGACCTGAAGCGATATCTTTCCTGTGCACTGATCCTGGTAGCGCGTAAACCACAAGAACCGTTGCTCCTGTACCTAGCGGCAACCAGCCAAGTGGTTAGTGCCGCGCTGGTGGCATAGAGGGAAGACGAGGAAGATACACCGGCAAAGGCAATGCCATCAGATGAGGAAGCGCAGACCCGCAACCAGGGACCCCCGGCAGAGTCCGGGGGCGATCAAGAGGAACAACCGCCAGCAGGCGAGCTAGTGCAGAAGAAGAAGATGGTGCAGTGCTCGGCCTATTTCGTCAGTTCCCTCTTGCACGGGGCCAGATCGAGATACTCTGGGGTGCAAAAACTGCTTTTCGGCCGTCTCATGGCCTCAAGGAAGCCGTTCCACTACTTCCAAGCACACGAGATCACCGTTGTCACCCGCTTTCCACTGCAAAGGGTTTTGCGGAGCCCCGATGCAACTGGCAGGATCATGGAGTGGGCGTTGGAGTTGTCCAACTTCGGCCTCAAGTTCGAAAGCGCATCAACCATCTAGAGCAGAGCTTTGGCGGAGTTTATCGCCGAATGGACCCCGACGCCAGATGAGGAAATACCGGAATCAACCCTCCCGGGCGAGGAGTCCAACTAAGAATGGATAATGTACTTTGATGAAGCGTTCTCACTGCAAGGCGTTGGAGCCGGCGTGCTGCTAGTCGCGTCTACTGGAGAATACCTCAAGTACGTATCCAGATGTACTTTTCCTAGGAGAAGTCCACCAACAACACCGCCGAGTACGAAGGCCTGCTTGCCCGCCTCAGGATCGCGACAAATCTGGGGATCAGGAAGCTCATCCTCAGAGGAGACTCACAGCTGGTAGTCCAGCAGGTCAACAAGGAGTACCAGAGCCCATTGATGGAAGCTTATGTGGAGGAACTAAGGAAGTTGGAAGAGCACTTCGATGGTCTAGAGACGGAGGACGTCCCCTGTGCTGAAAACACCATCGCCGACGACCTGTCGAAGCGTGCAACCCTTAAGTTACCTGTGGAACCGCGAACTTTTGTGCTACGACTGACTCAACCTTCTGTAACACCATCCACCAAGCCGAAAAAGAGGTGGAATCTAAGCTCCGGCAAGTAATTTCTGGCGGAACTGCCAAGGAGCCCCGACAAGGATCTTGCCGGAAAGGAAGCTGCCGGGGGAGATACAGAGCCTTTCGAGAAAGACACCGTCCCGGCAGAGGATATGCCTTTAGTCCTAACCGTCGAACCTCAGGCTCCGTCATGGGCGCAGCACATATTCCGGTACCTCCAAACTAGGGACCTGCCCGAAGGACGGGAAGAAGCGGAAAGAGTAGCCCGTCAGTCCAGCATGTACCAATTCGTGGAAGATGCCCTGTACAGAAGGCGACTGGACGGCGCGAAACTGAAGTGCATCCCTCAATATGAAGGACTGGACCTGTTGGCTAAGATACAGGGGGGGTATGTGGCTCCCACATAGGGTTAAGAGCCGTTGTCGGCAAGGTCTTCCGGTAAGGCTTCTTCTGGCCCACGGCCCTCCAGGATGCGACTACACTAGTAACCAAGTGTGAAGCGTGCCAGTTCCATTCAAGGAAGCTTCATCAGTGAGCTCAAGCTCTCCAGGCGATCCCTCTCTCCTCGCCATTCTTGGTCTGGGGGCTCGATATTCTCGGCCCTTTCCCACACACTGCCGGGGGCTTTGAGTACTTGTACGTTGCAATCGACAAGTTCAAAAAGTGGCCAGAGATGGAGCCAGTGAGGAAGGTGACTGCCCAATCAGTCGTTAAGTTCTTCAAAGGAATTGTCTTCCGTTTCGGGGTCCCGAACAGGGTCATCACGGACAATGGCACCTAGTTCAAGAGCGGCGCCTTCATGCAGTATGCCCAAGACCTCGGCAGCAAAATATGCTTCGCTTCTGATGCCCATCCAAGGAGCAATGGTGTAGCTGAAAGAGCAAACGTCGAGGTACTCCGCGGGCTCAGGACGAGAACTTTTCACAAGCTACGAACACATGGAAACCACTGGATTGATGTACTGCCGGTGGTTCTTTGGTCGATCAGAACGACGCCAAATCGAGCCTGAAAGAGCCTGATACATCTCCCTGCATTCGGTCCTTGGAATCCAACTGATGGAGCCTGAAAGAGCATCCCCTCCCTAGATGTGAGGGATGAAGTAGTGGCGGAAGAGGGCGGTGTTGGGGTGATCCCGATGAAATTTCTTGCAGAGATGCGCGAATATAGATATGCATGTCACCGCATTCGGCGTGAAATCTAGAAGATGGAAGCCGTAGGTGTACATGATGTCGATGAAGAACTCAAAAAAGGGCGGGCAAAGCCGACAATATAAGTAATCAGCAAAGAAGGGATACTTGTCTGGAGCACAACCAGCCTCTCTTGAGGTCACACGGGTGGCCGGATGCGCCTTCGTATTGGCCGCCCAGATGTGCTAGTAGCGCTGCTTCAGGAATAACGCGTCGGGCCCCGAGGGAAAATAAGTGAGCTCCTTCCGCATCTTCGCCAACTCTTTCTTCGTAACAACTAGTTTCCCCATCTTGCCTATGGCTCCCTTAGGTGCCATAACAACGGCGGAAGTTGCGGACGTCCGGAGCGCAGCCTCTGAAGCAAAGGTGGGGACGGGGGAGAAAACTTCAGCTAGAAGAAGGAGGTGGTGGCGTTTTCAAGATTGAAAAGAGTTGGGAAAGGACGAAGGGCTTGTGCGCTTGCGTTTTCCCCTCTTATGTCGAGAGGGGCGGACGCACATGCCGACCCTTGAGTGCCCAACCAATGGCTCAGCGCGCGTGTGGCCACCTTGGCCACTGGGCGCACACCTCCCCACGTCGCGTGTTCAATGTGCGACATGGGGAAAGGCCATTTGCAACGGCTCCAAAGCAATAGATTACCCTGCCATGGAAGCCCGTGCACCACTTTGGGCCTAGCCCAGCAAAGCCCCGCATGCGTGCGTGGCCAAGGCCGAGCGGCTCCTTTCAGTGCACTAGAGACTGGGGTCCCTCGTGCCCCAGACTTGTGCACGGGCACCGGCAACGCCCCTGGTAGCAGCGCACGTGGAAGACCGACAGGAAGACGAGCTAAAACCCACCGAAGCCATGCCCCCTCTCCGAGGGCGAAAGGTACAAAGGCTCCAGATACAAGGCCCTGGCAAGCCCTCCTTGCCGGGAAGATTCGCAAGACCCAGGCAAGCCCTCCTTGCCGGGTAGACTCGCAAAGACTGGCGAGGCCCCGACAATCCCTCCTTGCCGGGAAGATATTCAAGCCCCTGGCAAGACCTCCTTGCCGGGAAAACAATCAGGTCGTTTAATAGGGACGCCAGGCCAGCAAGCCCTTTTCGCTCGCCAGGTGTCCCCCATGTTTCTACCACAGTCCGACCGCTCCAGCGCATCCCTCATGCGCCAGCGCAAGACCCGAGTGTCGATCCAACTGGGTACGTGTCGCGACCACCTCGCTGTAGGTCAGGGGTCAGACAAGGCATTTACTGCCCCTGACACCACCGAAGAAGATGAGCGGTGAACCCTGTTCACTATGCAACACGTTAGCACACAGTTGGTGACCCCTTTGCCTATAAAAGGAGGCCCAAGCCTCATTCTCAAGGGGTTAGACTTTTTGGGATTTGAGACCCCCTAATCACCAGCTAAGTTACTGTAGCAAATCACCCTACAGTAAGCCCCCAATACAAAATACGCAGGTGTTGATCGTTAGTTCCGCTCTCGGCGCCACCTCTCTCCCTCTGTCGAACGATCAAGGGACCTTTCGAGCTTCCCATACAAGCTGATTATCAAAATCACCTCGGTTATCTCCCGCCTCTCAAAGTCATCAAGAAATCTTTTGAACCAGATGAGGGAAAAGGCAAGTTAGTGATTGATGAAGGAAATCGGCCACTGGATGGTTAATTTTGCAACGCTACCTCCTACTCCTCATATGATGACACTGCCACTGAAGAATATGTTGGCAGAGCAAAACCTCCAAGCCCAACTGCCCCAAGGGTGATGACTAACACAGAGCTTCTCCTCGGTCTTCCTCAGAAAGTCGATCACAACCATAAGTGGGTGAAACGCCAGTTTGGCTCTATTGTGAAAACCTTCAAAGTTATTCAAAATGACGTGAAGAAAAATCACTATTATCTTCATGAGGTATTTGATCGTACTTGGGCCATACTGTCCCACCTGAAGACTCCAAATGAACTTGAAGAATTGGAATTCACCCGCAACTTTGATTGGTCATGGCCACCAAAGAAGAAATTCAAGAATATTCCAGTTCCTGACTTGGTGGATAGCTCCTATTCTTCATTCCGCACTACTGATTCAAATGAAGAACCTCCTAATACTGTAATTGTCCCAACAAGTAAGTCTGAATCAAAGAATGCTCGTGCCTCTCCTTCAACACAATAAGTTAAATTCTTCATCCGTGTTAGTCCTCTATTTCGGCCCTTTTCGTCACTTGATGACGAAGGGGGAGAAATCTGAGAATTGGTCTTTCAATCAGGATAAATTTATGGGCTTATAAACTTTATTATATTAGAAACTCTTAGTTTTTCTAAAGTATTTGATGTAATGAGTTGTAACTTAAGACCGGTGGTGTTCTAACACTTTTTGAACATTTTTCCTTGCATGCTTATTCCTCAAGTTAATTAATGCATGCATGCTGAAATTCCTGAGACACCATTTTTCATCATGCATTTCAAATTCCTCATACTATATGTCAAATGCATGCATGAATTACAAGATACAAGGGGAGATCTCCATGATATATATCATCAATGTGCATTTGCTGTTCAAAGAAAATTCCTCAAAAAATGCACATCTTCAGGGGGAGTTTCTCTGTATCTTACCTTTGAATTCCTCAAACTCAGTACTTACATTTCATATTATTATCCCTGTTCAAAACTTAACCTATTTTTCATCAACCACAAAAAAGGGGGAGATTGTAAGTGCATGTAGTGCCCCTTAGTGATTTTGGTGGTTTGAAGACTTATAGTTTAAGAGACTGGTATGTTTGTAAGTGTACACATGCTGTATAAGTCGCTAAGGAGTTTGAGTTATTCGATGAATATCGACCCCTAAAAATGTAAGTCTTCAGGTGAAGACTTTGGTCCTTCCTTGAAGACTTTGATCGCGAAGAAATTGCAAAGAAATTGATATTCCTGATGAAGATATTGAAGATCGAGAATTTGGTGTGTCCCGAAGAAAATGTATAGAAGACTTTGAAGCTTGAAGATTTACTCTTTCTATATCATTTTTTTATACTTGAGTCATAGGAACACCGTATTGTTAAAGGGGTCGAGGTAAAACTATGGAACGAATATCCTCATGATGCTCAACCCAAACCTACATCTAACAAATTCTCAAAGTGAGGAACATGAGAGACATGAGTAATTTCACAGTTGAAAGTTCCGACCGTTGTCGTGCCATGCACCACCTGTCCCACATCTTATCCACCCAGCGGTCATATTATTAAAGGGCATTTATGTCAAATCATGTCAGGATGCTCCCAGGCTATAAATAGCCACCCCCACAACCCCTAGTTGGTTGTCTGCTCCGAGAGAAACTGACACTTGTGATTTAGAGCAACCCAAATTCCTTAGAGTCTTTGAGCGAAAATCATCAAGTGAGGAAATACCCCAAACACCCAAACCCAAACCAAAACCCAAGTAATTGAGCACCACTCAAGAAGTTATTCCTGTGTGGAACCGATGCTTGTTACCTTTGAGTACTATCCATCCTCTAGACAGCTAGTCGCCATGGTGTAGAGAAGTAGTCAATTGCCGGGTGACCGAGTTTGTGAGGGTTTGGAAGTCTGCCCTGAAGACTTACCACGAGTGTTACCCGACGACTTTGTGTCCTTAGCTCAAGGAGAATACGGTAGGAACTGTGTGTCCTTTGGTTTCAATACCAAGCCGCTCCAAACCAGACGTACAACTATCACAACAATTGGAACTGGATCATCAAGAACTTTCTTCATCGAGCTACTGGTTCTATTTCTTCAACTAGCTTCATTTCCTCAATTGCATGTTGAAGACTTTCATCTATACTTTTTGAAGAATTTGACTGAAGACTTTCTCTGAATTCCTCACCTCAAATTCGTCACCTGAGTTATTCTTCACCTGCTTATCATGTACTTGTGACCTGCACAAACCGATTCACTGAAATCACATTGAGTACTTTGTTATAGACATTTTTGCACTTCTAACTTGTACTATTTCCGCTGCACTCGGTTCCTTACTGAGGACTTTGCTAACTAGGAATTTCCTCAGTGATGAAATTATGAAAATCGCCTATTCACTCCCCCCTCTAGTCGATATAACACACTTTCAATGCATCTGGCTCCTTCCGAGGGAATTGGAACTCGGACCGCATGAAGCAACTCCATGGCAGGAGCTGTGTAGTAGGTGCCTTCAGTCATCCAATCCATAACCCAAGTGTTGACATCTTGTGCTTCACCTGAGAGATGCAAAGTAGAATATAATTGAAGAATTAGTTCTTCATTCCACTCGTAGATCTCCATGTAGAATGTCAGTAGGCTAGCTTCAAACAGAACTTTGAGGACAGACCCGAAACTGGGAATGAGTTCCATGTCTGTATGAGGAATTTGCTGATGCTGAAAAAGATTGTTCTTGTCAAAGAACATAGCACCATAGTAGTTCATCTATGCACTAGTCCAAAATTTCTTGTGCCTTGTCATTGGAGAGTCAAACGGATTTGCACCGATGGAATAATGATATTCATCAAAGAATCTCTCCTTCTGGAATTTCAGTCTTTTTGTACCACTAAACGGCCGAAGAGTCTTGGGTTGAAGATTTGGCTTAAATCGGAGCACAAGTGTTCGGCGATCTTCAGTCTGAGTCAATTGAGGCACGACCACTGTAGACTGAGGATTTTCAAAATGAGATTCAGCAGCAGTGTGCTCACCTTGAGGAGGGTCAGTTTCTTCAACCACACTTTCTTCAGTGTGAGGAATATGTAGTGCAGATAGATCAATTACCAGTGCAGCAGTATTCTCAATGGTTGTTTGATTCACAATTTCTTCTGCTGATACAGTTGATTCATTCTTCGGGATAAACTTCATTGGAGTGTGTTTTTCAACAGACCCAATATGAATTTCTACATTGACTGCAGGGGACTAAGCATGTTGTGGAAGTGGAATTTCTAGTGGTGAGTTGGGATGGGCTTCTTCCAAATATTTGTCAGTCATAACAGGAGTTTGGAATCCAATGTCCACATCTTCATCTTTTTGTTCATCGCCCGCCTCGATTCTTTGCTGAGGCAGAGGAGATGAGTGTTGAGGAATTGAAGGATTTGGTTCCACTTCAATCTCTTCACAAACCTCCTGTGTAGAAGCAGCAGATTGAGTATCCTACATTTCTTGATCCCCTTCTAGGATGATGTGTTCGACACCAAATGGCACCACCTTGTAAGAGGGTATCGTGCTGATAGGAGTGGCGTAAATAGGTGTAGTTGAGGAATTTTTCGAAGTCCTAAAGTGTTTTTCTTCATAGGACTCTTAACTTGGTGATGCCTTTCTCTTCTTAGTTGCTTCTATTTTAGCAGCCTTGGTTTTCTTCACCTCTGATCCAGAAGGAAGTGTCACTTTCTTCACTCTTCATGACTTTGGTGCCGGAGTAGATTCTTCAGACACGGCTATTGCAGTCGTCCTGGCAGGTTCTTCAGGTGCAAATTCATCACGCGCTTGAATATCTTCAGACAGTTGAATAGAGGAACTGGCCTGAGGAATTTCTGGTTGCGTTGAAGGTGCAACCCAGGTGTTGTGGTGTGTGATGGCTTTGGTTTCCATGTTGACGAATCGGACCTTTGCACCCTTCCAGTCTACATGATAGCGACTGAATTTTTCATTGAGGTTTTTTATCTTAATTTGTATGGAGACGAGTTGATCAGGGTCAAAGACATAATGTTATTCCTCAAAAACCTCTGTTTCTGAGTCTGTGCATTTTTGGCCCATTTGGCCTTCTCAACCTTCCATTTTTCTTCATTTAGGGAAGTCGTTAGCACATAACTTGGTCCAGGTGGAAGCTTCAAGTCATCAATAGGGGTTTGAGGACCTTGATACCAGAGATCAATGAAGTCTAATGCCACCTTTGGAACCAGCATGAGGGTAATGTTGGTGCCTTTGGCGTGTGCAACCATCTCTTGCTTGTTTTTGATGATTGCAGCAAGTACTTCATCATCAGGTTCTTCTTCTTCCTCTAATCCAAAGGGAACATTGAGGACCACCTTGGTTGGGCTAGGCCTTCTCCTCACCCAGCGGTCATCTTTTTCTTCATGGTTGCACCGTTGTAAGTGTGTGCAGAGCCAGAAGCAGAGGGTCTTGAGGGAATTGGATTCCTCATCGGACACTAACTTATCTCCAGTTGCATTGGTGGTGAGGATTGTGTGGTAGTTGTTGAGGACTTTGCTTCCACATTTGGAGTTGGGTGAGGAATTTGCTGTTGAGGCCTTTGGCTTGATTGCCGATTTCTTCACCAAAGCTCGCTTCAAAGCATTTTCACTTCCACACGACTTAGCAATAGTGGAGGAGCCAGCAAGAGCTGCAGCACTAGATTCCACATTGAATCTCCTCACTGTTTTATAATTTTCTATAGTTTTCCATGTTGCTTTACCCATTCTTTAGGATAGTATTCACCAGTGGCCAGGCTTGTGGGATCAGTAACTTGTTGATTACCTAGAGGAGATCTTAGGCCTGGAGGCTTCAAAGTGAATTTCTTCATGTATTTTTGGAGTTACATACCTGTACTCCTTCCATTCCGTGGCCCATATCCTCTCTATTTTTTGCAAGCGCGTCTTGCACTTTTCTTTTTTCTCCTTCCCATATATTTCTTCATCAGGGGTGCAATATTCATCATAGATGTCTTCAGGAATTTCAAAGGCAGTGTTGGTCTAAGGCTTCTTTTCACCCTTATGTTGTTTCTTCTCGTCAACCATTTTCTTCACTTGAGGAATTTGAACTTTTGAGGAATATGATGAAGTGTGCAAATTTTATTCAAGAAATGTTGCAAATGAGTTAAGTTGATGAGAACCTAGTGATTCGTCAGCACACATTTTGTACCTATGAACAGAGTATAGGTGGGAAGAATTTGAAGAGGTCATATGCGTTCTCACAAGATTTTCAAAAATTACTCAAGTTGAGGAAATTGACCAATATTGTTTTGAAGAATTTCACTAAGTATCCTTGTCTTGGGTTCGAGAGTTGTGCAGATCCAAAAATTCACACAATTGAGGAATCTCTTGAAGAATAGAGTAACTTAGTGAAATTTATCAAGTGTTCTAGGCATGGGAAGTGTTTATATGATGAATTGGCTGAGGAATAACACTTTTTGAAGATTTTATGGAAACACAAAGGTCTACAAGGGCAGTAAAATTGGATTTTAATTACCCTTGCCTAAGAACACGAAGAAAACGACAAACTCGAGGGAGTGGAGAAGAGGCTCGTCGGTTCAGAACTTCAACACCCTAACTTGGCAGCTAAGGATAGCTACGACAGCGGCGGAGGGAGGATATCCGCGACCGACGTGAGTATATCGACGAGGAGGTCGAGTCAATGTAGCTCTTCCTCGCCGGAGAGAATGACTTCTAGCGGCGGCACTAGGTTTGGGCTTCAAGCGGTAAAAAGTGCAACGAGTGGAAGAAGGTGATTGAGGGGTATGAGTGGGGTATTGATAGCCCAGGTGAAAATGGTTAGGCCCGAAGTTTTCGGATCAAACTTCCATTGAGCATTCCTCTCCACTCGACATGTGGCTCCCACGCATTAAGCGATGGAGTTAGTGGAGATCGTGCTTATCCATTCATGGCTAGTGGAAGCGGTTTAAGCGGCAACGACCAATTTTGTTGATAAATTTTGTTCGCAAATTCTTCAGCTGACAAGGACTAAGTGAAGAGTTTGAACCAGTTTCAAATAGAACGCGTATGAAGAGTTTGAGAACAGAATGGGTTGATATTAGCATATAAGGGGAACGGGTCCGATCACATTCACTTAGAGGAAAATACAAATATAAAGACTGAGCAATAAGTGAATGTTGTTGAGGACTGTGAAAGCTCACAAATAAGTACATAGTCAATGAAGAACACATTTTGAAAAGTTTTAAGAATTTGAAATTCTTGAGGAATTTGCAAACTTGAGGAATTTGATAATCTGAAGAATTTGAAGTTTTGAAGAATTTTAACTAGAAGAATTTCAAATTGGGTTGGTGGCGTAACACACCTTATAAGAATGATGATTTCAGACACCGCGTACAATTGTCGTAGGGTCGTGAGAATCAAATTATTAATTTATTTCTTCACACTTAGAGTGTTATTCTTCATTGATTGAAGAAAAATCTTACTTTGTGTGTTGCACATCTAAGTCATCAATTTTGCATAAGTGCTAGGATGTGTGTCCTTTCACATAACATTTGAAGATTCTAAGATATTTAGCTCACACCGCAGCTTGCAAAATCTCTTCTCATCCAAGGGCTTAGTGAAGATATCTGCTAGTTGTTCTTCCGTCTTCACATGATCGAGGAAGATGTTGCCTTTGAGTACATGACCACGAAGAAAATGATGAGGAATCTGGATGTGCTTGGTCTTTGAGTGTTGTACTGGGTTGTTTGCAATATTGATTGAACTCTTATTATCGCAGTAGAGTGGCATATTCTTCATGTTGTTGCCGTAGACCTTGAGGGTTTTCTTCATCCATAGTAGTTGAGCACAACACGAACCAGCAACAATATACTCAGCTTCAGAAGAGCAAACTGACACACAATTTTGCTTCTTCGAGGACCAACAAACTAAAGCACGTCCGAGAAAATGGGAGGTGTCTCATGTTGACTTGCGACCCACATGGTCACCGGCATAGTTAGAGTTCGAATATCCAACGAGATGAAGATTTGAGCACTTGGGGTACCATAATCCAAGAGCTGGTCTTTAAGCTAGATATCGAAGAATATGCTTCACAACCTTATGGTGTGATTCCTTCGATGTTGCTTGGAAATAGTCACACATGCAAACACTATGCATAATATCTGGCCTAGATGCACATAGGTACAATAAAGATCCAATCATAGAGCGATATACCTAATGATCGAAATCTTTACCATTTTCATCAATGCAGAGGTGGCCACACGTAGGCATGGTAATTTTGACGCCTTTGCGTTCATGCATGCCGAATTTATTGAGGGCATCCTTGATATATTTCTCTTGAGAGATGAAGATGCATTTTCATTGTTGACGAATTTGTAGTCCTAGGAAGAATTTTAACTCCCCCATCATGGACATTTGATATTCTTCACCCATCATGTAGGAAAATTTGTCACTGTAACGTTTGTCAATACAACCAAAGATAATATCGTCTACATATAATTGTCACAACAATAGTCCATTCTCATAGGATATTGTGAAAAGATTTGGATCAAGTGAACTAGGTTTGAAGCCTTTCTTCATGACGAATTCCTTCAATGTGTCATACCACGCCCGAAGGGCTTGCATGAGGCCATAGAGAGCCTTGTTGAGTCTGAAGAATTTGTCAGGATGATTTGGGTCTTCAAAACCTGGGGGATGGGAAACATATACTTCTTCCTCAAGTTTACCATTGCGGAATGCACTTTTCACATCCATTTGATACAAGGTGATATTGTGGTGGTTAGCATAAGCAAGCAATATGTGAATAGCTTCAATTCTAGAAACAGGTGCAAAAGTTTCATCAAGGTCAATTCCTTCAACCTATGTGTAGCCTTGGGCTACAAGTTGTGCCTTGTTCCTCACTACCTGACCATCTTTGTCTTGCTTGTTTTGGTAGATCCACTTTGTACCGATGACATTGTGCTTGCGAGGATCAGGCCACTTGACAAGTTCCCACACATTGTTAAGCTTCAATTTATGAAGTTCTTCTTGCATTGCTTGAATCCACACAGGTTTCGTGAAGGCTTCATCAACTTTTGAGGGTTTTCTGATACACACAAAGGAAGAGTGCCCACAAATGTTAATTAAATGTGAAGATTTTGAGCGAGTGAGGGGATCTGGCGCAATGATGTCATTGAGGATTTTGTTAATTTGCACTTCATTTCCAATCCTTGGATGTGCGGGTTGAAGACTTTCATCGTGATGAGGAATTTGATCAGCAACAATTTCCTCAAGTGCACCAGCTCGAATTCTTTCGTTGTTTCGGATGACTTCTTCAACAGGCGGTTGTTCTTTAGTGGGAATGATATCTTTAGTAGCCTTGAACCTAATTGATTCCTCGGGAGGCATTTCATCTAGAATAGGAGGCACGTGCTCTCTTTACGAGCCGTTAGTTTCGTCGAACCGCACATCTATAGTTTCAACAACTTTGTTGTGGTGGTGGTTGAAGGCTGAGTAGGTGTGTGAGTACTTTCCGTAACCAAGCATCAAACCCTCATGTTCTTTCGATGCAAACTTTGAATTGTGTCGAGGATCTTTAATCCAGCATCTTGCACCGAAGACTTCGAAATAACTTACATTGGGTTTCTTATTAGTGAGGAATTCATATGAGGTCTTCTGGAGGAATTTTTGAAGATATGCCATGTTGATGATGTGGCAGGCAGTGTTGATCGCCTCACACCAGAAGCGACGAGAAGTCTGATATTCTTCTAGCATAGTGTGATCCATCTCAACAAGAGTCTTGTTCTTGCGCTCCACGACGCCATTCTGTTGAGGAGTATAAGGGGCAGAGAGCTCATGAGTAATACCAAGTTCATAAAGATAGTCATCAAGACGAGTGTTCTTGAACTCTGTCCCATTGTCACTCTTGATGTGCTTGATCTTAACGCCGAAGTTCGTCAAGGCCCTTGAGGAAAATTGTTTGAAGACTTCACACACTTCAGTTTTGTAAAGGATAATATGCACCCAAGTGTGACGTGAATAATCATCAATAATGACAAAGCCATATAGAGATGATGCATTGGTTACAGTAGCATAATGAGTAGGTCCAACGAGGTTCATGTGAAGCTATTCAAAAGGACGAGTGGTGGTCATGATAGTCTTCAAGGGGTGGTTGGATCAGGTCACCTTTCCAAACTCACAAGCCCACACAGTTGATCCTTGAGGAATTTGACACCTTCGATGCCAATGACATGCTTCTTCTTTACTAGAATGTGCAGATTCCTCATGCCTCCATGACAAAATCTTCGATGCCATAGCCAACCCTCTAAGGATTTTGAAAGTAGACACATGGCCAACTGTGGACCCGTAGAGAAATCAGCAATATACAAGTCTCCTCTCATAAAGCTTTTGAAGACTTTCGATTTGTCAGATCCCATGATGACTAGGCATCGATATTTGCCAAAGTTGACAATCATATCAATATCACAAAGCATTGAGATAGGCGTGAGGTTAAACCCAGGGGATTTGACAACATCACTTTGTCCATGTGTTGGTCCTTGGATATAGCTACCTTACCAAGGCCCACTGCATTGCCTTTTCCTTTGTTTGCATAGATGATATGTTTGAGAGGTGGTGGAGTTAGTGGGATGTTCATCAATAGACTCTTGTCACCAGTCATGTGATTTGTATATCTACTGTCAAGAACCCAGTAAGTGGTTTTGGGGTTGTCATCCTACACATGAATTAGTACTGCTTACCATCTCATATACTTTAGAGTGAAGAATATGATATAAAATTTCTTAGACTTGAATTTCATCACAAAGAGCAGAGTTAAGACCATATGAGGATGTGTGAAATAATAATCATTTCATCATGTTTATCTTGCGTCCTTTCAAGCATTTCATCAGGTCTCAAGCAAAGTCTTATTATGATCATGTTTATCTAGAGACCTGACCTGCAGAAGAGATTAGTTGAATTTCTTCACCACCCACATCTAAAGGGTTGGCAAAGAGTTCATCATCATGTGAGCACCGCAAGAGAATTTTGGCATTGAAGCTAATGCACTTCGTTTCACAGGTGGGGGGTTAGTGTACGTCAAAATTGACAAAATTGACCCCTTAGCTGAAAGAAGTCACAAAGTGAACCCGGGTGAAAAAAATTCACCGAGCTTACCCTTTCGTGTTGCGCCCGACACCTAGGCGCCACACCAGACTCTGTGACGCCTAAGTCGTCGGCGCCACATGCCCGGCCACGCTGGCACAGCAAGCCCCATCCCAGGGAGTGCGACACCTAAGCCTCATGCATTGCACACTCTACAGTGTGGTGCCGAGCTCTTAGGCACCACAATGTGACCTATCTAGCCACGGGTCAACCCCCTCCCCCACCCCTTCCTCATTGACCCCCTCACTTCACTTCACACCTCGAGTTGAAGTCGGCCCCTTCCTCAAATCCCTCTCCAAATCAGCAGATCTGAAGGTTTGGTCCGGGCATTTGTTGTCCAATCCCTCCCCTAAGGTAACCTCCCCCCGTCCCCTCCTTCTCATACCAAAAAAAATCTCATTTGGTCACGTTTTTGCAAATGTGAGGAAAC
This sequence comes from Hordeum vulgare subsp. vulgare, assembly GCF_904849725.1. NCBI lineage: Eukaryota > Viridiplantae > Streptophyta > Magnoliopsida > Poales > Poaceae > Hordeum > Hordeum vulgare. Next base: position 153,303,660 of record NC_058522.1, on the reverse strand, counting down.
CCTTGTTTTTCATGAAATTTCAGATGTATATGATAATATTGTATTTGTTTGTATGTTAGGATAAGAAGTGTGCTGGGGTTAGGATTAGGGTCGTTTGGATGTTTGCATTATGGTTGTGTTAGGGTTAGGCTAGGGTTACGATTAGGGGTAAGATGGAGTTAGGATTATGGATGTTTGGATGTTAGGAATAGGGTTTATTTTTATTAAGTAGATTTTGTAGTATTAGGATGATGGCTTATGGGAAATATTGTATGTTGTTATGTTTAGAGATGGGAAGAACATGTGTTTATGTTCATCACGTGGACAAGGATGCCTTTTTAAAAGGCAATATTGATCATGTGTGGCGCCTGAGGCATAGGTTGGCGTAGGTTGAGCATGTGTAGGTTGAGCAGGGCATAGGTTGCAACTGATGAGAAAACAGTAGTTGCAACTCAGATGGCAGTAGGTTGAGCATGTGTGGCGCCTGAGGCATAGGCGTTGCACTAGTGTGGCGCCTGCCACCCAGGCATCACACATTTGAAATTGTTGCCGGTAGAAATACCAGTAGGTTGAACATGTATAGCGCCTAACCCCCAGGTGTCACACAAGTTAAATAGTTGCCACGAGAGATGCCAGTAGGTTGAACATGTGTGGCGCCTGAGACTAAGGCGTTGCACATATGTGACGCCGAAGCCTTGGGCGTTGCACCTCTGTGGCACCTGAGGCTTAGGCGCCAGACATGTTAAACCTACTGGCATCTCTATTTTTTCATAGCCCTTCAGAGCATTAATTCATAGCATTTCAGAGCATATTAATTCACAGCATTTCAGAGCATATTAATTCACACAAGTTCACATCAATTCATAGCATTAGTGCAAATGGTTCACAACTTAAAACGCCCACATAGCCAAATAAGTTCACATATCCAAATAAGTTCACATAGCCAAATAAGTTCGACATGTTCAAACACCAATAACTACTAGTTCAACATGTTCAAACACCGACAACTACTAGTTCAAACACCGACAACTACTAGTTCAACATGTTCAAACACCAACGACACTACTATTACGTTCATCGCTGCTTGTGGCCTCGTCCCCTCTTAGAAGCTAGCTTCTTTCTTCTCACAACAGGCTGCGGTTCATCCAACTCATCGTGATCGTCATCCTCATCGTCCATACCTCTCAACCTTGTCATGTCTTTTATCATACGCGAGACCACGGCGACCGGGTTCTTTCCTTTGTTCTCATAATCCTCCGGTGTGTACCGCTTAATTCCCTTCCTAGGCTTCAACATGTAAGCGGAGTGTTCGAAATCCTTCAACATCATTCCGTCCTGAACCTTCAATACGAAAACGATATCGTCATACATATGAAGGATGAAAGTGCAGAATGTATGATGGGTATGTCATACCTCTGGAGTGTCAACATCATCCTCTAAATGAGCTCCTAATGTAATGTCACCATTGTCCATACGAGCTCCCAAACAAGTTGAATCGTCTAGAGTATTTCTATGGGATGAACCAGATCTCGAAGGTTCAGAATATTCGGGGTCACGACAACCTAAAATGTTGGATAGGCGCCGCAACTTCTGGCCCTGTTTCTGTTAGATTGAAAGATAAATGAGATATATAAGGTACCATATGTTCCATTCATCGGCAAAATCTGAATCATGACACAACACCTTCACGAAAAGTCGAAGTGCAGATTTTCCCTTTTTTTCTCCATGTGTTTAGTGTAGAATAGCTTCGGTTTCATCAGCTTGTTTCTTGATAACTTTGTGCTATGATCACATGAAAATGACATGAGAGGCAAGTGCATATGTGTAGTAATGTTCATACATAACATAGGGGAGCACACTTACCACAAAGTTCAGTACTAGGGCGAAAGAACTTTGGCACCCTTGGCGAATTAGCCTGTTGTATTCTCCACGGGCAAGTGCATCGTACTTAGTGGGTTTGTAACATCCAAAATTTTCAATATGGAATGTAATGCATAGATCATCATTGCATATCTTATTTTATTTCATTCTTGGTTGATCCTAGAAATTCTACGCAACTCAAGGACCCACGGATTGAGTTGGGGATTTCGTTATTTTCATATTTGAGTTTTCTCAAAATTTGAAAAGAGGATCATTTGGTTTTAATTATTTTCTCTTCAAATATTTCTAAATATAAAATAAAAGAGAGGGGATAAAATGACTTCCCCAAAATAAGGAAATATTGGAGGAAAAATATTAAAATCAAATAAGAATTTTATTTGGAGCTTTATTGCTATTTTATTTGAATTAGGGAAAAATGCGTTTTTCAAAATTGCGTTAGAGACCCAAATAAATGTTCACCTTGTCCGTTATATTTTTAGAGGACGGGGAAAAAAAATTCAGAATTTTTGAAGTCCGTTTCACATTTCTTTTTATTTATTTTCTACGCGTCGAAATTATTTAAAAAAAGTGAAACCGTTTAAACGGGTCGTGTTCGATGAGGACTCTATCCCGTCAGCCTTTATAAGCGCAGCCGGGGCGCCCCAAATCCTAACCCTAGTCGCGCCCTGCCGCCCAGCCTCATAGCTCCCCCGCCGCCTCGTCGCCGCGCCGCCCAGCCGCCAGCCGCCCCGCCGCCATGCCTCCTCGCCGCCCCACCGCCTCGCCGCCGACCCCGCCCCGAGGTAGCCGGTTTTTAAAAAAAACCCTAGATCTATTTTTAGATCAATTTTATTATTTTTATTCCCGGTTTATTTAAATAGCGGACGTTCGTCCGTACGTTCGTTTTAACCGAACGATGTTCATCCGTTAGCCGCAGACAGCGAACGTTCGTTCACCTGTTCGTCAGTTTTTTTTTTCCACGGATTTTTCGCGATTATTTCCGATCGCTATTTCTGCCCTGATCTTAGTTTTTGCTTATCTTTTCGCTCGTTTACTGGAATCTGGTGATTCAAACACCCAGATCTTTGTCTTGAAACCCTATTTCTATTTAACAAACTTGAACAAGATATTAGTATTGTAAAATTTGACTCTAGTCCAAATTAGTCAACGGATCTTATTTCTTTCGCAGTTTGAGTTTCGTTTTTTTGTTTGTTTTGATTCTTTTTGCAAATCGGAGTTCTTGAGTTGAACTTTCTGGTTAGATCTCTTATTTGAGTTCTACCCGTGCATCTAGTTTGATTGCTTACATATGTTATTGTTTGTTTACGATAGACTACCCGGAGTGTGAAGCGTGCTACTTCGAGTATCTAGGTTTTGCAGATCATTAGCAAGGCAAGTAACACTTTGATCATACACCTTTACTACCCAGTTTTGTTGCATTAGATTAACCCTCAAACATTTCATGGTTAGGATATGATTAACATGTGGGTTTAGGGAAGTAGATGATAAGGTAGAACCTATTGTTCTGTTTATTATCAAACCTTTGGGAGTTACTTCTACGTTATGCTTATATTGGTATGGTATGTTCTTAGACGTCGATTGGGTGAGTGTATCCATGACAGATGTGAGTATTGTTAATTTATGGTTCACTTAACGTGGCTACTTAAATACACATTTGGGTGGATTGCTTGACACACCCTGGGGTACCCAGTGATTGTCAGGGCACCTGGAGAAATCCTGCGTTGTCCTAGGATATCCCGGAGTAATCGTGTGATCATCCTACGGTCCACCATCCAGGCTCAAAGGGATCATAAGATTATTCATTCTAGAAACTTCTGTGTGCAGCCGCAAGCCAATATGGGCTCTGGCATGGTTGAGTAAGTTGCATAAAGCCCTCGAAGAGGTAGACTAGCAGATGTAGTGGGTTATAGGTGGTATGGTCTATCCAGAGTAGAGAGTAAATGCTTCAGAAAGACTGTGTCTCGAATCTCCGACCATCGATGTATTCGAGTCTTGTGGGAAAAGTTCGCAAACCTCTGCAGAGTGTACAAACTATTCATGGTTAGCCGTGTCCCCGATTATGGACATCTTGAGTATCTGGTTCTTGGATTATCATGTTGCTCTCATCACTCTAAATTAACTTGTTGGGTTTAATGATGATGCTTAATTGGGATTGAGTTGGAGGAACCTTCTCAATGTTTAACAACAACCATGGTAGTTAAATAAAACTTATTCCTTTGTTGTAGGATAAAGATTGGCTTTATGCAAAAATGTTAACCATAGAGCTTTCCACCAGCCATATATGCATGTAGAGATAGCATTTATTCTGTTCATTACTCTATGTGTTACATTGCGAGCATATTCCATGTGCTGACCCGTTTCGGGCTGCAACATTTCAAGTTGTAGACTTTTCAGACATCGAGTAAGGTGCCATAGGTCGTTCTATTTCACTTAGCTATGTCGTTGGAGTTGATGGACTCACTTTATCTTCCAAGCCTTCCGTTGTTATCGTTTTTAGACGGCCTTAAGCCATACTACTGTAATAAGCTCTCTTTTGAGACATTCGATGTAATGAAGTGTGTGATTGAAACTCTGTTATAAGTCCTCAAGTACTGTGCGTGTCAGCATTGTTGATCCAGGGATGACATAGATGCATAGAGATTGGACTGTTTGAGGTGTGGTCGCTACAAGATGGTATCAGAGCACACGTTCACTGTAGGACACGACCACTAAGCTAAAACCATAGGTCACTTCTCTGTTCCCATTGCTGACTCCTCTCCCCTTTCTACTCTATAGGATGGCAGATGCAAAGAACAAGTTCACCCAACCGGATAAAGATACACCTTTTGGAAGACACTTGAAGCAATTTACTAGGTACCTGAACATCGGAATAACAAGCTTCACCGGGACCTACATCACCACTTTACCAGAAGAGGAGCGTTGGAAGATTCGAGTTCAAGTTCCAGGAAGGACGTTTATGCCAGTCATCGAGCCCATAGAGTTTTCCTTTGATGCACCAACCTGGAGTCTAGGAAAGAGCATGGAAGCTTACGTCACCATGGGATGCATTGGAGGCGCCGACACGAGCAATGCGAGATGATCATCACCAGGAGGAACAGGTCCATTGTAGCTTTCATCTAGGAGTTAAACCAGCACATTCGACGCTAGGAGAACCAGATGTGCGCCGGCATGATAGATCTGAAGAAGGCAATGACCAGGATCACGGAGCTGGAGGAAGAACTCAAGTCTGCACGCGACGGATATGAGGAGGAGATGACGATACTCATGGAGAAGAATAACGATTTGACAAGGAAGCTAGAAGTATTCATGGTAAACCCCGTGCCAGTAGGAGATAAAGACGATTCCACTTGTTCGGAGAACTACATCATCATCGACGACACCGATTCAAACCCTGATGATAGCGATGATGACTATGTTGATGAAGCTGGAGCAGATACATGGAGTCTTCCACCGATCAAAACTTCTAGTAGACCACCATATCAGTAGTATAGTCCGAGCACTTTTGTAACGCTAGTTAGACTGTTTGTATGCCCTTGTTTGAATTGATTGAAGTGATATGATTGTGTTTGTATCATGTGCATATGGGTAGTGTTTTCTCTTTAGACCTCATTCTATTCTGTTTTGTCACCTTTTCTAAACCCATCAGATGCCTCCGAGACGTGACCCCGGATTTGCTTTCCCGCCAGAGCTCACTCAGTTGATCCAGCAGCAGAATACCCTGATGCAGCTACTAGTCGAGAATCAGAAACATGGGAGCAACAACAACAACCCACCACCACCACCACGTGTTGATCACTTAGCCCGTTTCTTAAGGCTAAACCCGTCATTTTCTCTAGTAGCACCGAGCCGATTGTGGCAGATGATTGGCTCCGCAAGATTGGAAGGGAGTTGACCACTGCAGGATGCACAGATGCGGAGAGAGTGCGGTTTGCCACACATCAGCTAGATGGACCCGCAACATCATGGTGGGCGAATTTCACAGTCACTTACCCCGTCGACAATACCACATGGGACCAGTTTCAGCAAGCTTTTCGCACCGCCCATGTTTCAGCAGGAGCTATGGCCATGAAGAAGCGTGAGTTTCGCAACTTGCACCAAGGAGGACGCGCAATGGGCCAGTATGTGGAGAATTTTAGTAAGTTAGCATGTTATGCCCCGGACGACATAGCTACAGATGCCGCTAAGCAGGAGAAGTTCCTGGAAGGACTGAATGTTGAGCTGAGCATGCAGTTGATGGTGGCAACCTTCAACAACTACCAGGAGTTGGTAGATAGAGCTCTCATCATTGAAGGGAAGCAACAGCAGATTGACAACCGCAAGAGGAAGTATGGACAAGGGAAGTAAAACTCAGGAACTCAGCAGAGGCCCCGTTTTACCCCGAACTCGGGGGGACACCTTCACCATAACCATGGAGGCCATCATTCCAATGGAGGGATTTCACATAATCATAATGGCCCCAAGAATGGAAATGGGAATGGAGGAAGCAACAGACATAACCGTTCCAACCCAGCAATGCCCATCAAGAAGGATCTAAGTCACATTACTTGTTTCAAATGCGGGAAGAATGGACATTACGCCACAGAGTGTCCTGAAGCAAAGAATGGAAATGGTAATGGAAGCTCTGGGAAGAAGGCCAACCCTTTCAACAGGGTACAAGTGAACCACGTTAGCGTGGACGAGGTTGAAGCGCAACCCGATGTAGTAATAGGTAAGTTTTTGGTTAATTCATTTACTCCAATCATTCTTTTCGATACTGGTGCATCGCATTCATACATATCGAGGGGATTTGTGGATAAGTATAACCTGCCAACCCAAGCCCTTAGGTCACCCATGTTAGTAACCTCGCGAGGAGCTGAGTATATGGCTAGCATATGGTGCGATCGGTTACCATTAAGGATTGGTAACTACGTGTTCCCCTCATACCTAATAGTATTGGAGTCATGCGGAGTGGATGTAATATTAGGCATGGATTGGTTATCGAAGTATGAAGGGAACATTGACTGCGCCAGTAAGTCGATTTTGCTCACCACCCCAGAAGGAAGAAGGATTAAGTATGTATCCCGGCTTGTACCGAAGAGAACTCAAGTAAATTCCTTACCAGGAGTTGTACAAGAGGAAGTACCAGTGGTGAAGGATTTCCCTGATGTATTCCCAGAGGAGTTTCCAGGCATGCTACCAGATTGAGACATTGAGTTTTTTATTGAGCTTTTGCCAGGCACAGGGCCAATATCTAAGAGACCATATCGAATGCCCACAAAGGATATGGAAGAAATTAAGAAGCAGATTAAGGAGTTACTGGATAAAGGTTATATTCGCCCAAGTTTGTGACCTTGGGGATCACCAGTGCTTCTAGTGGAGAAGAAGGATGGATCGTTGAGAATGGTTGTTGATTATCGAGGATTGAATGAAGTGACAATCAAGAACAAGTATCCATTGCCAATGATCAATGATTTGTTTGAGCAGTTGCAAGGAGCTAAAGTATTTTCAAAGATCGATCTGCGATAAAGATACCACCAGCTAAAGATTCGAGAGCAGGATATACCTAAGGCAACTTTTACCACCAGGTATGGGCTATATGAGTATACCGCTATGTCATTTGGTCTGACTAACGCACCTGCCTATTTCATGAACATGATGAACAAGGTGTTTATGGAGTTTTTGCATAAGTTCGTCGTGGTGTTCATTGATGATATTTTGGTCTACTCGAAGAATGAAGAGGTGCATAAGGAACATTTGCGTTTGGTACTTGGGAAGCTCAGAGAACATCAGTTATATGCCAAGTTCAGCAAGTGTGAGTTTTGGTTGAAGGAAGTTGGTTTCCTCGGACATGTTGTATTCGGAGAAGGATTAGCAGTAGACCCCACCAAGGTTGTCACTATGACTAATTGGGAATCACCCACGTCAGTTGGAGAGATCCGAAGTTTTCTTGGACTCGCATGATACTTTAGGAGGTTCATTGAGAATTTCTCTAAGATTGCAAAGCCCATGACGGAGTTGTTGAAGAAAGACACCAAGTTCAAATGGACTGAGGAATGTGAAACCAATTTTCAGGAGTTGAAGAAACGCTTGGTTACAACCCCAGTGTTGATTCTCCCAAATCAATGTAAGGATTATCAAGTGTATTGCGACGCTTCTCATCGAGGACTTGGAGCATTGATGATGCAGGAGGGAAGAGTTGTTTCGTATGCCTCATGACAACTTAAACCCCATGAGTAGAATTGTGCTACACACAATTTGGAGTTAGCAGCCGTAGTGCATGCGTTGAAGACATGGAGACATTTTCTCATCGGAAAGCACTGTGAGGTGTACACGGATCACAAGAGTTTGAAGTATATTTTCACGCAGAAGGATTTGAATCTCAGATACAGAGATGGTTGGAGCTCATCAAGGATTATGATATGAGGTTGCACTATCATCCCGGAAAGGCTAATGTAGTAGCCGATGCGTTGAGTCGCCAGAGTCATGTCAATACACTCATGACCAGAGGATTACCCGAGGGGTTAGCAGAAGATCTTCGCGAGCTATGTTTGGAAATAGTTCCGAGAGGTTATGTAGCAGCATTGGAAATTTAGTCCACCCTGATGGATAAGATCAGAGAGGCTCAAAAGACCGACAAAGAGATTGCCGAGATAAAGGAAAGGATGAGCAAAGGAAAGGCTAAAGGATTTCGTGAAGATGAGCACGATACCCTATGGTTTGAGGATCGCGTATATGTGTGTAATGACTCCGAGATTAGGAAGTTGATTCTACAGGAGGCCCATGATTCGCTGTATTCTATTCACCGAGGAAATACCAAGATGTATCTGGATTTGAAGGACGGTTTTTGGTGGACCCGAATGAAAAAGGATATTGCGGAGTATGTAGCAGTTTGTGATGTATGTCAGAGAGTGAAGGAAGAGCATCAGAACCCAGCAGGTTTGCTACAGCCATTGCCGATACCCGAATGGAAGTGGGACAAGCTAGGCATGGATTTTATCACGGGATTGCCGAGGACTCGTTCAGCCTATGACTCGATTTGGGTTGTAGTCGATTGTTTGACGAAGGTAGCTCATTTCATCCCATTAAAGACCACTTACACCAGTGCTAAGTTGGCAAAGATATACATGACCAGGATCGTATGTATGCATGGAGTTCCGAGGAACATTGTATGAGACAGAGGAACCCAGTTTACCTCAAAGTTCTAGAATCAGTTGCATGAAACTTTGGGTACCAGGCTAGAGTTTAGTACAACCTTTCATCCACAAACATATGGACAGACCGGGAGAATCAATCAGCTTCTGGAGGACATGTTGAGAGCTTGTGCACTAGACTATGGATCTAGTTGGGACGAAAATTTTCCGTATGCAGAGTTCTCTTACAACAACAATTATCCAGCCAGTTTGAAGATGGCCCCTTTTGAAGCTTTCTACGAAAGAAGGTGCAGGACACCATTGTAATGGGATGAAGTTGGAGACCGTCAGTTGTTTGGACCAGATTTGATTAAGGAATCTGAAGAGAAGGTTAAGTTGATTCGTGATAGACTCAAGGTAGCCCAGTCCAGGCAGAAGAGCTATGCTGACTCAAAATGCAAGGAGACAGTTTAAAAAGTCGGAGATGGAGTTTATCTTCGAGTGTCCCCACTTCGAGGAGTTAAGCATTTTGGAAGTTAAGGGAAAGTTATCGCCACGTTTTGTGGGACCATACAAAGTTTTGGAGCGTACGGGAGAAGTTGCTTACTAGTTGAAATTGCCAGAAGGATTGTCAGGAGTTCATGATGTGTTCCATGTTTCAGTTGAAGAAGTGCCATGCAGAGATGGCTGATATTCCTCTGAGAGATACAGTGCCACTGGAAGCGATTCAGTTGGATAGCGATTTGACTTACGAGGAGAAACCAGTGAAGATTCTCGAGTTTGCCAGCCGAGTCACACGGAGCAAGGTTATGAAGTTCTGCAAAGTACAATGGAGCCACCATACCAAGGATGAAGCCACTTGGGAACGAGACGTAGACCTACGGAAGAATCACCCGCACCTATTCTCTAGCCAACCCGAATCTCGAGGACGAGATTCATCTTAAGGGGGGTAGGTTTGTAACATCCCAAATTTTCAATTTGGAATGTTATGCATAGATCATCATTGCATATCATATTTTATTGCATTCTTGGTTGACCCTAGAAATTCTACGCAACTCAAGGACCCACGCAGAGAGTTGGGGATTTCGTTATTTTCATATTTGAGTTTTCTCAAAATTTGAAAAGAGGATCATTTGGTTTTAATTATTTTCTCTTCAAATATTTCTAAATACAAAATAAAAGAGAGGGGATAAAATGACTTCCCCAAAATAAGGAAATATTGGAGGAAAAATACTAAAATCAAATAAGAATTTTATCTCGAGCTTTATTGTTATTTTATTTGAATTAGGAAAAATGCGTTTTTTAAAATTGCATTAGAAGCCCAAATAAATGTTCACCTTGTCCATTATATTTTTAGAGGACGGTAAAATTTATTTTATGATTTTTAAAGTCCGTTTAGTATTTATTTTTATTTATTTTCTACGCGTTAGAATTATTCAAAAAAAGTCAAACCGTTTAAACGGGCCGTGTCCGACCGGGACTCTATCCCGTGGGCCTTTATAAGCCTAGTCGGGGCACCCCAAACCCTAAGCCTAGCCGCGCCCAGCTGCCCAGCCGCCACGCCGCCCACCCGCCCCGCCGCCTCGCCGCCCACCCGCCCCGCCGCCGACGCCGCATTGAGGTAGCCGGTGTAAAAGAAAACCTAGATCTATTTTTAGATCGGTTTTATTATTTTTATTCCCGGTTTATGTAAATAGCGGACGTTCGTCCGTACGTTCGTTTTAACGAACGATGTTCATCCGTTAGCCGCAGACAGCGAACATTCGTTCTTAGCCTGTTCGACAGTTTTTCTTTTTCCATGGATTTTCGGCGATTATTTCCGATCGCGATTTCTGCCTTGATCTTCGTTTTAGTTTATCTTTTCGCTCGTTTATCGGAATCTGGTGATTCAAATGCCCAGATCTTCGTCTCGAAACACTCTTTCTGTTTAAAAAACTTGAACAAGATTTTTGTACTGTAAAATTTGACTCTAGTCCAAATTAGTAAACGGATCTTCTTTATTTCGGAATTTGAGTTTCGTTGTTTCGTTTGTTTTGATTCTTTTTGCAAACCGGAGTTCTTCAGTTGATCTTTCTGGTTAGATATCTTATTTGAGTTTTACCCGAAGTTTATGTATGTTATTGTTTTTTTATGATAGAGTACCCGAAGTGCGAAGCGTGCTACTACGAGTATCTAGGTTTTGCGGATCATCCGCAAGGCAAGTAACACTTTGATCGTACCCCTGTACTACCCAGTTTTGTTGCATTAGATCAACCCTCAAACGTTGCATGGTTAGGATCTGATTAACATGTGGTTTTTGGGAAGTAGATGATGAGGTAGAACCTATTGTCCTGTTTATTATCAAACCTTTGGGAGTTACTTCTTCGTTATGCTTATATTGCTATGCAATGCTTGTAGACGTGGATTGGGTGAGTGCATCCATGACAGATGTGAGTATTGTTAATTTATGGTTCACTTAAGGAGGCTACTTAAATACACATCTGGGTGGATTGCTTGAGACACCCTGGGGTACCCAGTCATTGTCAAGGCACCTGGAGAAATCCAGCGTTGTCCTAGGATATCCCGGAGTAACCATGTGATCATCGTACGGTCCGCCACCCATGCTCAAAGGGATCATAAGATTATTCATTCTAGAAACTTTTGTGTGCAGCCGCAAGCCAATAGGGGCTCTGGCATGGTTGAGTAAGTTGCGTGAAGCTCTCGAAGAGGTAAACTAGCAGATGTAGTGGGTTGTAGGTGGTACGGTCTATCTAGAGTATAGAGTAAATGCTTCAGAAAGAGTGTGTCTCGAATCTCCGACCATGGATTTATTCGAGTCTTGTGGGAAAAGTGCACAAACCTCTATAGATTGTACAAACTAATCATGGTTAGCCGTGTCCCCGGTTATGGACATCTTGAGTATCTGGTTCTTGGATTATCATGTTGATCTCATCACTCTAAATTAACTTGTTGGGTTTATTGATGATGCTTAATTGGGATTGAGTTGGAGGAACCTTCTCAATGTTTAACAACAACCATGATAGTTAAATAAAACTTATTCCTTTGTTGTAGGATAAAGATTGGCTTTATGCAAAACTGTTAATCATAGATCTTTCCACCAGCCATATATGCATGTAGAGATAGCATTTATTCTATTCATTAATCTATGTGTTACATTACCAGCATATTCCATGTGCTGACCCGTTTCGGGCTGCAACATTTCAAGTTGCAGACTTTTCAGACGTCGAGGAAGGTGCCACAGGTCGTTGTCTTTCACTCAGCTATGCCGTTGGAGTTGATGGACTCGCTTTATCTTCCAAGCCTTCCACTGTTATCGTTTTTAGATGGCATTAAGCCATATTATTGTAATAAGTGCTCTTTTGAGACATTCGATGTAATGAAGTGTGTGATTGAAACTCTGTTATAAATCCACAAGTATTGTGTGTGACAGCATTACCGATCCAGGGATGACACAGTTGCATAGAGATTGGACTGTTTGAGGTCTGGTCGCTACATGGTTCTTCCAATATGTCCTCCTCGTAAGCCAGCGGACAAATCTCCACTCAAGTACTCTCCTGAAACCGTCTGACGTAGTTATTGAATGCAAGCATACAATGCTTGCGGGGCTGGGTTCCTTGCGAACTCCTAGCTTCCTCCACACTTTGCTCGAACATGTTGAGATACTTCTTATGATGCTTGTTCCAATCCTTGATCTTTCGCTGCCTCCTCCTATCCAACATGATTTTTACAGAACTCATTATTAGCTCGCTACTAAACTCAAGCATAGTTCTTTATTGTGCATGCTTTGTTACTTGTGAAGCTGCATATCGGTGTCCACCCACTCCGGCAGGTGTGGCTGAAACAACCCAAATTGATGCATCTCACGATGCGGGAGATGAAACTCAACTGCTCAATTGCATATCAGTGGACAACGCATTGGCCAAAGATTTTTTTTTCCTGCAGGCATATTGGATTGAGCTGGAACGTTTGTGCCTCGAGAAAGCTTGGCCCGGCACCATATGGCTTCCATTCCACCTACAACACAACATAAAAGGCACAATTCGTTTTCCTCACAACAAAAGCTGGGAATCAACTCTGTGATGTTTACCTGCTCGGCGGTAAGCGAATCCACCTCGTTCGTGTATTGCTTGTACAAGAGATTTGCATCACTCCTCACCTCTGATACCACGTCCCACTTGTAAGCCCAGGTAGAAAGCTATATAGGGTTGTCGTGGTCATCTCAGGGCATCCATGTTGTGCCTTTAGGGCGTCCAACAGGAAGGCGTTCCCAGCTCCATACCGAAAGTAGGAGCATACAACCACCAATTCCACCATTTTTGTGGACCTGCGACAAGCTTCGTCCAACTACAAGTAACAACAAACATGGATCAGGTAAGCGCAAAAGTATAAAACTGAACTTATTATTAACAATTTATTACCTGCCGGTACAAGTAGGCCAGTGCGGCCGACCCCCAACTGAACTTGTTGTCGAAAACAGTAAATGCCTTCAGCCACATCCATGGAGCATTCTTGCCAGTGCCGTCAGCGAATATAGTTCTAGAGATAACATACCACATGTACACGCGAGCATAAGTCTGGATCACCTCGTTATTTGCGTCCTTAGGACAATGAGCAAAGTTGGCAGCAATCCAAGTGAAAGAAGCACCAGCCAAGACTCTATCTTTCTTCCCTCCATCTTCTACCTCTGGATCTGGAGGTGACATACCAATAAGGGCCTCCATTTGGTCCCGCCATCCCTCAGAATCAGTGCTTATACAAAGAGGCTTCCGCTCAATCGGAAGTGCGGTGATCATGGAAACATCTTCAAGAGTCATTGTCATCTCTCCGGTCCGGAGGTGAAAACTATGCGTCTCTGGCCTCCACCTATCAGTAAGTGCACTGATTGCCACATCATTCTGGTTGGGTGTTGACCGACTCACAAGCTGAATGAATGGAAGGGGTCATGTCATGTCGATATATGGTGTGTACCGCTCATCGTACGACATGACAGTCGATGCCCCGTGAGATCGAATCTTCAAGGTCATAAGCTTCTACAAACATAGAGGAGTGATATGATCGAATCTTCAAGGTCATAAGCTTCTACAAACATATGTTCTACTTACCATCCCCTTCTCCGACATCAAATAGGCCCGGTGTTCAACGTCATAGGCATCATTCAAAAGCCACACCATCCTACATGTCACAAACAAATACACTTATGAATCTACTCATCTTCAAAAAATACTCATATGAATCTACTCATCTACGAATCCACTCATCTACTAATCCACTCATCTAGATATTACTAAAAAATACTAAAATGAATCTACTCATCTTCAAAAAAATACTCATATTACTCATATCCTCGTAAACTCCATGCCATCTACTCATAGGAATAGTCATATACCAAAACTACTCATCTAGGATTCATGAAATAGGACTAACTCCTCATCTACATTTCAAATCCAATCAAAACATGGCTCTCAACATAGCTAATACAAATCTGAAAAATACGCATTACTTTTTGGATAGAAGGATGGGAAATGGAAGCGATTACCTCATAGACAAATTTGGGGGATAAATTCACGGAAGAAATCACCAGATCTGAAGCATTTAGAAGAGGGGATTGAGATGAGGAGAAGAGACAGCCGCCGGTTTGAAAAATGAATGGGAGGGGGTTGAGGAGAGGGTGGGGGAGGGGCTGGCCCGTGGCTAGATAAGTCACAGTGTGGCGCCTAAGCGCTCGGCGCTACACTGCAGAGCGTGCAACGCATGAGGCTTAGGCGTCGCATTACTTGGGGGTGGGGTCAGCTGTGCGAGCGTGGTCGGGTGTGTGGCACCGACGGCTTAGGTGTCACGCAGTGTAGTGTGGCGCCTAGATGTCGGATGCCACACGAAAGGGTCAACTCTGTGAAATTGTTTCATCGCGGGTTCACTTTGTGACTTATTTCACCTAAGGGGTCAATTTTGTCAATTTTTCCTTAGTTTACTCAAATGAATATGCAGAGAAATTCTTCAAGGACTTATGAACATAGTGATTTCATAAATAGTGCACATATTCATGTCCCTCGTAGTTTGCCTGCATATCAGAAACATTAGCATGAGTATCAGTAGAATTTTGACTATATGAGGAATTTGATCCTCATGAAGACTTTGGTCTACTTGAGGAATTTGATCTGGGGTTCCTGTTCTTCAAGGGTGGTGTCATGAGGATATTCACCTAAAGACTTTCCAAGCTGCTTTTGGAACCCAGATTTTCCTCAAGGGTGGTCCATTCGTGTAGTTGGTTCCAACATATCTAGCAAATACATCACCCTTTTGATTTTTGAACAGTCTATAGTTGGAGTCAAATGAATCATCAGATGAGTATGAAGTTTCACATGCAGACCCGGATAAATTAGATGGATCAACAGGAGGTCCTTTTGGAGCAACCCACGAGGTTTTGGGATACTGCTCAGGTTTCCGGTATGAACCATCAGCATTAAATTTCCTCTCAAATGCAATACCCTCTTTCCTAGGGTTTCTTTTCATAATCTACTTTTTGAGCATATTGAAAAGGGTTTGATGCCCTTTGAGGCTTTCATAAATGCCCATCGCACACAATTCCTTACACCCTGCATTTTTGTTAGTGACATTTGTGGGTTCCTCACATGAGGAATTTGTAACCACAGATACAGTTGAAGAATTTGTAGCAAGAGAAGCATTTGAACTTTCACGTGAAGAATTAGCAGATTCATGTTCGATGCATTTCAAGCATGGTGGAATGAATTCTTCGTGAGTGGTACTGATACGTTGAGCAAGCAAAGAATCATTTTCACTTTCAAGACCATCATGAGACGCCCTTACTTTCTCAATGTCTTACATTCTTTAAAGAAATTGATAGGAAAGATTATCATGATTAGCCAAGAGAGTTCCATGACATTCCTGAAGACTATCAAACCTAGACCTAAGACTTTGAACATCATCAACAGGGTTTGACTCTTACTCATTTCCTCATTCAACGGGTCATTGGTTTTGTCTATAAGTTTTCGAAGCTTTTTAAGAGCAGTTTGTTGCTTAGTGGCAATATTAGCAAGCTTGTAGTAACTGGGTTTTTGATAGTCATCAGGCTCATAGTCACTTGAGTCAGAAGTGGAAGTGTGTTTGAGTACCTTGGAACCTTTTGCCATGAAGAAATAGGTGGGACCAAAGTCGTCGTCGCAGTCATAAGTGTTGTTGATGTTGTCATTTTCTTCGAGGTCGAATATGGACTTGCTGACAAATGTGGTAGAAAGGGCTAGGCTTGCCACACCAGACCCTGACTCCTCTTGAGATCCTTCCTCTCTTCAGATTCTTCCTAAAAATTCATTTCCTTGCCAATAAGAGCCCCAGACTTTCTAAAATAGTTCTTCTTGTGCATGAGGACTTTGAAGATGAGGATTTTGAAGATTTCTTCTTTTTCTTCGAGTCATCAGAACGGCCATCCTTTTATTTCTTCTTCTTTGATTCCTTCACCCAGTGAGGACAATCAGCAATGTAATGACCAGACTTATTGCATCTATGGCAGGTTCTTTTCTTGTAGTCCTCAGATGAAGATTCTGATTTCCTCATATCTCTTCTTGTAGACTTCATGAATTGGCCTCGTGTGGAGAAGTTCTGGAATTTACTCACGAGCGTAGCAAGTTCCTCACCAAGTTCTTCAGCATCACCAAGACAGCAATCAGATTCTTATTCTTCAGATGAGGAAATAGTATTTGCCTTCAGCACATGAGGTATTCCATAGCTAGGTCCATAGAGGTCTCTCTTCTAAGATTGTTGGAATTCGTGAGTATTGAGTCTCTAAAGAATATCAGCAGGATCAAGTAACGTCTAGTCTCTTTGTTCTTGAGTCATCACAACCAGTGTATCGAATGAAGAATCAAGAGATCTCAGCACTTTCTTCACCATCTCATGGTCAGTGATGTCTCTGGCCCCAAGAACCTGTAGCTCATTGAAGATATAAGTGAGGCGATCGAAGGTTTGCTAATAGCTCTCATTATCGAGTCTTTTGAAGCGGTTGAAGAGATTGCGAAGAACAGCAACCCGAGAGTCACGTTGAGTAGACACTACTTTATTGACCTTGGACAACCTTTCCCAGATAAGCTTTGTAGAGCCCAATGCACTCACTCTGACATACTAACCTTTACTCAGATGGCCATAGATGATATTCTTCACTTGAGAGTTGAGTTGCTTGAATCTCTTCACATCAGCTGCGGTAATAGTTGAGGTCTGATACATCTCCATCGTATCTACTTTTCCAAACTCTTTTGCCCTTGTTTTGGACTCTAATTTCCATGATTTGAATGGAACTAACCTGGACTGACGCTGTTTTCAGCAGAATTGCCTTGGTGTTATTTTTGTGCAGAAATCAAAGTTCTCCAAACGTCCTGAAAATTTACGGGGAGCAGTTTTGGAAAATAAGAAAAATATTTGCGCCAAGTTCCACCTCAGGGGGTGGGCGAGTGGGCCACAAGCCCTGGCTCCACCACCACCCCCCTGGTGGCGGTGGGCAGGCTTGTGGGGCCCACACGGCTCTACCGCCCGAAATTCCTGCTTTATAAGATCCCTTTCGTCCCAGAAAAAATAAAAAGAGAAGTTTTCGTCGCGTTTTCAATACGGAGGCGCCGGCACCACCTGTTCTTCATCTGGAGGGCAGATCTGGAGTGCGTCTTGGGCTCCAGAGAGGGGAAATCGTCGCCATCGTCATCATCAACCCTCTTCCCTCTCCAATTCCATGAAGCTCATCGTCATTCGTAAGTAATCTATTCGTAGGCTCGCTGGGCGGTGATGAGTAGGATGAGATCTATCATGTAATCGAGTTAGTTTTGATGGGGATTGATCCCTAGTATCCACTATGTTCTGAGATTGATATTGCTACTACTTTGCCATGCTTGTCACTAGGGCCCGAGTGCCATGATTTCAGATATGAAATTATTATGTTTTCACCAACATATGTGTGTTTTAGATCCGATCTTGCAAGTTGTAGTTACCTACTATGTGTTATGATCCGGCAACCCCGGAGTGACAATAACTAGAACCACTCCCGGTGATGACCATAGTTTGAGGAGTTCATGTGTTCACCAAGTGATAATGCGTTGGTCCGGTTCTTTATTAAAAGGAGAACCTTGATATCCCGTAGTTTCCTTTTGGACCCCGCTGCCACGGGAGGGATGGACAATAGATGTCATGCAAGTTTTTTTCCCTAAGCAGGTATGACGACACACAGAATACATGCCCACGTCACATTGACGAATGGGAGCTAGCCACATATCACTCCGTCTTATAGTTGTTGCATGATGAATATCATCCAAACAAATCACCGACCCATTGCCTACGAGTTTGTCCTACTGTTGTTACTTGTTTTGCTCTGCTGCTGCTACTACTGTTGCTATTACTGTCGCTTGCTACTGTTGCTACTTGCTACTGTTGTCACTACTGTTGTTCCTTGCCGCTGCTATTGCTCATTACACTACTGCTACCTGCTACAATCTTGATTCGCTGATCATTGACGGGAACTGACAATTTCCGTCAACGAGGCAACTTGGCGCCATTGATACAATCGTTAGGAATAGTCTGCCGTCAACAGATCATTTCTGACACCGTTGTTATCATACTACTTTGCTACTAATACTTTGCTTGCAGATACTAATCTTTCAGGTGTGGTTGGATCTGACAAATTCAGCTGCTAATACTCGAGAGTATTCTCTCACCTCCTACCTGGAGTACCAACAAATTTGGGACGAATACTCTACCCTCAAAAACTGTTGCGAACCCACGCACTGGTGGGCCATCAACAACATTCTTCTAGTTTCGTTGCCGGGAAGTGCTAGCAGCAATCTTCTGGTGCCGTTGCAGGGGAAGGTTTGTTGTAATCACCATTCGTCTAACCATCGCCAGAGATTGCAATCAACATTTTTCTGGCGCCATTGCTGGGGAGGTATTGATATATTCTCTGAGTCACTTGGGATTTATATCTGTTGATCACTATGAAGAATCTGAATGATCCGAAGACCAAAGTCTTGCCCTCAACTACGAGGGGAGGTAAGGAATTGGCATCTAGCTCTGCACTTGATTCACCTTCGGTTATGAGTAAGTTTGCGACATCACCTCCTGCTAGAAATCTTGATATGTCGCCTGTGCTTGATGATGCTTGTGATACTACTGCTAGAGATGTTATGCTTGATACTATGCCTGATGCTGCTAGAGATGCTATGCTTGATACTGCTTTGCCTGATGATGCTAGAGATGCTATTTCGCCTGATGATGCTATGATTGATACTGCTAGAGATACTCCTTTGCCTGATGTTCCACTAGGAGTGTTCCTTGATGCTCATATTGCTAGAATTATTGCCAATGCTGATGATGTTTCTGATGCTGCCGATACTATTGAGATAGAACCTGCTTTTTCTCCTGCTAGATCTAGCTCTCCTAGATATGAATTGCCTTATATACCTAAGGCTTATGTTATGAAGGGAGATATAGCTGAGGATTTTCTTGCGTGTAAGGATGCCTATGGCGCTGAGAAATTACTTCTCAAGTCGAAAGAAAAATCTCGGGAAGCTAGGATGAAAAATGACCCGAAGTTTGCCACTTCGCCTATCTTTGTCACCGATAAGGATTCTGAATTCTCTGTCGACCCTCAGATAATCTCTCTAGTCGAATCTGATCCTTTTCACGGTTATGAGTCTGAGACGGTCATAGCCCATCTTGCCAAACTATCCGAAATAGCCAACCTTTTCACTAATGAGGAGAAGATCCGCCACTACTATATCCTTAAGTTGTTTCCTTTCTCTCTGAAGGATGACACTAAAGCCTGGTTCACCTCTCTTGCTCCTGGATGTGTGCGTAGTCCACAGGAGATGGTCTATTACTTCTGTGAGAAATATTTCCCTGCCCATAAGAAGCAAGCTGCCTTGCAGGAAATATACAACTTTGCTCAACTCCAAGAAGAGAGTCTTCCACAAGCTTGGGGGAGGCTCATCCAGCTACAGAATGCTTTGCTTGATCACCCTCTTAAGAAGAACGAGATACTTGATATCCTCTATAATGGACTTACTGATGCCTCTAGAGACCACCTAGATAGTTGTGTCGGTTATGTTTTTAGGGAACGAACTATAGAACAAGCTGAGACCCTACTGAATAACCTCTCGATAAACGATAATGCTTGGACTATTCCCGAACCACCTCCTAAGCTAACTCCTAAGAAAATAGGTATTCTATTCCTCAGTCCCGAAAATATGCAAGAAGCCAAGAAATCTATGCAAGAGAAAGGCATTAGATCTGAAGATGTCAAAAATCTACCACCTATCGAAGAGATCCATGGTCTCGATAACCCGATACAGGTAGTGGAAGTGAATTCTCTGCGTAGGTTTGATGGGAGTGATATTCCTTTTGATAAACCTGCTACCCTATGCTTTGATGAATTTGACAACTTTTTTGCCAAACAACAGAGTTTCAATGATTATGTTAGCAGACATTTGGAACAAAGTACGTGTATGCTTAGCCATTTAAGTGCTTGTGTAGACAGAAATGTCAATGATCTGAAGCTTCTGAGTAAACATGCCTCTATGATTACTACTCAGGTAGAACAAGTACTTAAAGCTCAGAATGACTTGCTCAATGAATTAAATGACAACTCTGTCAGAGTCATTACTAGAGGAGGAAAAATGACTTAGGAACCTTTGTATCCTGAAGGTCATCCTAAGAGAATTGATCAAGATTCTCAAGGAATCAATGCTGATACACCCAGTCATCCTAAGGAGAAGAAGAAGGATGATAGAAACCTGAATGCCAGTTCACCAAATACTGTCACACCGGAAGAACCTAATGATATTTCTGCGTCAGATGCAGAAACACAATCTGGTGATGAACATGAACTTGGTGACAATATGGACAGTGATGTTCACAATAATGCTCAACCTAGCCATGACGAGGATGTGGAGATTGAACCTACGGTTAATCCTGATAATCCACAACCTAAGAGATATGACAAGAGTGACTTCACTGCTAGGAAGCATTGTAAAGAAAGACAACCATGGGTTCAGAGACCTATGCCCTTCCCTCCTAAGCCATCCAAGAAAAAGGATGATGAGGATTTTGAGCGCTTCGTTGAGATGATCAGACCCGTCTTTCTACAGATGCGGTTAACTAATATGCTCAAGATGTCTTCGTATGCCAAGTACATGAAAGATATCGTGACTAATAAACGGAAGATGCCATACCTTGAGATCTCCACCATGCTTGCCAACTACACTTGGTGATCTCGGAGTGCCCACTATACCTTTCTCAATTAAAGGAAACTATGTAAGAACTACCTTATGTGACCTTGGAGCCGGTGTTAGTGTTATGCCGCTTTCTCTTTATCGTAGACTTGAATTCGATAAGTTGACACCCACCGAAATTTCTCTGCAAATGGCCAACAAATCAACTGCTTTCCCTATCGGCGTTTGTGAGGATGTGCGTGGTGTGGTTGCTAATACCACTATTTTGACAGACTTTGTTATCTTGGATATTCCCGAGGACGATGCCATGGCTATCATCCCCGGAAGACCCTTTTTAAACACTGCAGGGGTTGTTATAGATTGCAACAAAGGCAATGTCACTTTCCATGTCAATGGTAATGAGCACACAGTGCACTTTCTAAAGAAACGATATCAAGTACATTGCATCAATGCTACCGAAAAGACTTCATCGATTCTTATTGGGAGCTTTGAATGCCCTATTCCTTGTGTCAAGATGAAGTATGATTTCCTTGTTGGGGAGATACATATCCCCATTGAGGTGACTTGGTGGCTATTCAAAAATTCTCCGTTCTCTCTTGCGATTCGAGAAGGTTTTGTCATAAGGACTTGATCAATCCCATTGACGGATTTCTTTCGATGACCATGAAACAGATGAATCAAGGAGTCACATACCTCTGTTTTGAGCTTTCATTTTCTTTTGGTTAGAAGAAAAATGATAGAATTAGTTTAGTTTTTCCTGTTTTCTGTTTTAGCGTCCCGGAGAAAAATACCTCGAAAATAAAAGTTCTCCGATGGTCCTGAAAATTTAGTACGATTTTTTCTGGAATTTTTGAAAATTTCTCGGCCTGACAGCTGGCCTGGGGGCCAAACCAGTGGGCCGCAAGCCCTGGCATCGTCACCTACCCCCTGGTGGCGGGGTGCAAGCTTGTGGGGCCCACAGGCACCCCCTCCACTCATTCCAGCTCCCAGCCTCTTCTTCCACCTCCAGAAAAAATTGTTTCGCAACTCAAACCCGTGTTCTTGCTCATTTGGTTGTGATTTTCGATCTCCTTGCTCAAAGAATCATTCTCCAAACCGTTTTGGGGAAATTACTCCTTGGTAAGTGACTCCTCCATTGGTCCAATTAGTTTTTTCTCTAGTGCTTTATCCTTCGCGTATTCTTGCTACCTTGGTGACCCTGTTCTTGAGCTATAAATGTTGATTTTAGCCGGTCCCAAGTAGTTTTAGCGCGTGATACGGTCTCTAGGCACTAGTAGGAGTAGTTTCTACAAGTTGGGTTAATCTTCATTCACTTTTCTTTCGAAGTCTCTAAAATTTTTAGAATTTTTCAGAGCTAGAAAAGGGAAAATATGAGGAGGTTCTTGAGAGGCTCTTCAAGCCGTAACTCCAAGGAGGATGAGAAGAATCACCCCAAGTACGTAGTCCCTCGAGTCACAGAAGTTCGAGCGTGCGATTGGCCAAGTGAAGAATTTTTGCGCGCCGCCGGACTTTATGAAGACTTTTATTACTTGGTGGAGAACGCAGGTCTTACTACGTTCGTTGAAGATAAGTGCCCACAATACCTCCTCCTCACCAATATTTTCGTTCAAAGCTTCAACTTTTATCCGAGGAAGAATCCTCATGGTTGAGTTCATGATTTACGATGTCCCCCAGTGCATGACGCTGCAGGACTTCTGCAATGTATGCAAATTACCTTATGTTGGGGATATCTGTGACCCTCGTCCATGGGACTTGGAGGATTTCATTGGTTCTATTGCTGTTGGAGAGGAGAGAGGAGTGTCTCGCACTAGAATTGCTAGCATACATTTTCCTGTGCTTCGGTACTTCTCACTATTTGTGGGAAAATGTTTGATTGGCCGTGGGGAGGCTGGATCACTTAGTTCTCTAGACCTTGTGGTTTTGCGCGAAGGCCTTTATAACTATAAGACTTATAGCCTGGGCGCTATAGTGGCTCAACGGTTGAACCTGAACCGTTCTAAAGGTGTTGTGTATGGAGGTATCTATGCTACATGTCTTGCCAGACACTTTGAGATACCCATTAGACTGGGAGAGGAAGGAGAGATGTTTCTCCCTGAGAGATATCTGGATTATGACAGCATGGTTCGCCATGATTTTCTGGATAGAGATGCTAGTAGATGGATGATTTATAACCTGGTGTTTAGTCAGGGTACTCGAGAGAGTATTACTTTGCCAGCTCCTTCTTTGTTTGATCTTCATGCAGGTAGGTACACTATTATGCCCGCGGACATCTACGCATATTGGGTATTGGCCCAACCACAGGCGCCCGTGCCCGAACCGCCAGTCGAGTACCAGACGCCAGTTTATCAGTGGGAGCCAGAGGAGCTCACACAGCAGTGGCATCCAGCGTCTGCTCTGGAGTATCCTAGAGCTGGTTATTTCCCACCTTGGGAGTATACCAAGCTAGGCCAAAATCCTAAGCTTGGGGGAGTACGTGTTCTCACCGAATTTACATTCATGCTTATGCTTTCACTTTGTTAGACGGCGTTTACACTTTGCCACTGTATTATCCATGCTAGTTTCTTTTTGTTTTCTTGTTTTCTTGTTTTGTGTCCTTTTAAGAAAACCCAAAAAGATTTTTCTTTCTTCTTTTGCTTGTTGGGAGCTTTCCCGTGTAAATAGTTTTGTTTTTATTTGTGTCAAGGTAGAAGATATTGGTTACAATGTTTATTGGTTCTTACATTCTTACTTGTTTAGCTTTCAAAGAGCCATATTATTTTGTCTTCTCCTTTGTGTTTGCGTGCAGATTCAGCTTAGTCCAATGCGCTTATTATCGTTTTCATCATTCGACTGTGCAAATGAAAGGCAACAATGATGATATATGATGAAGTGACTGAGACTGAAAAGGTGGTATGAACTCTATCTATTTTGTTTTTGTAAATATGACTAGCTTGTCGACCCATATTTAGCTTTGTTGTGAGAGAACCATGTTTGCAATGACTACTTAGAGATCATAGTTTCTGATGCCATGCTTATTTAGCTGAGAGCTTATAATGGTTTGTCTTGAATGCCAACATAGATTTTGAGATGACTATGATGTAGTATGATAGGATGGTATTCTCCTTTGAATGTTTCAAGTGGCTTGACTTGGCGCATGTTCATGCATGTAGTTGAAACAAAATCAACATAGACTCTATGATGTTCGTGTTCATGGTGATTTATATCTTGTTCATGCTTACATTCAATGTTAGTCAAACTGATTGCATCTTTATGACTGTTGTTGCTCTCCAGTTGGTCCCTTCCCAGTCTTTTGCTAGCCTTCACTCGTACTAAGCAGAATACTGCTTGTGCATCCACTTCCATAAACCCAATTTTTTTCCATGAGAGTCCACCATACCTACCTATTTGCGGTATCTACCCGCCGTTCCAAGTAAATTTGCATGTGCCATTCTCTAAACCTTCAAGAAATAATCTGGTTTCCATGCCCGAACCGCTCATGTGGTGACAGAGGGCTATTGGTATCTTCCATGCTAGTAGTGTTATCCTCGACATGTGTTTATTCACTGTCATTCACGAGAAAGGGGCCGATAATTGGAATGCACAGTTCCACGCTTAAATCGAAAACATAACTGAAAACAAGACTCCCCTGGGATTGATGTTAGTATGGACGGTACCCGAGGATTCGGCTAGCCATGGAGTGTGATTGATTGGTGGTGGGGGAGTTAAAACTTTACTTTTCTGTTTGGGAACCGCCTATAGCATGAGTAGCATGGAAGATATTGAGAACTCTTGGTCATTGCGTTGACAATGAAAGCATGCCACCCAAAATTATTATCTCTGTTTTCAAAGCTTGAGCTCTGGCACCTCTGCAAATCAATGCTTCCCTCTGCGAAGGGTCTGTCTATTTATTTTCCTGTTGAGTCATCCTCCTCTTATATAAGCACCAATTAGAGAGCACCCCTGCCATTTTTATGCTTTTCTTTTGATTGATATTGAGTATGACTATGACTGGATCTTCGTTGCTATGAATTACAATGTTTAGTCTGCCCTTGATCTTTGAAAGTGCTCTGCATTTATGTTTTGCGGCCTGAGAAAGAGCTAGCGAGATACCACCTATTCATATTTCTTCATGCTCGTTTTAATTGAAGTGTTGGTATTTGAAACTCATTATTATTTGCTCGTTAGTTGATTATGCCATTGATATTAGTTTACCGTGAGACCTTTGTGTCATTTCCTTATGTGGTTAACTTGTGATCTTGCTGAAATTCTGGTTATGAGTTAGACATAGTTGCAACAACCAGATCAAACAGAGTTTGTCAAAGTTTTTCTTTCTCTCTTAGTTTCTCAACTGAGTTGCTTGAGGACAAGCAAGGTTTTAAGCTTGGGGGAGTTGATACATCTCCATCGTATCTACTTTTCCAAACTCTTTTGCCCTTGTTTTGGACTCTAATTTGCATGATTTGAATATAACTAACCAGGACTGACGTTGTTTTCAGCAGAATTGCCTTGGTGTTATTTTTGTGCAGAAATCAAAGTTCTCCAAACGTCTTGAAAATTTACGGGGAGCAGTTTTGGAAAATATGAAAAATACTTGCGCGAAGATCCACCTGAGGGCGTGGGCCAGTGGGCCACAAGACCTGGCTCCGCCACCACCCCCCTGGTGGCGGTGGGCAGGCTTGTGGGGCCCACACTGCTCTGCCACCCCCAATTCCAGCTCTATAAGATCCCTTTCGTCCCAGAAAAAATAAAAAGAGAAGTTTTCGTTGCGTTATTCATACGGAGGCGCCGCCACCACCTGTTCTTCATCTGCAGGGCAGATCTGGAGTCCGTCTTGGGCTCCGAAGAGGGGAAATTGTCGCCATCGTCATCATCAACCTTCTTCCCTCTCCAATTCCATGAAGCACTTCGTCGTTCGTGAGTAATCTATTCGTAGGCTCGTTGGGCGGTGATGAGTAGGATGAGATCTATCATGTAATCGAGTTAGTTTTGATGGGGATTGATCCCTAGTATCCACTATGTTCTGAGATTGATATTCCTACTACTTTGCCATGCTTAATGCTTGTCACTAGGGCCCGAGTGCCATCATTTCAGATCTGAAATTATTATATTGTCACCAATATATGTGTGTTTTAGATCCGATCTTGCAAGTTGTAGTTACTTACTATGTGTTATGATCCGGCAACCCCGGAGTGACAATAGCCGGAACCACTCCCGGTGTTGACCATAGTTTGACGAGTTCATGTGTTCACCAAATGCTAATGCGTCGGTCCGGTTCTTCATGAAAAGGAGAACCTTAATATCACATAGTTTCCTGTTGGACCCCGCTGCCACGGCAGGGATGGACAATGGATGTCATGCAAGTGCTTTTCCCTAAGCACGTATAACGACACACGGAATGCATGCCTACATCAGATTGACGAATGGGAGCTAGCCACATAACTCTCCGTGTTATAGCTGTTGCATGATGAATATCATCCAAACAAATCACCGACCCATTGCCTATGATTTTGTCCTACTGCTGTTACTTGTTTTGTTCTGCTGCTGCTACTGTTTCTATTACTGTCGCTTGCTACTGTTGCTACTTGCTACTGCTGTTACTACTGTTGTTCCTTGCCGTTGCTATTGCTCGTTACACTGCTACTACCTGCTACAATCTTGATTCGCTGATCGTTGACGGGAACTGACAATTTCCGTCAACGAGGCAACTTGGCGCCATTGATACAATCGTTAGGAATAGTCTGCCTTCAACAGATCGTTTGTGACACCGTTGTTATCATACTACTTTGCTACTGATACTTTGCTTGCAGATACTAATCTTTCAGGTGTGGTTGAATCTGACAAATTCAGCTGCTAATACTCGAGAGTATTCTCTCACCTCCTGTGTGGCGTACCAACAAATTTGGGTCGAAAACTCTACCCTCGAAAACTGTTGCGAACCCATGCGCTGGTGGGCCATCAACAACATTCTTCTTGTTTCGTTGTTGGTGAGTGCTAGCAGCAATCTTCTGGTGCCGTTGCAGGGGAAGGTTTGTTGTCATCAGCATTCGTCTAGCCATCGCCAGAGATTACAATCAAGGTCACACAGGGAACACCATTTTGCACAACATACCAGAGATCATTGTCAATTGCTTCAAGGTGCATGCGCATCTTGTTCTTCCAATAGGGGTAGTCCATCCCTTCAAAGGTAGCACATCCCGTAGTGACCTTGATCATATCTGCGGTCGACATAACTAAAATTCCATGTGGTTAAACCAAAATCACATAGAACAAGGGAGTACCTTGCTTTGATACCAATTGGAAGTGTGTTATATCGTCTAGAGGGGGTTGAATAGGCGATTTTTATGAATTCCACACTGAGAAAATCCCTTGTGAGGAAATTCCTCAGTCACGAACGGCGAGCAGCAGATTAAGTTCTCAGTCAAGCATGCAACATAGCAATAGCATAGTCTTCATGATGAAATGAAACATATAGTTTGCACAAGTAGCGTGTTCAGGATATGCAGGTGAAGAACAAGTGAACTGAAGAATTTGGGGTCAGGAAATTGTGAAAGTCTTCAGTCAAATTCTTTAAAGAGTAACGATCAATTTCATCAACATACAAATGACAAAATGGAAGAGTTGAGGAAATAGAACCATGTACTCGGTGAAGACAGTGATTTGATGGCCCAGTTCCAACTGATGTGACAGTCGTATGTTTGGTTTGGAGCAGCTTGGT
This sequence comes from Hordeum vulgare subsp. vulgare, assembly GCF_904849725.1. NCBI lineage: Eukaryota > Viridiplantae > Streptophyta > Magnoliopsida > Poales > Poaceae > Hordeum > Hordeum vulgare. The sequence continues at coordinate 153,275,779 of NC_058522.1, read as the reverse complement.
ATTTAAACCAAAGAACACACAATCCTTACCGTATTCTCCTTGAGCTAAGGACACACAGTCCTCGCCCAATACTCGTGGTAAGTCTTTAGGGCATACTTCCAAACCCTCACAAACTCGGTCACCCGGCGATCCACAATTGACTGTTGGATGATGTAGACCATGACGCCTAACCATTTGGACGATGCACAGTCCTCAAAGGTAACAGGCATCGGTTCCATGCAGGAACAATCTCTTTAGTGATGCTCAATCACTTTGGGGTTTTTGGGTTTTGTTTTGGGTATTTGAGGTTTTTACTCACTGATGATTTTCTCTCAAAGTCTTCGAGGAATGGGTTGCTCTTGAATGACAAGTCTCAGTTTCTCTTGCGGAGTAGCCAACCAGCTAGTGGTTAAGGGGGTGGCTATTTATAGCCTGGGAGCAATCCCGACATTATTTGACATAACTGCCCCAATGATATGAATGTTATGTGGATAAGGTTGGGGACAGCTAGCGCGTGACGCAGCAATGGTCGGAATCTCTCAACTGTGAATGTTCTCATGTCACTCATGTTCCTCACTTGTAGTTAGTTCGCACTAGCAAAAACCTAATTCCTTAGTTAGAGTAAATTCCTCAGAGACCAAAAGATCTTCATCTGTGTCACTTAAGAATTTGACTAAACTGTAAAAGATTTCCAAAGGCTTTACCCGAAGGATTGGGTATATGTAGGCTTTGGGATGAGCATCACTTGGAAACCTTTCCTTAGTTTTACCTCAACCCCCTTTAAGAGTGTGATGGTCCTATGACTCAAAAAAGGAAATGAAACTACAAAAAGAAAAGTCTTCACGCTACAAAGTCCTCACATCAATTTGTTCATGGACACACCAATGTCCTCGCTTTCAAAAACTTCGAGGAAATACCAAAGTCTTCAGCCGAAGGCACACATTTTTAGGGGTTAATATTCTTTGAATAACTCAAACTTCTGAGTGACTTATAGAGCCTATGTACATTCACAAACACATTAGTCTCTTAACCTATAAGTCTTCAATACGCCAAAATCATTAAGGGGCACTAGATGCACTTACAATCTCCCCTTTTTGGTGATTGATGAAAAATAGGTTAAGTTTTCAACGGGGATAATAATATGAAGTGTAAGTACAATGTTTGAGGAATTTGTTTGCAAGATATAGAGAGACTACCCCTAAAGATGTGCATATTTGAGGAATTTGCTTTGGACTACAAATGCACATTGTAGGTTTATACCATGGATATCTCCCCTTATATGTTGTAATGCATACAAGCATTTAACATATATCATGAGGAAATTGAAATGCATGATGGAAAGTGGTGTTTGACGAACTTCAACATGCGTGCATTAATCAACATGAGGAATAAGCATGCGAAGAGAAATGGTTCCAAAAGTGTCAGACCACCACCGGGCTTAAGTTTAAAACTCACACAACCAAACACTTCAGAAGAACGAGAGTTGCAACTTTAAAAAATATAGTTCATAAGCCCATACAGTAGACCCTCTTGAAGACTAACTCAGATTTCTCCCCCTTTGCCACAAAGTGATGGAAAGGACGAAACTAAGAACTAATGCCCCTGAAGAATATCAACTTGTTGGTGGAGGAGGAATGCCAGCGTTGTCGGGGTCGATCGTCGTGATTAGATCGGCAAAAGTATCATCCAGATCTTCAGCTTCACGAGGGGTCGATATGCTTCCAATAACTCTAACTTCTCGGCGACTTATAGAGGATGTGTACACTCACAAAGACATTAGTCCCTTAACCTATAAGTCTTCAATACACCAAAATCACTAAGGGGCACTATATGCACTTACAGTAGATCTTCACATATTCCTCAAGAAGACTTCATATGAACTCCTTACTGACAATAAACACAATGTAAGTTATTTCAAAGTCTTCGGTGCAAGATGTTGTATTAGAGATCCTCACCACACTTCTAAATTTGCATCGAAAGCACATGATGATTTTATGCTTGGTTACGGAAAGGACTCGCATACCTACAGAGTCTTCAACAACTACCACAACAAAGTTGTTGAAACTATAGATGTCAAGTTTGATGAAACTAACGGCTTGCACAGAGAGCCCCTGCGTCGTGTTCTAGATGGAATGCCTCCTAAGGTATCCATTAGATTCAAGGAAACTGATGATATCATCCCCACTTAAGAACCTCTACCTATTGAAGAAGTCATATCAGACAACAAAGAAATTTGCGGTGGTGCACCTGAGGAAATAGCTGCTGATCAAAATCCTCAACCCCAACAAAGTCATCAACCTACTCATCCAAGCGTTGAAAATGAAGTGTAGATTGGCAAAATCCTCGATGATATCAATGCACAAGTCCCCTCACTCGCTCAAAAGCTTCACATTTAACTCACTTTTGTGCGCACTCTTCCTTTGTGTCTATCATACAACCCTCAAAGGTTGATGAAGTCTTTATGGAGCCTAAGTCGATTCAAGCAATGCAAGAGGAACTACATCAATTCAATCTTAACAATGTGTGGGAACTTGTCAAGCAGCCTGATCCTCGCAAGCACAATATCATCGATACCAAGTGGGTCTATCGAAATAAGCAAGACGAAGATGGTCACGTAGTGAGGAGTAAGCTCGTCTTGTAGCTCACGGCTGCACACAAGTTGAGGGAATTCACTTTGATGAAACTTTTGCACATGTTGCTAGACTTGAAGCTATTCGCATATTGTTGCTTATGCTTACCATCACAATTTAACCTTATATAAGATGTATGTGAAAAACACATTCCTCAATGGTAATCTTGAGGAAGAAGTATATGTTTCTCAGCCCCAGGGTTTTGAAGACCCAAAGAATCCCGACAAAGTCTTCACACTCAACAAGGCTCTCTATGGCCTCAAGCAGGCCCCTCGGGTGTGGTATGACATGCCGAAGGAATTCCTCATGAAGAAAGGCTTCAAACACGGTTCACTCGACCCAACTCTTTTCACAAAATCCTATGACAGTGAACTATTTGTGTGTCAAATACATGTAGATGATATTATCTTTGGCTGTATTAACAAATGTTATAGTGATGAATTTGGCTATATGATGGGCGAAGAATATCAAATGTCCATGATGGGGGAGTTGAAATTCTTCCTAGGTCTCCAACTTCATAAACAATGCAATGGCATCTTCATATCTCAAGAGAAGTACCTCAAGGATGTCCTCACGAAATTCGATATGCAAGACTGCAAAGGCGTCAAGATTCCAATGCCCATAAACGGCCACCTCTCACTGACGGAAATGGTATAGATTTCGATCAGAAGGTATATCGCTCCATGAGTGTCTCATTATTGTACCTATGTGCATGTAGGCCATATATCATGCTTATTGTTTGCATGTGTGCATGTTTCCAAGAAACGGCGAAGGAATCACACCATAAGGATGTGAAGCACATTCTTTGATATCTAGCTCACGCAACAACGCTTGGATTATGGTACCCCAAGGGCTCATATCTTCTTCTTATTGGATACTCTGACTCTGTCGATGCTCACGATGGTGTGGATCGCAAGTCAACATCAGGCACCTGCCATTTCGTCGGACGATCCTTAGTTATTTCGTCCTTGAAGAAATAGAAGTGTGTGTCACTTTCTACTACTCAAACTGTGTATATTGCTGCTAGTTCGTGTTGTGCTCAACTGCTGTGGATGAAGCAAACCCTCAAGGACTACGACATCAATGTGAAGAATGTGCCACTCTACTGTGATAATGAGAGTGCAATCAAGATTGCAAATAATCCAGTACAACACTCAAAGACCAAGCACATCCCGATTCGTCAACATTTTCTTCGTGATCATGTACTCAAGGGCAACATCTTCCTCGACCATGTGAAGACTGAAGAACAATTGGCGGATATCTTCACTAAGACCTTGGATGAGAAGAGATTTTGCAAGTTGCGGTGTGAGCTAAATATCTTAGAATCCTCAAATGTTCTATGAAAGATCGAGCTCATCCTTGAGTTATCACTCACCCAAGCCCCGGGAATGGAACCCCTGTGTGTTTCCACAGCTCCACCACCGATTTGTGCTAGCCATGGCCGATGTTATGCGCGTTGGCGTCGCCTTTTTTCTCTGTCATCGGGAAGAAGAGAGGCCAGCCCTACGCCGTGCTAGGGTCAAAGCAACCGAGCCCCCCACCTCTGGTCAGTAGCCTTATCAAGCCTAGCTGGTCGAGCCCCCGCTCCACCATTGGGGAGCCCGGGTTCAATTCCCGCTGGGCACCCCTTTTCCCCTTTGTTTTCTTGGCCCCGACAATGGAATCCAGGACCCACATGTCATCCCCCTAACGGCCGTGGTGTCTATGCCACTTGGGCCCTGGTTCTTTTATTTTTTTTGTGATGTTTTATTTTGTGTTTCTTTTTATTTATTTCATTTAGATTCCTTGCCTTGAGGAAAATGTATAAATCTGGACATGGCCAGATTTGGCAACTGCCAATTTGGGCAAGAATTTACTTATAACTCATATACAGATTTTGTGACTTGTGTTGTGGTGTTTTTCTCTACAGTAACATAGGGGTGTAATATATGATTTTGGAGTAAAAAATCCCAGAAATCCAAGGGTGCTATTAGTTTTTCCATTAGGGCAACTTTGTGAAAATGTTATTTTGTGTTAAGATGTCATTTCGTGATTTTTCCATGATTTAATCCTTGCACTATTTGGGGAACTTGACAACATGAATGTCGTAGTGTTTTGGGGGTACTAGGCCCTGGTTTTTTCTTGCCATGTTGTCTTGATGATTCCCATGAATCATTGGTCCTTTGTGGTTGGTATAGTGCTATGAATTGTAGTGCTTGTTGCCCTCTGTCAAATGGTGCCTCCACCTTGCCAATAGGTTTCGCATCTTAGAGTTTCTTCCTGTCAAAGATGCTATGATGTTATAATTGTTGTAATTCTCTTTGTGAAATTTGACTAAGTCTGAGAATTTTAGTTATTTTCATGACATGTTTAGGGGATGCTACCATATTTTCTGTGTTCTTTTAGCTCATGAGTAGTCCTAGTGTTTTGTAGTAGTTGTTTCGCTCTACAACCCTAGTAAATTTCATGCCATGAAACCTGTTGTAGAGTAGAGTTTTATTGCTGGCTGTTGGATTACGGGCTCCGCAAAACCCTTAAGATTCGAACTCAAGGGCATGTATAAGGATTTCTCACAAGATCACCTCACCTAACTTGCTACTCGTTGGGGATGGCAAAAAGCTCACTCGATGGTGAGGAGGACACAGAACACAACAGTTTACCCAGGTTCGGGCCGCTCAGAAGCGTAATACCCTACTCCTGGTTTGGTGGATTGCCTCTCGTGGAGGTTGGTGGATGAACTAGTACAGTGTTTGAGGGCCTCCGAAGGCTGGGTGGCCTTTGCGTGGTGTGGGTGTGCGAAGGAATGGATCTGCTCCCCCTCTACGAAGTAACCTATCCTCAATATAGAGCGGCTGCCCTAGTCCTCTTCCCTTATCATTTTGGCAGGAAGGGATCCCACAATGGCCAATTTTGAAGGGGAACAGGGGAACATGCTCCCCTGCCCAAAGTTGGTCTTCGCCTGCAAAGTGGCTGTCGGCGCCACGGGGATGGGTCCAGGGATGACGTCCGTCCTGGTGGCGGGCGATGGTGGCCTTGTTGCACCAGAATGGAAACCTTTGGAAGTGTTGGAAATATGCCCTAGAGGCAATAATAAATTAGTTATTATTATATTTCTTAGTTCATGATAATCGTTTATTATCCATGCTATAATTATATTGATTGGAAACACAATACTTGTGTGGATACATAGACAAAACACTGTCCCTAGTAAGCCTCTAGTTGACTAGCTCGTTGATCAAAGATGGTCAAGGTTTCCTGGCCATAGGCAAGTGTTGTCACTTGATAACGGGATCACATCATTAGGAGAATCATGTGATGGACTAGACCCAAACTAATAGACGTAGCATGTTGATCGTGTCATTTTGTTGCTACTGTTTTCTACGTGTCAAGTATTTGTTCCTATGACCATGAGATCATATAACTCACTGACACCGGAGGAATGCTTTGTGTGTATCAAACGTCGCAACGTAACTGGGTGACTATAAAGATGCTCTACAGGTATCTCCGAAGGTGTTAGTTGAGTTAGTATGGATCAAGACTGGGATTTGTCACTCCGTGTGAACGGAGAGGTATCTCGGGGCCCACTCGGTAATACAACATCACACACAAGCCTTGCAAGCAATGTAACTTAGTGTAAGTTGCGGGATCTTGTATTACGGAACGAGTAGAGAGACTTGCCGGTAAACGAGATTGAAATAGGTATACGGATACTGACGATCGAATCTCGGGCAAGTAACATACCGAAGGACAAAGGGAATGACATACGGGATTATATGAATCCTTGGCACTGAGGTTCAAACGATAAGATCTTCGTAGAATATGTAGGATCCAATATGGGCATCCAGGTCCCGCTATTGGATATTGACCGAGGAGTCTCTCGGGTCATGTCTACATAGTTCTCGAACCCGCAGGGTCTGCACACTTAAGGTTCGACGTTGTTTTATGCGTATTTGAGTTATATGGTTGGTTACCGAATGTTGTTCGGAGTCCCGCATGAGATCACGGACGTCACGAGGGTTTCCGGAATGGTCCAGAAACAAAGATTGATATATAGGATGACCTCATTTGGTTACCGGAAGGTTTTCGGAGTTACCGGGAATGTACCGGGAATGACGAATGGGTTCCGGGAGTTCACCGGGGGGGGACCCACCCCGGGGAAGCCCATAGGCCTTGAGGGAGGCACACCAGCCCTTAGTGGGCTGGTGGGACAGCCCACAAGTGCTCTATGCGCCAAGAGAAGAAAAATCAAGAGGAAAAGAGAAAAAAAGGGAGGAGGTGGGAAGGGAGGGGGACTCCCTCCCACCAAACCTAGTCCAACTCGGTTTGGGGGGGGAGAGTCCTCCCCCTTGGCTCGGCCGACCCCCTTGAGGGTCCTTGGACCCCAAGTCAAGGCCCCCTCCCTCCCACCTATATATACGGAGGTTTTAGGGCTGATTTGAGACGACTTTTCCACGGCAGCCCGACCACATACCTCCACAGTTTTTCCTCTAGATCGCGTTTCTGCGGAGCTCGGGCGGAGCCCTGCTGAGACAACGTCATCACCAACCTCCGGAGCGCCGTCACGCTGCCGGAGAACTCTTCTACCTCTCCCTCTCTCTTGCTGGATCAAGAAGGCCGAGATCATCGTCGAGCTGTACGTGTGCTGAACGCGGAGGTGCCGTCCATTCGGTACTAGATCGTGGGACTGATCGCGGGATTGTTCGCGGGGCGGATCGAGGGACGTGAGGACGTTCCACTACATCAACCGCGTTCTCTAACGCTTCTGCTGTACGGTCTACAAGGGTACGTAGATCACTCATCCCCTCACGTAGATGGACATCACCATGATAGGTCTTCGTGCGCGTAGGAAAATTTTTGTTTCCCATGCGACGTTCCCCAATAGGAAGATGTATTGGGAACCCGCATACGTCCTTGCCCCCCTTTGCACTAAAGGGGAAACTGCTCCGTCCTGATGTCTGTTGCTCGCATGTCCTTCATACGCGTCATCCTTGACTCCTGAGGTTAGGTCTCGCCTCAGAATATCCGCCGCTTAGGAGGGGTCCTGAGGAAGCCCCCTGCGGGTCTTGGTGCTGCTCCTCATCGCGAGGCTCAAGCCCTCGCGAGGTCCTTGCCCTGAGAGGTGTCGTGCCCAGTTATGTTTGCTTGATGAAGTGGGACAGCGCTGGGCCATAGGCAGGCAGGTCTGGTTACTCCCATTCCCAGAACACCGACAGTAGCCCCCGGGCCGAGGTGCGCATGGGCTGGCTTCCCAGTGAAGCCTAGAGGGCGGCTAGAAGTGACACGGGCCCTTAATGCATGTGGGCCAGGTCTAGCGTACGTCACGTGGCTGATGTTGGTTTTCCCTTGCCTGTTGTCTTCACTCGAGTTATCAGGAGTCTGACTTTTTGTGTTGGTCCATTATTGCTTTCCCTTCTCCCACACTCGCTCTTCCTCCTCGGTCTCTAACTCCTACCGGGGTCTCCCAGATCCAGCGTCGCGTCGCTCCCTTATTAGTTCAGCGATGGCACCCGTTGGCAAGCAGAAGCCAGAGATGCCAGGTCCTGCCCCAGCTCCTCCGCTACTGGGGGTGTTCTATAACATTGTGTGTTTAGCTTTACTAACTAATTAACTTATTTTTAAAATTAGGACCTATTAATTTTTTTGTGAATGCTTGTGATGCTTGAAGTGACTATTGTTTGCTTGCTTGCTGGTATGCTTGTGTTGATTCTCCATAATTCCTGTTAGGCTCCAAACTCGCTACCTTAACTCAAAACTCCTGCCTAATGACCATGCCAGTGTTTAGGACCAGAAACTATTTTTACCAAATATTATTTTCACCAAAAAGCACTTGTTTGAATTAAGCTTTCAAAACCCGTGAGATGGGATTTGTACTACAATTCCTCAAATTAGGGAATTTATTTTGCACCAATTATTATATTTAAAACCCATTATCAAAATGACTTCCCAAAACCACAATATTATTATTTTAAAAGTTATTTTACTATTTTATTTAAATGCCTTCCAATGAGGCCACAATTGGTCTTATGAAGGAAAGTTACTTTTATTGCTTTAAAAATATTTAAGAAAATTCAGGGAAACTCAGTGGATATATATATTTCATATATATGAGTTTTAACACATGGTCATGTTCAAAATATTGGGCAAACCCCTCCAAAACCCTTCCTGCCTATTTCAAGCTTTGGGAATATTTCTATAAGAAATATTCTCAGTAAATTCCAATAAAATTCTAGCGTGTCACATATGATATATGTGATGATATTCCCAAGTTTCATCTCGTTCCAAGTTGATTTGATCTCCCTAATTATACTAAAACCCTATCTGTCCAGATCCAAATTTGAGCAACTCTACATTGCCAAGTGTCTCCTATTGTGCTGAAATTTGGTAGACATGTTATGACACTCCAATAATGCATCCACACCAAGTGGTGCATCAAGGATAATAGAATAACTTGTCCCAAGCCCCTCAAAATCCACTCTGTTAATTTTTGAATTTGGGAAACTTTACATTATAAAGTTTCTCCAATTGACCCCAAACTTTTTGGGAATGCTTTAATGCTCAAATAATGCCCCCACACCAAATATTGGATTTGTGGGAATTGATTTGAATAGTTTTGTAAGAAGAAAACCATTTCTGCCCATTTCATGGGTTTTCCAAGTCTACATTGGAAACCTTGTCCACCAAATCCCAAATTTTGTGTCCAAGCCTATTTTCATCTATTATTTGATCTTGTTAAGTTTCATATCCATTGAAGTTCATGTGGTTGCTCTGACACTCATCAAACACCGTGTGTGCACTCACTTTAAGGCTACTTTGGCCCCTTCCACTTTTATAATTGAGCTCAACTTTGTACCACAGCTTCCTATAGTTACATTTTACCTCCAGTAACATTTCCATGGCCACTGGTCAATTATTGGAGAGAGACCCTTTGTAGCTACCACTCATTTTCACCCTTGGATCACCACTTTTACCCCTCTTGCCCCACTCCTGCTTAAGCCAAAGCCCCCACCTCTTGCCAGAGGGTTCCTAGCATTCCAAAGCATTGTTTCAAGCCAAGAGATGGCATGCTCATGTGGAGAAAATGAGCAGCACATCTACAACTAGATTTCTAGCTGAAATGTAGCTTTGTACAGCAAGTACTAGCTACCCTCCCTTGCTTGAGCTAAAACCTTGCAGTAGTGTAGTCCTTCCATACCAGCTGTTGCTAGACATGGTTTCACCCCAAGACTTCCCCTCTGAAAACCACTTTTGCCAGCCCCTAGTTTCCTGTTACAAACTTAATCAGTGTTCAAACCAATTCAAACCAGCTCCATATATGTCCAAACTCCACCAGTACATTGCGGCACTCATGCCTTGCATGTTTGACACCTTGGACTGGCCAAGGGGTGGCCCAGGACAGCAAGTGGGGTGGTGACCACCTCCCTGGAATACAGAAACGATGCTCTGCACCTTGTTTCTTTCCTCCCGACCATTTCTAGCCGAATCAAATTGACTCGGTATGTCACAGCCATTTCCTTTGACCAGTCAAGCCATTCCCGGGACCTGCTAGCTTCCAAGCACCTTCTGGGGCGCATGGAAGCCATGCACAGGGAGCACCCAGAGCTCCCGAGCCCTCCTGCGTTTCCCTCTCCACTTAAGAGCTCCCCCGAGCCTTTATGGCTCCCTCAGTTCCTCCTCCCCTTCTCCTATGAAGATCTTGAGCCTCCCCTTCTCTTCCAAGCTCTCCTCCCTCTCCCCCTTCTTCCATGGCTGCCGCAACGTCGCCTCAGCCTCACCTAAATCTCGGCTCTCCCGAGCCCCTCCCCTCTGTTCTGCGACACTGGGCGTCCCCCACGCTCCCCTGAAGCCTTCCCTCCACCTAGTTCCCTCTCTCCCCTGCCGAGTCGGCCTGCCCATGCTCGTCGTCGTGAGCCTCCGCCATGGCCAGGAGCCCCTCTCCCCAGTGCTCCTCTGCGGGGGACTGACCCCCTGGTCAAACGTGGGAGGCCTTCCCGATTGCACCGGTGGCCGGGCTAGCGGGAACGGGGCCTCGTCGCACCGGCGAGCTTCGTCTAGCCTCCTCTGCTTCCCCACGGCGGGAGGTTGGAGAAGGCCAGCGGGCCCCGCGTGTCAGCTGGCTGGTGAGGCAGCTAGGTGGGTTGCGCCACTTAATTGGTAGCGCCTCCGCCTTTACTGCCTCCCTGCAGCGAACGCGCACTCGGGCGAAACCCCTCCGACGTGGCCCTCGCGCGCTCCAGACGCTCAGTTGGGCTGGCCCGAGGCTTATTTAGCACCGTGGGAACTGTTTAACCTCCCGGTTTAGCCCTTTTGGATTTTTATTTTATCTGGAACTTGTAAAATCCACAGTAAATTCACTCTAGGTCCAAATCTGATGATTCAAAATTCTGCAGGTTCCTAAATTCAAAACATATCCACATATGTGCATTGCATATTTTTCCACAAGACTTTCTGTGGGAATTAATATTCAAGTGCCCATTTGAATATTTTAAACCCCACTTTGTAACTTCCTATAGGATTCAAATCAACTCCAAACGGAGTGATTCTAAATTCCAGAGACATGTAATATCATGCCCTATTTTTGAAGCCTTGGTCAACATTTTTTTTCTATGACATATTTCTCTTGCCATAAATAAATAGCTCCCTTTTGTTATTTTTTCCATGATATAAAACCCTAGTATATTCATGCCAACTCCAAATCAAGTGGAACAACTTCCTAAATACTTCTAAAAGTGTGCTCTATTAAATGAGTGTCTCCACTCATTTTTATCATGATATTTTCATTTGGCTTCTTTTAAGATCACCTATCCCTCCATTCGGCCATTCAAAAATCTTTGATGATCCAAACCTCCTATTACAAGCCTCACGTATTTTTCTTATGACGAGAGAGGTCCAAGAAAAATATAACTTCCATTTTATAGCCCTTTTATTTCTGCTAGTTGTGTGGCTTATTGTGTTTGTTTCCGACGATAGTTGACAGAGTAGACGGAATTCTCAGAGTTGGATCGGAAGACCTTGAAGACCCCGAGAACTTATGAGAGCAAAGGCAAGCAGCCCTTTGAGCATGTCTGAGCATATGTTATGATGCATGCTAGTGTAGCAAATATTTCTGTTGCATATGATCATAAGTACCGGTAAATCATTGAAGTGGTGTTACCCATGGATCCTCCGGGACACATGCATTGAGCTTGATCCTACCACCTACGAGGATCATGATAATATCATGTTGACAAGTAAAGTTAGAATAATATTAGCATGAGCATGATGATGACATAAAATCAAAGGTTTATGAAAACCCCGTTGGGTGCCACTAATGCCCGAGGGTGATGATGAGTTAGGTGGCCACTTTTGGTGAAGTGGTGCAACGGGTATTTGTGTGAGTATGGTTTCGGAAATGGGATTAGGTTTATGATGTGTCGATCGTCCCAACCTTATATGTACGACCACGTTACCCCTTTATGGGATGGGGATGTGTTGATTACTCTGGTCGGTGCTAGCAAATAGCCACATTACTAGTGGTGGGAGTGATGTGTGGTCACTCTCGTGATGGGGTCATGCCGGGTAGGGCGACTATGCCGTTTTTACGTGTTCGAGGCACACGTTGGTCCCCGCATGATTGATACTGTCCAGAGTCGATACTCGTAAGACCTACAACATGTGGGTTGGGTACCAATCGAGTGGACCTCTTTGTCTAGTATCGTCAGGGGAATGGCATTGATCGGGTATTGACCTTGGGTATGTTTTATACCACGAGTCGTGGATGACATGGAAGTTTCCCGGATCTCATGGGTCCAGCGTACTACCTTTGTAGAGTGTAAAACTATTCGAATAGTCGTGTCCACGATCAAGGACAGTTGGGTGGAGCTGCTTAAACTACGTCTAGTCATTTCCGCATAAACCAAGTGTGTGTGAGTATGTGGTAAATGGTGTTTTATGAAACAGTTAATATGACCAAGTTTGGTGACTTGGCATATAGGGTGAACCCGAAGTGTTCAGCCCTTGACAGATATGTTGATAGGTGTAACCTATTCTGCAAAGTAACATTTAACTTATGTTGCACATCCATGATCATGTTTATTTACAACCAAGATGTTATCCACCAAAGATGCATATTACTTGCTATTCCTTCAATTGCGTTGTTCATATCATGGGTTGTTTGCGAGTACATTCAAAGTACTCATTGGCTTGCCACTGGTTATTTCATTGACCAGGTATGAGAGAATGGGATTTGGTAAAGGGTAACTCGGTGAAGTTCTTGCGAGCTTGGGCGCTTCCCAGCCAGAATGCCTGTAGGTTAAGGCTGATGGCATGGGTTCATGCTTTTGACCGATATTTCCGCTATTGGTCCAGTTTGGTGTGTTGGCCCTCAAGACCCTATATATGTAAGACTTGACCGCAATGGTCATTTGTTGTATCAAACGGTGTGTATGGATGTAAGACTCTTAATACTCAGTATCTGTGTGTTTGGTGAGCTGTGATCTCTGGAATCATTAAGCATGTTCATTCGGCGACCTCGACTCGTAAGTCGGGGTCCCCACAAGTTCCCTCTCCAAGGAAGTGGATCTCAGCCCCGTGCTCCCATGGACTGCGGCCAAGGCCAACGAGCATGGGCGGAGCCTGATCTGGCCTGGCGCCCTAGCTAAGCGGCCCGCGTCGCACGCGGTATACCCCTTCTTCCTCCATAGTGTCTTCGTCGGGCTGGTGCCGCCTTTTTCCTCGTTCTTCACTGCCATCCTGAATCACTACGGGATCGAGGCCCTTCACCTCCAGCCCAACTCCATCCTGCTTCTGTCCGTCTTCGCTTTCTACTGCGAGGCCTTCGAGGGCGTGCGACCTTCGGTTGCCCTCTTCCACCATTTCTCCAGTCTGTACCTGCACGATAGCGCCCATTTGTCGGCGTGCGTCTCCTTCATGGCGGCCCACAGCGCCAGTTTGCTCCTGAAGGCCGGGAAGAAGGTGGAAAACTTCAGGCATCGTTGGGTTCTCATGAGCCTCAAGGATGCCAACCCTCGGCTAGAGGAGCTGAAGGGCCTGCCGGAGAAGACTTCTGCGTGGAGCTCAGTGAAGCTCTCCGACCCTCGGGCCGCGCCCATCCTGGAGCGCTTCTCCCGCGACATCAGCACCAAGAGGTTGACCGGTGGGATGATAGTGAAGGAATTCATGGCGCAGCGCTTGGCACCCCTTCTGGAACATTCCAGGCCCCTGTGGGACTACCAGCTTGGCGATGACAAGCTCAAGCTTCAGCCCCAAAACCTTCCTACTGAGGAGTTGAACAGGGTTGTGGCGATCCTGATGGGCGGTGACCCGGGTGACCTGCCCGAGGCTCTGGTTCCGTTGTACCGTCTCGACGACTGGGCCGACCTGATCTCCGTGATGCTTGTCTTCGATGAGCGGGGGCTCATCCCGGCTGGGGGCTCTGGTCCGGTAGAGGTGTCGTCGGACTACACCTCCGGTGGGGACGACTCATAGAAGACCGTCGACGATTGCCCGACGAGCGCACCTCTCCTGTCACACGTCGCCCTCTTGCGCGAGCTTGATGATGACGACTGGGCTGGGAAAGCTCGAGGCACTGGGCTCGCCTCCCTCCGTGGCGAGCCCCGTCGCCCCCGCCATTATCAGGGCGGGGAGGAAGAGGAGATGGGCCAATGTAGAAGAGTAAGTGACTCATCTTGGCGCACGCCACGCGTCCATCGTTCGCGCATGGCTGATTCCCTTTTTGTGTGGTGTCTAGGGAAGCTGCCTCGCCGGGGGCAAAGAACAAGAAGTCATGTGTCAAGCCAAAGGAGACTCCTGACGAACCGCCAGCCCTCCCCAACGCGTCGCTGCATGCCGATGAAGAAGGGGAGGCTCACGTGGTGACCTCTCAGGCCTTGGTCGCCGAGCCGCCCGAGCCCCCGAAGCGTCCTAAGGCGGTTGCGGCGGCGCCGTTACCCGAGGGGCAGGCTCTTCACGCCCCTCAGGCCACTCATGCGCCAATGCTTGCAATCTCCGAGCAGCCTCCGGAGCCCCCAGTCCTTCGTGACGATGCCTCCCTGACGACACCACCCGCGATAGCACTGGAGGCTCTTGAGGAGGAGATCCAGAGGACTTCGGTATTTGCCTAGGACATCCTAAATAAGGCCTTCACCGCCATGGGCAAGGCCGCGGTCGAGATGGAGAAGGGCGAGAAGGAGGCCAAGACTGCTCGCGCTGCTCGCGAGGAGGCGCTGAAGAAAGCCGAATCCACTTGAGCTGCGCGAGAGGAGGCGATGGAGGGAGCCGCAGCGGCTGCCAAATGTTGTGTAGAAACGGAGGCCCGCCTGAAGGCCTTCCAGGAGGAACATGCCAAGCTTCGCCTACGAGAGAAAGAGCTCGAGGCACGCAAGACCAAGCTCGCCGCCCGGGAAGAAGAGTTGTCCCAGGAGGAAACTCGCCTGGGCAAGAAGCAGGCACGCTTGGACGAGCAGGGGAAAGAGATCACCTCAAAGAAGGACCTTCTTGATGCCAAGGAGGGGGCCTTGCCGAGGCCGAGAAGAAGAAGGTCGCGGAACTGGTTGGCTTCCCTGACGTTGATCTCAGGCTTCGCACGATGCTCCACACCCTCTGCCGGGGCGGGTTCGACGAGCCTATGGCCACCCTGGGGGATGGCTTCGCCGGGCTCGCGCCGGAGGTCGCCTTGGCGTTGGAGGACACCGTCATCAGGTGGACGAGGTCTTGGATAGTGAGTGCCGCGACCTCTTTTCTGAGGCCGTGACACGCGTCTTCAGTCACCTTCATCTTCGTGAGCCGGGGTTGACTTCAGCTCCGTGATCTTGTCGGTCCCTGCTGAGGCTCGCGACCGCACCGTGGAGGTGGTGAAGGGCCTCGTGGAGGCATTGGTGAAGAGGTTCGCCCGTGTTGCAGTTCCTCCTCTCCGGATGCCGCCGAAGCTGGCGACAGGGAAGACAACGCCACTGGCGCCAACGACAAGCCCCCCGAAGATGGAGCGACCAGCGGCGGCGGTTCCTCATGATTTCTCCCTCCTGATTTTTCCTGCAATGCACATATTGCCTCGTGAAGGCGTCAAACTCATTTGCATTTTCAAAAACTTGTTAAAGCTTATAATAACTGGCTGGCTGCTGGAATGTTCTCTTCGCCTCGTTTCTTTCATGTTTGTTGTGATACTATGCGTCGGCAGGGCCCGCCTCGCGTGTACCTCTACCGCCAGTGAACCGATCGGAAACCAGAATAGCCCAAAGGGGGGAGGGGCCATGAGCAAAGTTAGGCCCCTGAGTCCCGATGCTCAGGGGTCCCCCTTGACGTGCGAGCAGCCCTCATGAGGGGAACGCGGCGAGGATTTTTAAACTTCAGGACATCTTCAGCGTTGTGCGTCGGCAGGGCCCGCCCTGCATGTACCTCCACCGCGACTGGACCGACTAGATACCAGGCCGGCCCAAAGGGGGGAGGGGCTACAAGCACAGTTTGGCCCCTGAGTCGCGATGCCCAGGAGTCCCCCTTGACATCCGATCAACTCCAATGTCCCTCCTAAGAAGCTGACAATTTGTGACTCCCGAACTCCTTCGACACTCTGCATCGGCAGGGCACGCCCCGCACGTACCTCTGTCGCCATTGGAATGCATGGGCGGCCCAAGAGGGAAGGGGCTACGGGCATAGTTCAGGCTCCTTAGACATGATGCTTGGGAGTCCCCCTTGACGTATGAGTGACACCAGCGTTCTCCCTAATAGATTTCAAGTGGCTTTTCGAGCGCACTAGGCTGTGCGTCGGCAAGGCCCACCCCGCACGTACCTCCACCGTCGTTGAACCGACCGGAAACTAGGACGGCCTAGGAGGGAAGGGGCTACGGGCGCAGTTAGGCCCCTGAGTCGCGATGCTCACGGGTCACCCTTGACGTACGAGCGGCTCCGTACCTCCAGCTGTCTGACCCCCATGCTGGGCTTGGGCATAGTCGTAGGTGGACTGGGTTGACTTCCTGGCCAACTGTGGGTATAGTCATTGGTGGACTGTGTTGATTTCCTTGCCAGGTGTGGGCATAGCCATTGGTGGACTGTGTTGATTTCCTTGCCAGCTGCGGGCATAGTCATTGGCGGACTGAATTGATTGCCTTGCCTACAGCGGCCATAGTAATTGGTGGACTGAGTTGATTGCCCCCATCTTCTCCCCAACACGGAGCGTAGGGCTACCACGGAGCATAGAGCCCCGGGCGTATACAACCCAAGTCGTTATTACGTGAGAGCGTCACGATGGGGGTGTATTTGGGACGTCGCGTCGATGCTTTGGCCTCGTGAGTGTCCCTACCCCAGAGGCATTAGGCGCCTGATTCCTTTTTGGTCTTCACCCAGCGCACAACATAGGTCATCCACTGCGCGTGGGATGGACCCCTCCGCATCTTTGGGGGGGGGGGGCTGGGCGTATACAGCCCCGTCTCGTTATTACGTGAGAGTGTCATGGTGGGGGTGTATCTGGGAGGTCGCGAGGACGCTTTGGCCTCACGAGTGTCCCTACCCCCGAGGCATTAGGCGCCTGATTCCTTTTGGGTCATTGGTAAACCCTGCTGACTTCTTGTTCTTCGGGAGTGACGTTGGGTGTCTGATGACTCAGGAGGCCTACAAGGATAAGCTTCGGCCCGAGCCCCCAAGCGGGGAGCGGACCGCCCAACGATGCAAGCAAGGTAGAACGTTTGGGTTCGAAGTGGGTGCGACAGAAATAACTGAAGGATGCCTAAATGAAAGTGGCGGCTGGGGAGGGCCCTGAACAACTGGAGGCCTCATGGACCTATGGGGGCCATCGAATAGAGTAAGCCAAAAAGTTACCTGGCAGCAGCCAACAAAAAGTCACCTGTCGGCCATGCCGCTTTAGTGCCGAGAGCGCCGTCATCGACTAATCTCCTGCTTCCACGATTGCGACCCTCACGGGTCCACCGTCTCCCGAGGCTCGGAACCTTCGCTTGGCCCAAGCATCTACTACTCTTCCTCACCACGTCCCAGTAGGCAAGGCATGAGCATGGCCTGCTGGAGCCACCGGTAGGTAGCTGCCGCTTTCCCCAGCCCGAAGGTCATGAGGGTGCCGGCGCCTGGGCACACCCACCAATGGCCAGATCGCGCGGGCCAAAAGAGGCCTTGAGCCGCGACTTTGTCGATTGCAAGCGCGTTGATGCAGATGCGGGGCCGATCGACCGTGTCGACGATGGCGATTGCGATTGGTGATGCAGGGTAGTCCCCACCTCACACGGCTCGGGCCTCTCGAAGTTCTTGGATTGCTCTGACGACGGACTCACGCGTGCCGGAGTGCGCCCTCCGGTTGTGCTCGAGCGCCACCCTTGCCTCACTGGTCAGGTCGGGAACCTCCCTGAAGGGAGCCCCTAGTCCTGACCCAAGG
The DNA here is from genome assembly GCF_904849725.1 of Hordeum vulgare subsp. vulgare. Classification (NCBI taxonomy): domain Eukaryota; kingdom Viridiplantae; phylum Streptophyta; class Magnoliopsida; order Poales; family Poaceae; genus Hordeum; species Hordeum vulgare. Next base: position 153,257,842 of record NC_058522.1, on the reverse strand, counting down.
GGGGCGCCGAGCGCGCCTTCCTATGTGATGGGAGGCAAGACCCCGTCTCCGGAAGCGGAGCCCGAAGTCCCAGGGCCCTCCATGGGGAAGAGCTGCTTCTTTTTCTTGCGTGGGTCCTCGCGAGGTAGCTCATCTTCTTTGTCGTTCGAGCGTTCCGCCGACATAGTGTGGTAGGCGCGCTCAAGTGTACAGACGGCATCCTTCTCGTCGCACGCGATGGTGATAATGCCGCCGCTCCCTAGCATCTTGAGGACGTTGTAGCCATGGTGGGTCACGGTCCTGAATTTGGAGAGAGCCGAGTACCCAAGGATCGCGTTGTACGGAAGGTGGATGTGCGTGATGTCGAAGACGATGATGTCAGTGTGGTAGTTCTTGCGCTTGCCGAAGGTGACTGGCAGGTGCACCTGCCCGATGGGCACGGTGGACCCTTCCCTGACTCCTGAGGACGGCTTGGTCGGCATGAGCTGTTCGTACAGCAGCTGGAGTGTTTCGAAGGTCTCGACCGAGAGAACGTTGAGGCCCACCCCACTGTGGATAAGGGTCCTGGTGACGAGGACGTTGCTGATGCGCGGGGTGCACAGCATAGGGAGCTTGCCGGCCATGAATGAGCACCTGAGCTGATCACTTGGGTCGAAGGTGATGATGGTCTGGGACCAGTTGAGGGGGCGCATCGCTTCTGGCTTCGGGAGAGCGGAATTCACCTCCCGAGGGAACTGCTTGAAGGCGCGGTTCGAGGCCGGGGTCTGGGCGCCGCCCAGGATGGAGGCCACCACCCTGACCTCTTGGAAGCCCCCAGCCCCATCATCCTGCCTGTCTTCATCCCTCCTTCTGTGGCGGAGGCAGCGGAGGTAGTCCACCCTCACGAGGGCGAACCTCACGAGGCCGACCGCGTCGTTGCCCCTCCTGAGGGTCGTCGTGCGAGCGGTCCTCCGGAGGCTGGTTGTGCCAACGGTCATCCTGAGGTTGTTCATGCCACTCGTGACTCGGCTCCTGGTCATCCCAGCGGCCTCCACTACAACCACTGCTGCGCGGGGGGCCTCTGTCTCCCTGTTTGAGGCGTCTGCTGAAGTGCTCTTCATGGACCAGTCGGAGCTCGTGGCACTCAGAGGCATCATGGCCACTGGTGCCGTGGAAGACGCATGTTGGCCCCCCTGTTGACGGACACTCTGCCCCTCGGCCGTACTTCTCCTCAAGCTTGGCTGCGAGCACCACCGGAGCCTTGCGTTTCGCCTCCTTCTCCTTGGTCTTCTTCTCTTCTGGTTCCACCACCTGAGGCCCGAGGAGCGGCAGGCGACCTTCTTCAGCCCTGGCGAACTTGTTTGCCAAGTTTAAAATTTCCAGTGTCGTGCTCATTTCATCATTAATGGAGAGCTCGTCCTTCATCTCGAGGTCAGTAGCTCTGTCGGTGAAGGCCGAGATGACGACCTCGTCTGTTGCCTTGGGGATCTTGAGGCGCATGGTCGTGAAGCGCTGTATGAACTTGTGTAGTGTCTCCGCTTCCTGCTGCTTGATGCGCCGTAGGTCGTTCACGGTGGGAGCACGGTCGCGGGTGCCCTGGATGTTGGCGATGAAGCGTTCACGGAGGCCATCCCAGGAGGTGATGGATGCCATTGGGAGGTTGAGGAGCCAAGAGAGCACGCTACACTTGAGCACCATGGGGAACCAGCACGACATGACCCGGTCACTCCCTCCTGCCGCCCTGATACACAGGGTGTAGAGTTGGAGGAACTCGGCCGGGTCTAAGGTGCCGTCGTAGCGCAGGGGTAGGTCGGGTTTGAACTTGCAGGGCCAGACAGTTGGGTAGAACTCAGGGGTGATGGCAAGGCAACTCACCAGCCCGACGGGTGCAGCTGGCGCGGGGGCAACCTGGTCTTGGTGCTCCACTGGGTCTGCTTTGAGCGGGGCATGCTCGCGGCACGGGATTTGCAGCGCTAGGAGCGCGCACACATAGGCGCGTAGCCGAGGGACCACCTGATAGCTTGCTTCATCTCCTGGCCCCGCACTGGGTTCGCGAGGCCGATCTCGGGGATGCGCTTCCTGCCTAGGCTCAGGGTGAGTACCACGCCGTGGAGGTGTGGGTGGCGCGTCTTGCTCCTCGTCATTCTCCAAGGACGGTTGGGGTCGAAACGAGCAGGAGAACGCCGTGGGATCTCCTGCGGCGGCGACGAGCTCGTCAATGCACTGGAGCCAGTCGCTGCGGCTGTCAGAGGCGGGCCGGCAGCGGAGCAGCTCGATTGTCATGGCAAGCGCAGGCTGGCCACGCGCCATCTCCGTCCAGGTGCGTGAGGCCGACCCGGAAGCCTGAACGAGCGACGGAGTGGCGGCGTAGCTGTCGGGCTGCTCGGTAGCCGGCTAGGAGGAACCTTGTTGTTCTTTGATGTCGGGGCCCGTGGCGGTGTTCGCCATGGGCGATGGTGACCGGCGCGCGCCGGCGGGGCCCACGGGCGCCGTCTTAGCAATGCAGGTGGCACGGCGCTCGTTGCGAGCCCGGCGAGCGTCAGCCATCGGGGCGGCGAAGCTTGGTGAAGGCGGAGGTTGGAGCAAACCTTGACACGCCCCCTACCTGGCGCACCAAATGTCGGATTTCGGGCTCCACAAAACCCTTAAGATTCGAACTTAGGGGCGGGTACGAGTATTTCCCTCAAGTTCGCCTCCCCTAACTTGCTACTCACTGGGGATGGCAGAAAGCTAATTCGATGGTCAGGAGGACACAGAACACAATAGTTTACCCAGGTTTGAGCCGCTAAGAAGCGTAATACCCTACTCCTACTTTGGTGGATTGCCTCTTGTGGAGGTTGGTGGATGAACTAGTATAGTGTTTGAGGGCCTCCGGAGGTTGGGTGGCCTTTGTGTGGTATGGGTGTGTGAAGGAATGGATCTGCCCCCCCCCCATCTACGAAGTAACCAATCCTCAATATATAGCGGCGACCCGAGTCCTCTTCCCTTATCATTTCGGTGGGAAGGGATCCCACAATGGCCAATTTTGAAGGGGAACAGGGGAACATGCTCCCCTGCCCAAAGGTGGTCTTCGCCTGCAAAGTGGATGTCAGCGCAGGAGGGACGGGTCCAGGGATGATGTCCGTCCTGCTAGCGGGCGGTGGTGGCCTTGTTGCACGAGAATGGAAACCTTTGGAAGATGCCTTGGGAACCCACGTACGTCCTTTCCCCCCTTTGCACTAAAGGGGAAACTGCTCTGTCCTGTTGTGTGCTGCTCGCCTGACCTTCCTTCGTGTCATCCTTGACTCCTAAGGACGGGTCTCTCCATGGAATATCCGCCGCTCAGGAGGGTCCCTGAGGGCCCCCCTGCGGATATTGGTGCTCCTCATACTCGCGAGGCTCGTTCCCTCGGGAGGGCCTTGCCCTGAGTGGTGTCGCGCCCGGTTGTGTTTAATTGATGAAGTGGGCTAGCCCTGGGCCACAGGCAGGCAGGTCTGGGTACCCGCATTCCCAGAACACCGACAGTAGCCCCCCGGCCCAAGGCGCGCCTGGGCTGGCTTCTCGGTGAAGCCTTGAGGGCGGCCTGAAGCGTCGCGGGCCTCAAATGCCTGCGGGCCAAGCCTTTTAAACGACGGACCCGTATTCTCCTCGCAGAACCTCTCGACCCGCGTTTGCAAGCCGCCTCCGCCTCTTGTCGATCGACGACCCGGAGCCCCCTCCGTCTCCTGCATGGATGCAAGCTTCGCCAGGCCGTGGAATCTCGCCTCCCCAAACCGTTTTCTTCCCTATGTCCCGGATCCGAAGCGAGCTAAACTTTCATACTTCCCTGCGTCGTTTCCATCGCTTTCTAGCCCCCGTTCCCATGTCAGCAAGAAACTAGGTGAGCTCCTTCGTCCTAGTACCCATTTGTTCTCGGCGTGTTCATCTCGTGCGTATCGTGCTAGCCATGCCAAGATTGTGCTCTTCGTGCTTCGTCCAAAGTTGTAGTGTTTTCTTGCATATATATATATATATATATATATATATATATATTCGTGTGTGTTGGTCCGAGTCAGCCCTCGCACGTAGTGAGCTGCACTCCCCCGCACCTTGCACATGCATCCCAGCAGCGCAGCACACGCGTAGCCGTGCACGATTTCCTATGTCTCTCCTCGTCGGGCCCTGTTTACCGTCGTGCAGCCGCCGTGACCGAGGAAATATCGAGCTCATCCTCGAGTTGTTCTCACCCAAGCCCCGAAATGGAACCCACGTGTGTTTCCAGACCCCCACCACTTATTTCTGCTTGCGGCGGCCGATGTTGTGCTCGCCGATGTCGCCTTTTTTTCTGTGTTGCTGGGAAGAAGAGAGGACAGCCCTGCGTCGTGCTAGGGTCAAAGCAATGGAGCCCCCACCTTTGGTCAGTAGCCTTGTCAAGCCTAGCTGGTCGAGCCCCCGCTCCACCATCGGGGAGCCCGGATTCGATTTCCCCTGGGCACCCCCTTTTCCCCTTCATTTTCTTGGCCCCAATAGTGGGACCCAGGACCGACATGTCATCCCCCCTAGCGGCCCTGGTGTCTATGCCAGTTGGGCCCTGGTTCTTTTTTTTTGTGATGTTTTATTTTTTGTTTCTTTTTATTTATTTTCTTCACCTAAAAATGCCCAGCCCGTATTAGAAATTAGTGCGGATTTTTAGGAGTTCAAATATATTTTTTGTTTCATCTCAAAGACTCCCCATTTTTCTCTAGGATTTTGCAAGTGGGTGTTTTATTTATATTCGAAAGGGTTTTTATTTTTAGTTGAGAGAGACAACTGCCCATCTGGGCCTTTGCTTTCCCTCAGGCCCAACAACCCTGCAACCCACCAAACCCCAGCGTGAGCCATGTCCCCGTCCATGTTGATTAGACGGCCAATGGCAGTCCCCGGCTCCCTTAAAGGTCCCCCTGGTGCACTAGGGTTTCCGCTCGCCCCATTACCTCTGTATCCTCCTTGCGTCACCACTGGTAAGTCCTCGCCAATCCTCGCTGTCGCCATGAACGCGGTGCTCCGGCCGAGCTTGTGCTCGTATTCGGGATAGCCGTAAACGTGCATCCACGACCTCCGTGTCGTCGTGGATCAACGACCCGGATCCCCATCCGTCTCCTACATTGATGCAAGCTTTGCCAGGCCGCGGACCTCACCTCCCTAAACCGTTTTCTTCCATGCGTCCCGGATCCGAAGAGAGCTAAACTTTGGCACTTCCCCGCGTTGTTTCCATCGCTTTCTAGCCCCCATTCCCATGTCAGCAGGATTCTAGGTGAGCTCCTTCGTCCCAGCACCTATTTGTTCTCGGCGTGTTTGTCTCGTGCATATCGTGCTAGCCATGCCAAGATTGTGCTCTTCGTGCTCCATCCGAAGTTGTAGTGTTTTTTTGCATATATTTATTCATGTGCGTAGGTCCAAGTCAGCCCTTGCATGTAGTGAGCCACACTCCCCCGCACCCTTGCACATGCATCATAGCAGCGCAGCACGCGCGTAGCCGTGTGCGCGTGCCTTTGTCTCTCCTCGTCGTGCCATGTTTACCCTGATACACCGCCGTGTCCAAGGAAAGCTCGAACTCATCCTCGATTTGTCGCTCACCCAAGCCCCAGGAAAGGAACCCCCGTGTGTTTCCACACCCCCACCACCGATTTGTGCTCGTGATGGCCGTTGTTGTGCTCGTCGGAGTCGCCTTTTTTTCTTGGCTGCTGGGAAGAAGAGAGGCCAACCCTGCCTCGTGCTAGGGTCAAAGCAATCGAGCCCCCCACCTTTGGTTAGTAGCCTTGTCAAGCCCAGCTAGTCGAGCCCCCGCTCCACCATCGGGGAGCCCGGGTTTGATTCCCCCTGGGCTCCCGCTTTTCCCCTTTATTTTCTTGGCCCTCATAGTGGGACCCACAACCCACATGCCACCCCCCTAGCGGCCCTGGTGTCTATGCCACTTGGGCCCTGGTTCTTTTATTTTTTTGTGATGTTTTTTTTGTGTTCCTTTTTATTTATTTTATTTAGATTCCTTGCCATTTAGGGACATGGCTAGATTTGGCAACTGCCAATTTGGGCAAGAATTGACTTATAACTCATATGGAGATTTTGTGACTTGTGTTTTGGTGTTTTTCTTTACAATAACATAGTGGTGTAATATCTGATTTTGGAGTAAACAAATCCCAGAAATCCAAGGGTGCTATTAGTTTTTCCATTGGAGCAACTTTGTTAAAATGTTATTTTGTGTCAAGATATCATTTTGTGATTTTTGCATGATTTAATCCTTGCACTATTTGGGGAACTTGACAACATGAATGTGGTAGTGTATTGGGGGTACTAGGCGCTGGTTTTTTCTTGTCATGTTGTCTTGATGATTCTGTCGGCGATGCTAGGTCGACACCTATGGGGATCAACACGATACCCTTGTGATCGTAGGGCGGGAAAAACAACATCAAGAGTGCGTTCGCCCTCTGGTGTGCTGCCACGTCATCCTGGCAAGGGTGCTTGTCGGTGCCTTGATGCTTCGTAACGGCAAGGAAGCTTGCCGGGGGCTTCGGCTGTGTTCCCGATGAGGGAGGCTCGTCGGGGCCTTGCGCTAGGTGCGGTCATCACGTCCATTAGACGGACGTGGCCTTGGGTGTCTTCCCGGCAAGGCAGGCTTGTCTGGGCCTTGGATACCCTGGGGATGAGTCTTGTCTGGATCCTGTCGCACCCTACCGTCACGGGCTCTTCGCGCGCGTGCACAAGTCTGGGGCACTAGAGACACCAGTCTTTAGTGCACCGACAGGAGCCCCCGGGCCTGGTGTGGCACCTCGGCTGAGAGGAAACCGGAACGCCCCGTATTCCAGCCCAAGGACAAGTCTTCTTGAATACGGCACCGTTGGCACAGAACAAATCAGCTCTTTATTACTACGGAAAAGTTTACAAGGGTTCTTAGATTACATCGCCTGGTGATACTACACCTGCCTACGGTAAATCCTACACTAGCAGCGGAACAACGATGGATGTGATGAACTCCACTCCGCAGGGACTCTGGCTGGAACGTGTATCCTAGCTCGCAACTTGGAATCCTAGACAATTAAGCAATCATGGCATGACCTGCAAACTGGCATGACATGCGAGGTGAATACTTTGAATGTACTCGCAAGCTCACAACAAACATTAGCATTAAGGCAAGACAACATCATAGCAATCAAGATTAGGTAAAGATTTTTATCACTAAAGGAGTAGTTGAAAAACAACTATACCCGGCTACTCTCACCGCACTCAGCTGACAACTACTCTTGCGATCTTACTCAGAACCTTCAGCGAATATTCTCAAGACTTGACATCAACATGATGCCCAATTACTATCATACTCAGACGACTTCTTCCATCATTAATATCATAGTTATAGTTGACCATCTACTGAGGTCTGGACGGGCTGTACAATACCGTGGACGCGGATATTCGAATAGATTTGACACTCTGCAGAGGTTGCACACTTTACCACATCATGGAGCATTGACCTCGTGATCCCAATCGGGTGGACCAGTGTTGCTCCAATGAAACTTGTCTGATCCGTGACTCTCTCATCATACCACTGGCATTCATCCTCCCCCAGAGTCCTGCCCTGGGTGGCCCTTGTGTCGTCATGACACCTTCCAACATCCTGGCCAAACTAAACTGTCCCAAACAGGGACGCTCGCAGAATACTCAACTGGCTCACAGGGTTATCACCGCCTACCGAGCCAAGGTAGCACGCGTGCATAACCCTCCCTCTTTGGAGGTATCGATGAAAGAGCACGCAATCAGACCAAGTCAAGGCCGTCCCATATCGGAAAAAGTGGCTACATGAATAATCCCGGACAGGTGACTCCCAATCAACCAACTTAGTATCTTATCCCCGAGTAATATCTTTGTCATAACTAACACTCCAATATCATAGTGAACCAATAACCAATAAGCTCAAGACACTATAGTTGATTCATATCCATAAACTATCGGATGAAACCTCAAATAATCATAGACAATAATCTCAACATCATCGCGTCGACTAGTGTGTAAGACACTAGTCACTAACAATCCCGTACTCACTATGATAGTCATCTGTTCAAACAGTGCATACTCAAATTCCAGACTATAAACAGGTATACTTGTTATTAAAATAGTTAATTAAACTATGATACTGTAATCTAATTAAGCAAATGAAAGTTGTGGCTGGCTTGGGGGTGATGGAACCACCGGGAAGAAGTGCGAAAAGCTCGTAAAAGGAATCGCCAGAAACAGTTCTCTCTCGGAGGAGCTATTTACGCGCAAGGGCAACATGGTCATTTCCACTGTGTGATCACATAGTAAAAATGGTACCATCTTGTCGGGCTCGACGAGACGAAGACTTGGGCTTTGGAATCACCGGAATCGGAGTCACAGTTGCAAAGATATGGATGCTTGAAGTCCAGGGACTAGTCTGTAGAACATTTATTCGGAGACAGGTCCGTGAGGGCTGAATCCAAAGCGTCCTTTGAGGAAATACGCCTTCCAGAGGAGGAGGCGCATTTGCAGCCTGGCACCTCCACTTATCCAACCTCGCAGCGGCTGCTATCACCGACAGGTGGGTCCCGCACCCTTCTCTCTCTCCTCCTCTATCTTCTTCTTCCTCCTCCTTCCTTCTCCCGGATGCAGCCATAGAGGGCTTCGGCCTCGCCGGCGCTGGTGACTGGAGGCCACGGCGAGCCTGGGCACTGCCGGGCATGGATGCACCGCTCCATCCCGCGCCCGTAGGTGCGGAGAAGGAGCCGGGGGTGCATCGCGGTGGCCGAATGGCGATGGGGCAGATGGCAGCGGCAGCGAGCTCGAGCTCGGGCTCCAAGGCATCGAGAAGAGGAGAAAAGCTACGGAGAAGTTCCTCTGGACTCCGAGAGCTTCTCAGGTGGGGAAAGAAGAAGGAGAGGAGGATGACCAAGCGCAAATTTGAGGAGAGGGGTTGATACACCCATTTTGCATCATGCTTTCATGTTGATATTTATTGCTTTTTGGGCTGTTATATTACTTGTGGTACCATATTTATGTCGGTTCTCTCTTATTTTGCAAGCTTTATTTGAAGCGGGAGAATTCAGTCAGGTGGAATTCTTGACTGGAAAAGGAGAAAATCCTAGTCCACTATTCTGCACATCTCCAAATGCCCTGAAAAGTTACGTGGATTGTTTCTGGGATTATATAAAAAATACTGGGCGAAAGAACTACCGGAGCGGGGCTACCAGGGCGCCACAAGCCTTGACACCGCCACCCCCTGGTGGCGGAGTGGGGGCTTGTGGGCTCCCTGACGGCCCACTAGCCCCCCTCTTTTGCTATATGAAGTCCAGAAAAAAATCAAGAGGGAGCTCTTTCGTGGTTTCGCCACCGCCACGAGGCGGAACTTGAGCAGATCCAATCTAGAGCTCCGGCAGGACGATCCTGTCGGGGAAACTTCCCTCCCGGAGGGGGAAATCGTCGCCATCGTCATCACCAACACTCCTCTCATCGGAGGGGAGGCATCTTCATCAACATCTTCATCAGCACCATCTCCTCTCCAACCCCTAGTTCATCTCTTGTAACCAATCTTCGTCTCGCAACTCCGATTGGTACTTGTAAGGTTGCTAGTAGTGTTGATTACTCTTTGTAGTTGATTCTAGTTGGATTACTTGGTGGAAGAGTTTTTGTTCAGATCCTTGATGCTATTCATTACACCTCTGATAATGATTATGATTATGTGTTGTGGGTAGTTTCTTTTGTTCCTGAGGACATGGGATAAGTCATGTTAATAATAGTCATGTGAATTTGATATTCGTTCGGTATTTTGATATGATGTATGTTGTCTTTTCCTCTAGTGGTGTTATGTGAACGTCGACTACATAACACTTCACCATATTTGGGCCTAGAGGAAGGCATTGGGAAGTAGTAAGTAGATGATGGGTTGCTGGAGTGACAGAAGCTTAAACCCCAGTCTATGCGTTGCTTAGTGAGGGGCTGATTTGGATCCACTAGTTTAATGCTATGGTTAGACATTGTCTTAATTCTTCTTTTGTAGTTGCGGATGCTTGCGAGAGAGGTTAATCATAAGTGGGATGCTTGTCCAAGTAAGGGCAGTACCCAAGCGCCGGTCCACCCACGTATCAAATTATCAAAGTAACGAACGCGAATCATATGAGCATGATGAAACTAGCATGACAGAAATTCCCGTGTGTCCTCGGGAGCGTTTTTCCTCCTATAAGACTTTGTTCAGGCTTGTCCCTTGCTACAAAAGGGATTGGGCCACTGGCTGCACCATTCCTACTACTTGTTACGTGTTACTTTTTGCTCGCTACGTTTCACCTCGCTACACAATCACTTGTTACCGCTACTTTCAGTGCTTGCAGTTATTACACTACTGAAATTCATAAATTTGTCGTCTGCTAAAGCGGACGGCAAAGGGTGCAACCACGGACGGCAAATGCTTTGCCGTCGGTCAGCAGACGGCAATGTAGACGGTAAAAAAATCCGGTGAAGAGGTTCTTTGCCGTCTGCTTTCCCAAAGCGGACGGCAAAGAAACTTTGCCATGAGGGGGCAGATGGCAAATTAACTAGGACAGCATATATTGCAACGTCCCCGTTAAGTGTTAACGGCAGGCATCCTCCCTTTGCCGTCTGCCTCCCCCCTTTGCCATGTGGGGGCAGACGGCAAAGAGGGGAGAGAGGGGGGGCAGATTCCCCCCTTTGTCGTCTGCCTCCCCCCTTTGCCATGTGGGGGCAGACGGCAAAGAGGGGAGAGAGAGGGGCAGATTCCCCCCTTTGCCGTCTGCCTCCCCCCCTTTTCCATGTGGGGGCAGACGGCAAAGAGGGGAGAGAGAGGGGGCGGATTCCCCCCCTTTGCCATGTGGGGGCAGACGGCAAAGAGGGGAACCAGCCCCTGTTTTATTTATTTTTTGTTATATCTAGCATTTTTAACAATAATCAGGATATATATATATATATATATATATATATATATATATATTTGACATAAATAAATTTCTTTCCGTACTCATAACCATATAAAAATAACCTCTTATATCCATCTTTCAAGTTGCATCCACGTGCATACAAAGTTTCATATATTACACCAGTTTCATCCACGTGCATACAAAGTTTCATATATTCATATACTACAATAGTTTCAATACAACCCATGGTACAAGAAATCATCTTCAAGCATTCCATCAATATTTTCCAAGCTTCCCGTGAAGTGAAGGTAATCTGCAAAATGACAAATAAGAAAGTTAGAAGAATAATACTAGATGAAGTAGTGTATATATAGGTTATTTCGGAGAGAAATTAGCTAAGTATAGACCATTTAGGAGCTAACTAAGCTAATTATGTCATTTAGGTGGAACCCTAGCTAACTATAGGTCGTTTCGGAGCTAACTTGGGTAAAATAGGTCATTCTGGAGCAAACTATGCTTATTAAGCCATTTTTGATCTAGCTAGGCTACTTATAGGCCATTTAATACCTAAGTTAGGGGGAATAGGTCATGTTGCAGCTACGTAAGCCTTGTTATGTCATTTAGGAGAGAACTTAGCTAAGTATAGGTCATTTTTTATTAAATAGGTCATTTTGGAGCTAACTAAGCTAATTATGTCATTTAGATGGATAATTAGCCAATTTAGGCTTTGTTGGATGAGTCTAAGCTACGTAGAAGAAGAGAAAGAGAAGAAGAAGTAAAAGAAGGAGGAGGAGGAGGAGGAGGAGGAGAAGGAGAAGGAAGAGGAGAAGAAGAAGAAAAGAAGAAGGAGAAGGAGAAGGAGAAAGAAGGAGGGAGAAGGAGGAGCTCCTTCTTCTCCTTCTTCTTATCCTCCTTCCTCTCCTTCTTCTTCTTCTCCTCTTCTTCTTCTTCCTTCCTTTCATTTTTCCTCTTTCTTCTCCTCTCGTCCCTTTCTTTGGGCGAACTTGGCTAAGAATGCCTTTTTGGAGCTAATTATGTCATTTCGAGGATAATTAGCTAAGTATAGGTCATGTTTTATTAAATAGACAATTTAGGAGCTAACTAAGCTAATTATGTCATTTAGATGGATAATTAGCTAATTTAGGCTTTCTTGGATGAGTCTAAGCTACGTAGAAGAAGAGAAAGAGAAGAAGAAGTAAAAGAAGGAGGAGGAGGAGGAGGAGAAGGAGAAGGAAGAGGAGAAGAAGAAGAAAAGAAGAAGGAGAAGGATAAGGAGGAAGAAGGAGGAAGAGGAAGGAGAAGGAGGAGCTCCTTATCCTTGTTCTCCTCCTTCTCCTTCGTCTTATCCTCCTCCCTCTCCTTCTTCTTTTTCTCCTCTTCTTCTTCTTCCTTCCTTTCATTTTTCCTCTTTCTTCTCCTCTCGTCCCCTTCTTCGGGCTAAATTGGCTAAGAATGCCTTTTTGGAGCTAATTATGTCATTTCGAGAATAATTAGCTAAGTATAGGTCATTTTTTTATTAAATAGGTCATTTTGGAGCTAACTAAGCTAATTATGTCATTTAGATGGATAATTAGCCAATTTAGGCTTTGTTGGATGAGTCTAAGCTACGTAGAAGAAGAGAAAGAGAAGAAGAAGTAAAAGAAGGAGGAGGAGGAGGAGGAGGAGGAGAAGGAGAAGGAAGAGGAGAAGAAGAAGAAAAGAAGAAGGAGAACGAGAAGGAGGAAGAAGGAGGAAGAAGAAGGAGAAGGAGGAGCTCCTTCTCCTTCTTCTCCTCCTTCTGCTTCTTCTTATCCTCCTCCCTCTCCTTCTTCTTCTTCTCCTCTTCTTCTTCTTCCTCTCTTTCATTTTTCTTCTTTCTTCTCCTCTCATCCCCGTCTTCGGGCTAAATTGGCTAAGAATGCCTTTTTGGAGCTAATTATGTCATTTCGAGGATAATTAGCTAAGTATATGTCATTTTTTATTAAATAGGTCATTTTGGAGCTAACTAAGCTAATTATGTCATTTAGATGGATAATTAGCCAATTTAGGCTTTGTTGGATGAGTCTAAGCTACGTAGAAGAAGAGAAAGAGAAGAAGAAGTAAAAGAAGGAGGAGGAGGAGGAGGAGGAGGAGAAGGAGAAGGAAGAGGAGAAGAAGAAGAAAAGAAGAAGGAGAAGGAGAAGGAGGAAGAAGGAGGAAGAAGAAGGAGAAGGAGGAGCTCCTTCTCCTTCTTCTCCTCCTTCTCCTTCTTCTTATCCTCCTCCCTCTCCTTCTTCTTCTTCTCCTCTTCTTCTTCTTCCTCTCTTTCATTTTTCCTCTTTCTTCTCCTCTCGTCCCCTTCTTCGGGCTAAATTGGCTAAGAATGCCTTTTTGGAGCTAATTATGTCATTTCGAGGATAATTAGCTAAGTATAGGTCATTTTTTATTAAATAGGTCATTTTGGAGCTAACTAAGCTAATTATGTCATTTAGATGGATAATTAGCCAATTTAGGCTTTGTTGGATGAGTCTAAGCTACGTAGAAGAAGAGAAAGAGAAGAAGAAGTAAAAGAAGGAGGAGGAGGAGGAGGAGGAGGAGAAGGAGAAGGAAGAGGAGAAGAAGAAGAAAAGAAGAAGGAGAAGGAGAAGGAGGAAGAAGGAGGAAGAAGAAGGAGAAGGAGGAGCTCCTTCTCCTTCTTCTCCTCCTTCTACTTCTTCTTATCCTCCTCCCTCTCCTTCTTCTTCTTCTCCTCTTCTTCTTCTTCCTCTCTTTCATTTTTCCTCTTTCTTCTCCTCTCGTCCCCGTCTTCGGGCTAAATTGGCTAAGAATGCCTTTTTGGAGCTAATTATGTCATTTCGAGGATAATTAGCTAAGTATAGGTCATTTTTTATTAAATAGGTCATTTTGGAGCTAACTAAGCTAATTATGTCATTTAGATGGATAATTAGCCAATTTAGGCTTTGTTGGATGAGTCTAAGCTATGTAGAAGAAGAGAAAGAGAAGAAGAAGTAAAAGAAGGAGGAGGAGGAGGAGGAGGAGAAGGAGAAGGAAGAGGAGAAGAAGAAGAAAAGAAGAAGGAGAAGGAGAAGGAGGAAGAAGGAGGAAGAAGAAGGAGAAGGAGGAGCTCCATCTCCTTCTTCTCCTCCTTCTCCTTCTTCTTATCCTCCTCCCTCTCCTTCTTCTTCTCCTCTTCTTCTTCTTCCTTCCTTTCATTTTTCCTCTTTCTTCTCCTCTTGTCCCCTTCTTCGAGCTAAATTGGCTAAGAATGCCTTTTTGGAGCTAATTATGTCATTTCGAGGATAATTAGCTAAGTATAGATCATTTTTTTATTAAATAGGTCATTTTGGAGCTAACTAAGCTAATTATGTCATCAAGCTATCTTTTATTAAAACACTAGAAATAACATACCTAAGTTAGGGTCAAGCACGGTGGCTCTGGCTTGTTTCACCTGGAGAAGGCTGCCCTGGAGAAGGCTCGACGTAGAAGGGTCATGCGATGCGTTTCGGGACATATTCTGCACCAAACATCGTTTGCAATGTGTAGTTAGCATGAGGACACTCTTAAGATCACTCCACTGAAATGAAACTCACCGTCCCGCCACGTTAATGACTGGCATCGGCGGAGGGACTTGGCCGTTCTTCTCGCACATAGACTGTACATTTAGTTCGACAAGTCAAACTTTTTATTTGTTAATGAAATGGACATTCAGATGCAAGATTTGAAATAACATGAAGAAGAAACTTACCACGAAGAGCTCGTATATGGCCCTGGTAGACGCATCATTCCGTGCCCTCTCCGCCTCCACCAATGCAATCGTCCTCTCCTCCAGCTCCCTAATTTCCTTATCCTTCTCCGCCATAGCCGCCTGCATTGCCTCTCTCTCTTTCTGAATAGTAGCCTACAACACAACTCGTTGTTAGCAATGTAATCATATTGGTTCCAACGCACAACATAATGCGGAAAGATAGTTGAGTCCATTAAACTAACCTCGATGGCGAGCTCGACTGGCCGTGGACGACGCGTTATCTCCGGACAAGAGCTTGTTTGGCATGCCTTTATCTGCCGGAGAGAGCTAGGACAACATATAAGGCCGTCTCTAATGGCGATCGAGCCATGGGGCCTCCCGTTGCCAGCTATCATCACCAGCTCAGGATCAATAGGCCCCTGGCTCGGGTTAAAGTCCTCCCCTTTCCTCGCCTTCCCGTGATCTCTGTACTTCACGAGCTTGTCGTGGGAGGAGATGTTGGTGAAGTTTTCTAGATGCTCGAGGTCAGACTCAGAGAATGCCTTGACCTTCTTGTACGAGGCAGTATGGGCCATCGCATACAGGTCGTACATCTGTGGCGCCTCCGTCTTATTGTGACGCGCCTAAAAGAGAGAGAGGAAAATTGTATTGGTAAAGGGCTCAAGATAGCATTAAGAATGAATTGCATGAGGCATGAAGCAAACCACATACCCAGTTCTCGCCAAATTGGATTAAGTTGACGCTCCCTTGATGGTGTGGCACGCCAACCATTTTGCCACGCCTCTCCTTGGCGTTGTTGTGGCTGGCCTCCCATGTTTCGGAGCACCACTGATCCACCAAGGCCTCCCAACAATCCATCTTATCCACACACCATCTCGGGGCCACCTAAGTTAATAAAGAGAAATTTGAGCACGTAAGAACCAAATCAAGGAAACTAACTACAAAGCCTTAATAATATGTAATTACCTTCATGTAATGCTCCTTCTCCATCTTAGCATCACGGCACTTCGCCTTGTCAAGCCTAATACGCCGCGTGGCATAGTAGTCTCGAACAGCCTGCACCCGAGCCTCGTGCCGAAAGTTTTGAAGTAGGCGGGGACATTCGGTTTCGATAACCTTTGCCGCGTCCTCCTCGTATCCCTCCTCACACCTGTAGTAGGTCTGCAAACGAGACAACACCGATTGGTACAATAAATAGCTATGGTTGATTTAAAATTGTATGAAAGAGAAATTACCCAGAACTTTCGGATCACAATGTCCGCCCTCGTGTCACACAAAACACAGTCGATCTCCACCTCCGGCGGGGCCGGGGCACCCAAGTAGTGCTCCCGGGTCATTCCTACCTCTCGCTCCCGACCGGGCAACGTAACAAACCCTGGGAAGTTTTGACGGCAAAGAACACCAAGGACGTTGTTGGGCTTGCGGACACCCTTGGCAACAATCCAACCCCTACAGTACAACAAATTAAAGCCAAAACATTAGATATTTGAGAAAACGCGAAGGCAAAAGGTTAAATAAAAGTAAATTAACTTACTTGTCCCCAGTTGGCCTAATCGACCACCTCTGCTCGGGGGTCGCTGGCACGAGCGGGAGCCCCGAACTACCACGCTGGTAGAAGGTAGCCCCCTCACCCAGCTCCTCGTCGCTACCAGCATGGCCACTTGCCTCAGGCCAGGTATCCCACTGGGTCTCTTGGGACGTACCCTCATCCCTGCTTTGCTCTGGAGTCACCTGGAAGGAAGCCTCTGGGACACGAGTCTCGTGGGTCGAAGGCTCGTCGACCCAAGGCTCGTGAACCGGAGACCGTGTAGCCTCCACCTCAGACGAATCCACCCTAGAAGTCCTGTGCTCAGGTGAATCAGCTTGGGGTGGTGGCGGAGACCGTGTAGCCCTACCTCTCCCGCGGCCACGTGTACCTTTAGTACAACATAAATACCAACATGAGTAATAAAATGTATAAAAATACCAATATGCATACAATATGAGTACAACATAAATACCAACATGAATACAACGTGTACCTTTAGTGCCTCTCGGCTTCGCGGGGGGTCGACCTCCTCTCACGGGGGGCGCTCCTTGCAAAGTAGAGAGCAACACTCTCCGAAGAGGCGAGGCAGGAATGGAAGTACCCATCCCATCACCCGCCGACGAAGAAGCAGCCGCGGAGTGCTTTCGACCCTTTCCCACCATCTTTCAACACCTTTCATGACAAAGAGTAAATGAAATTAGTACAACATAAATACCAACATGAGTAATAAAATGTATATAATTTAAGTGTATCATCGTCATAAATACCAACATGACTAATAAAAATTGAATACCTAACATGAACTCAAAATTTATATATAGTATAATAGTTGAATACCTAACATGAACTAATAACAATCGTCCTCGTCTATATATGCTTCGGGGGTCAATAAATGCATCATGATCATCACTATCATCAATAAATGCATCATCATCATCACTATCACGAAGAACATGTGGAAGGCCACCATTATGTAATCGGTCAAGAAGTGACAAGTCATCCGCAGCAGTAACCTCTTCTTCTTCCAGCTCTTCCTGTTCGGGCTCAGGGGTTAAGACGGATTCACTGTCGCTGTCTACTTCAATGTTCTGGGGTGAAGTAGAGCGGTTCTTGAAATGTTTCTTGGACATATGTGTTTCTTGGAAGAATTCTCCTTCATATGTGTCTGGGTTAATGTGAGGTTCGTAATCCTCTTCATTGATGGTAGGTTGTCTAAAATGTGGTGGCACTTCATAAACGACATCCCAACCTTTGAGATTTGATTCAGTTTGGCAGGCCCACAGTAGATAGAAAACTTGTGTCGCCTGTTGAGCCGTAATATAGACATCGGGAACATCTAAGTGGGTGTTTTGGTTGATTTCGACTAGTCCTATATGTTCATGAGTCCTTTTAGTCTCCCTCGGCTCAAACCAATAACATTTGAAGACTACGACGGTCGGTGGGTTTTCACCATAGAATAGAAGTTCATAAATTGCTTCAACTCTTCCATAATACTCGGTGTCTCCTTCGCCGATAACAGAGACACAACAATTTGTAGTCTTTAGGTCGGGCATAGATAGCTCTTTGCCAAAGGTACGAAAGTGATACCCGTTGATGTTGTATTTGTCAAATAAACGGACCTTATAGTCAAAACCATTAGCGACTTGTCTCAACTCGGCATCCATAGACTCTGCATCAGTCTACAAGTTTAATACGAAAGAATGGATGCATTAACCGCAAATTAGACCAATAAATCAAATGGGCCCTTAATGGTAATAAATTACCCTTTGTTTGAACCAAGAGATGAAACCGGGATAGTCGCCTCCATGCTTTGCGAGAAGCTCATACTCTTCGATGGAATCCTTTTCGATGACCGCTCCATCCGAGAATTCGGCGACGTATCGACTATATCAAATATCTGGGAATAAGAGTAGTTCAAAGCAATTAGAAGTTGCGGAACAATAAATTACCGAGAACTTACTCGATGTAAGGCCGCACTTCTGTTAGGTTGGTGAAGATATACAATGAAATGGCCCGCCATTCTTCGACATCCAACGATTTCCCTTTCGAAGCACCGGATGGTGCAAGCTTACCTTTGAATAGGTTGAGGTTGGATCGAACTTTTTCTCGATCGCCATCATTGTACCGAGGCTTCGGGTTATGCAAATGATGATTTTTGGCTTCGTAGTGTGCTGTCACGAAGTTTGCCGCCTCCTCAGTAATGAATGCCTCGGCCATCGATGCTTCAATTCTACGTTTATTTTTACACTTAGCTCGAAGCGTCTTCTGCATCCTCTCAGTTGATTAGCACCATCGATTTTGAACGCCCCCCCCCCATTCTTTCCTCGGTCGGGAGATGCAAAATCAAATGTTGCATTGGATTAAAGAAGCCCGGTGGAAAGATCTTTTCTAATTTGCAGATCAACTCCGGCGCCAACTCTTCCATTTCATCTAGCACGCGAGGTAATAGTTCTTTCGCACAAAGAGAACGGAAGAAATAGCTCAGTTCTGCTAGTACTAGCCATTCATCCTCAGTGATAAAGCCACGCAACATCACCGGCATTACCCACTCAATCCATATCTGCCAATCATGACTCTTGAGCCCAAATATTTTCAATTTCTCAAGAATTGCTCCCCTCTTTAGACTCGCAGCATACCCATCGGGGAACATCAACCGCATTTTCACCCACAATAGCATTTCCCTCATAGCTGGCCTTTCAAGATTGAACCATGCCTTTGGCTTCGCTATGCTTTGCTTTCCTTTCCGTTGTCGCAAGTTTTGCAACGGTCTATCACATAGAGCCTCCAGGTCGATTCTAGCCTTAGGATTATCTTTTGACTTCCCCTTTATGCCGAACAATGTACCAAAAATGGCCTCCGCAATATTCTTTTTAGTGTACATCACGTCAATGTCGTGTGGGCAAAGGAGGTCTTTGAAGTAAGGGAGATCCCATAAGAATGACATGTGAGTCCAGGCGTCTTCCGTATTATACCATTTGAAGTATCCTGGATGCAAAGGATCAGGCTCGAGAGCGTTTAACTGATCAAGGGTCTGTTGGCCTGTCAACGCAGCTGGTGCAGTGTTTTTGACAACTCTACCTTTGATGAAATTCTTCTTGTCTTTTCTGAACTTATGGTTAGGATCCAGGAATTGTCTATGCATGTCGAAGCAAGAATACTTGCGACCAGCCTGCAGCCAATGGAACTGAAGAGCTGCCTTGCGTGTGGTGCACGGGAACCTTCCATGCACACACCAGCCAGCGAATAGCGCAAACGCCGGATAATCATGCGTCGAGTACATGTACCACACATGCATTTTGAAATTTGTTTTGGTAGCCGCGTCGTAGGTCTTGATCCCATTATCCCATGCTTCTTGCAACTCATCCTTAAGCGGCTGCATGTACACATTCATATTCTTCCCCGGATAGTTGGGCCCTGGAATTATCAACGTCAGGAAAATGTTCTTTCTTTTCATAATCTCTCCGGGTGGCAAATTTAGTGGAATGACAAATACAGGCCAACAACTGTATTGTGCTGCCATCATACCATACACATTGAACCCATCCGTGCTGATGGCAACTCTAGGTTGCCTTGGATCTTCCGATTTATCCTTATGTAATGCATCGAAGTGCCTCCACGCAAAACCATCTGAAGTGTGTACCAGCATCTTGTTCCCATCCGCATCTAGTTCGATTCTTTTGCCCAATTTGTGCCATGTCATCTGTCTGGCCGTCTCTTCGACCATGAAAAGACGTTGAAGTCTTGGTACGATTGGAAGATATTGAAGAACACTAACGGGGATTTTGGTCTGATTCTTCTCACCCATGTCGTTGTCTACCACAATATACCTGGAAGAATTGCAAATGGGGCAATAGTGCAAGGCCGCATACTCAAGCCTAAATAAGGCACATCCATTCTCACAGGCATGTATCTTCTCATAGGGCATCTTAAGTACACGAAGGATTTTCTCTGACTCGTACAGGTTTGCAGGTAGTACGTGGCCTTTGGGTAGAAAGCGTCCAAATATCGTCATCATCGCGTCGCAGCATTCTCTGCCTAGGTTGAATTGAGCCTTCAGAGCCATTACTTGCGCGATGGCATCCAGCTGACAAAGATCAGTCTGCTCGTGGAGAGGACGTTTTGAAGACTCCAGCATTTCATAGAAGGCCTATGCAGATTCCTCCATCTCATCATCTGAATCACGAGCATCATCAAAGTCTTGCACCATGTCTTCAATCCCGGTACCATGCTCGTCGGTGCAACGACGAATCACCTCAGCTCTGGCACGTTGGTCAGACTCACCATGAAAAGTCCACACCGTATAATTAGGCGTAAAACCCCACTTCTGCAGGTGTTTACCCATTTCAAACTCTGTCTGCTTTTTCCAGTTGTCGCAGTTGGGACAGGGGCACCATGTTTTATTCTGGCCATTTGCAAATGCGGCTCTCACAAACCCCCTGGTTTTTGTTAACCATTCATGGGTCATGTCTTTCTGACTAGGGTGACCAGTGTACATCCAAGCACGATCACTCATGTTGCCTAGCTACCTATGGGGGCACAAGAAATAAATATATAATTCATCATCTATATTCATACTCTAATCAAGTTTGTCAGTTTTATTACGTCCATGCAACCTACACGCTAATAGGTAAAGATAGGTCCTAATCCCACCCGAGTATGTGTAGACTGGGTTCGTTTTCCCATGCTCTGCTCTAGATGCGACGAAGAATTTCGGCACCACCTCCCCGCTGTTCTCCTGATACACATCTCGGCAATAAGCAGAGAGGATGTGTACCCCGAGAACAACACGGGAGGCACTGACGAAATTCCGCATCGGATCCAGAGCACAGCATACGGGAAAACAAACCCAATCTACACATACTCGGGCTGTCCATGGATAATGTTGGACAATTCGAAAGGATGGCGGTTATAAATATGCAAAGAAATGCATATTTATAGATGTTGCCCTTTCGAACGGGAGACGCATACTGGTCACGCATACTCATGATTGAAGAAACCTATAGCTACCAAGTTTCATCGGCACGAAGACCGGGACAGAGCAAATTAAGGGGGTAGGAAGAGAAGTCATTTGTGCTCACCAACAAACGCAAGGGCGGAGCTCGTCCAACGCACGTGGAGGTCGTCGAACAACTGCACATTGAAATTCACCCGCTCAACACAAATATGATGTTTTTATAATTAACATAATCGGAAAATATGTGACCTAACTCATAATTTACAAAATTATGACCCCGTGGGTAGGGGGTCGAGGGTAGGGGGTCGGGGGTCGAGGGTCAGTGGCGTCGGGGGTCGGGGGTCGGGGGTCGGGAGTCGGGGGTTCGAGGTCGGGGGTCGGGGGTCAGTGGTGTCGGGCGTCGGGAGTTGGGGGTCGGGGGTCAGTGGTGTCGGGCGTTGGGGGTCGGGGGTCGGGAGTCAGGTGTCAGTGGCGTCGGGGTCGGGGGTCGAGGGTCGGGGGTTGGTGGCGTCAGGCGTCGAGGGTTGGTGGCTTCGGGCATCGGGGGTCGAGAGTCGGGTGTCGGGGGTCAGTGGTGTCGGGTGTCGGGGGTCGGGAGTCGGGTGTCAGTGGCGTCGGGGGTCGGGGGTCGAGGGTCGGGAGTTGGTGGCATCGGGCCTTGGGGGTTGGTGGCGTCGGGCGTCGGGGGTCGTGGGCGGGGGTCGGGGGTCGGGGTCCTTTTCTTTCTTCTTCTCCTCTCTCCTCTTTTTCTTCTTCTTCTTGTATATCCCTTGTGACCTCACTCGGCCTCCATTACTCTAACTTTTCTATTAACCCCCGTTACTAGAAATGGAAACTATCTAGAATCTAGTGTTTTTTTTAGATTTTTGTTTTCCTCCTTGAAAGAAGAGACCACCATTGCAAAAGCACAAAGAAGCAACCGATGCATATATCTCGGGATAACTTTCATTTCTTATATGTGCCACCGGAACTGTCCGTTCCTTGAGTTGCCCCCCTTGTGCATCCCTTAACCAGGCCCGTGGATTTCTTTACATATGACTGGACGCAAAAGGCCCAAATTCTAGGAAATATAAAAGGAGATCAGCCCACTATTATGGAAGCAAAGAGGCCAGCCTAGTACACCATATGAATAGTTATCCCTAAAAGGAGATCAGCCCACTATTGTGCCTTTCAAACCATAACAGTGTAATGGTAGAACTAGACATCAACAATTAGCTTGAAAATTACTGATCTTTGATATTAATACTTGGAAATAAAATTTCATATTAATATGGAATGTAATCTTTATTTTGTTTACTAAAGAATGACCAAATATAAACTAGCTAGGGGGCTGTTTGGATCAAAGCACATAAGCATTCAACCAAAAAATTCGGGGTTGACCAGATGATATATAGCCTCTGTTTTGGATAAGGTAAAATTATCTAGAGTCAGGTACAAGGAAACTTCATCGTCAGATGCACTGAAATGAAAAAAAAGAAAAAAATTGGACTCACCAGGGAAGTTGCCGCGGGAGGGGTGTGGCCGCCGGGAGGGTTGTGGCCGCGGGGAGGGGGTGGCCGCAGGGAGGGGTCGCCGGGAGGGGTGTGGCCGCGGGGAGGGGGTGGCCGGAAGGAGGGGTCGCCACGGGGAGGGGTGTGGCCGCGGGGAGGGGGTGGCCGTGGGGAGGGGCCGGGGTGGTCGCGGGGAGGCGGTCGCCGTGGGGAGGGGGTCGCCAGTGGGAGCGAGGAGGTGCGGCGGCGGGTGCCGCAGGGAGGGTCGCCGCGGGGAGGGGTGTGGCCGCGGGGCCGGGGTGGCCGCGGGGAGGGGGTCGCCGCGGTGAGGGGAGCGCCGCGGGGACGGGGTCGCCGGTGGGAGCGAGGCGGTGCGGCGGCGGGCGCGAGCGACAGTGAGCATGAGGGGGAGAGCGACAGTACTGTGGGGGGGACAGAGAGAGACAGTGAGCGCGAGGGGGAGAAGATGGCCGTTACATGTTCGGCCCCTTTGTCGTCCGCCCCCCGACGGCAAAGGCCCCAAAGGCAGACGGCAAAGGCCGACACACGGCAAAGCTAGCATTCCGTCGGGCACGGCAGGCATGGGACCCACCCGTGCTCTTTGCCGTCTGCCCTTGGTCCCTTTGCCATCCGCTGGCAGACGGGAAAGGGCCAACACATGGAAAATAGTATTTTTCCATCTGTCATCCATTTGCCGTCTGCCTTGTGTGAACTGACGGCAAAGAGGTTCTTTGCCATCAGCCAGCAGACGGCAAAGGGATGGCTGACGGCAAAGAACTGGATTCCAGTAGTGTTACCTTGCTGATATCCGTTTACTAGAGCCTTCTGTCCTCATTGGGTTGGACACTCTTACTTATCGAAAGGACTACGATTGATCCCCTATACTTGTGGGTCATCAAGACTCTTTTCTGGCGCCATTGCCGGGGAGTGAAGCGCCTTTGGTAAGTGGAAATTGGTAAGGAAACATTTTTATACTGTGCTGAAATTTATTGTCACTTGTCACTATGGAAACTGTTCCTTTGAGGAGTTTGTTGGGGGTATCTTCACCACGAACGGAAGCACGAGGAGTTGCTCCTCAACCTGAGGTACCTACTAAAAATATTTTATATGAAATTCCTTCGGGTATGCTTGAGAAACTGCTGGCTAATCCTTTCACAGGAGATGGATCTTCACATCTAGACTTGCATCTAATCTATGTAGATGAAGTTTGTGGTTTATTTAAGCTTGCAGGTTTGCCCGAGGATGAGGTAAAGAAGAAATTCTTTCCTTTATCTTTGAAGGATAAGGCGTTGACATGGTATAGGCTATGTGATGATACTGGATCATGGGGCTACAATCGGTTGAAATTGGAATTTCATCAAAAGTTCTATCCTATGCATTTAGTACATCGTGATCGGAACTTTATTTATAACTTTTGGCCTCGTGACAGGGAAAGCATAGCTCAAGCTTGGGGGAGGTTTAAATCAATGCTATATTCATGCCCCAATCATGAGCTCTCGAGAGAAATCATCACTCAAAACTTTTATGCTCGGCTTTCTCATGAAGATCGTACCATGCTTGACACTTCTTGTGCCGGTTCTTTTATGAAGAAGGATATTGATCACAAGTGGAATTTATTGGAGAGAATCAAACGCAACTCTGAAGATTGGGAGCTGGAGGAAGGTAAGGAGTCAGGTATGAATTTCCAGTTTGATTGCGTTAAATCTTTTGTTGAGACAAACACTTCTAGAGATTTTAGTGCTAAGTATGGACTTGACTCTGAGATAGTAGCTTCTCTATGTGAATCTTTTGATGCTCATGTTGATCTTCCCAAAGAGAAGTGGTTTAAATATCATCCTCCTGTAGAAAGCAACATAGCCAAAAACAATCTAGTTGAGGAGAAAGTCACTGCTTTTAGTGATCCTATTGTTCCTTGTGCTTACACTGAGAAACCACCATACCCTGCTTGGATAAAGGATTATTCTAAAGCTCCAACTATGATATGTAGGGGTTACATTAGACCACTTTCACCCCCTGAGGAAATTAGAGTTGAACCTAGTGTTGCTATTATCAAAGATCTCTTAGCCGAAGACATATATAGATGGGCATGTTATCAAATTATGTGAGGACTCCGCTAGAATTGCTAAACCTCACGCGAAAGACAAATACGGACCTGTTGTTGGCCTGCCCGTTGTTTCTGTCAAGATAGGAGATCACTGTTACCATGGTTTATATCATATGGGAGCTAGTGTTAGTGCAATACCCCGTTCCCTATATGATGAAATCAAAGATGAGATTGCACCTGCTGAGTTAGAACCCATTGATGTCACTATTACGCTAGCTAATAGAGACACTATCTGCCCTCTGGGAATTGTGAGAGACGTAGAAGTCATGTGTGGTAAGACGAAGTATCCTACTAATTTCCTCGTCCTTGGTACTTCACAAGATAGCTTTTGTCCCATCATATTTGGTAGACCCTTTCTCAACACTGTCAATGCTCACATTGATTGCATTAAGCAGACTGTCACAGTTAGTTTCGAGGGTGTGTCTCATGAATTTAACTTCTCCAAGTTTGGAAGACGACCCCATGAAAGAGAGTCATCTGGTAGGGATGAAATCATTGCTCTTGCCTCTATTGCCGTACCTCCTATGGATCCTTTAGAGCAATATCTGCTTGAGCATGAAAATAATATGCATATCGAGGAGAGAGATGAGATAGATAAAATTGTCTTAGAAGAATATCCCATTCTCAAGAATAATCTGCCTGTTGAACTGCTTGGGGATCCTCCCCCACCAAAGGGTGATCCTGTGTTCGAGCTTAAACAGTTGCCTGATACTCTTAAGTATGCCTATCTTGATGAGAAGGAGATATATCATGTTATTATTAGTGCTCTCCTCTCATAGCACGAAGAGAAGAAGTAACTAAGAACTCTGAGGAAGCACAGTGCTGCTATTGGATATACTCTTGATGATCTTAAGGGTATTAGTCCCACTCTATGTCAGCACAAGATTAAAACTGATCCTGACTTCAAACCAGTTGTTGATCATCAAAGGAGATTGAATCCTAAGATGAATGAGGTCGTTAGAAAAGAAATATTAAAGCTTCTAGAAGCAGGAATCATTTATCATGTTTCTCATAGTGATTGGGTAAGTCCAGTACATTGCATACCTAAGAAGGGAGGTATCACCGTCGTTCCTAATGATACGGATGAACTAATCCCACAGAGGATTATTACCGGCTATAGGATGGTGATAGACTTCCGGAAACTGAACAAGGCAACCAGGAAAGATCATTATCCTTTGTCGTTTATCGACCAAATGCTAGAAAGGCTATCAAAACACACACACTTCTGCTTTCTAGACGGTTATTCAGGTTTCTGGCAAATACCTGTTGCACAATCTGATCAAGAGAAAACCACTTTCACCTGCCCTTTCGGTACCTTTGCTTACAGACGTATGCCTTTTGGCTTATGCAATGCACCTGCCACCTTTCAAAGATGTATGATGGCTATATTCTCTGACTTTTGTGAAAAGATTGTCGAGGTTTTCATGGATGACTTCTCCGTTTACGGGTCTTCCTTTGATGATTGCCTCAGCAACCTTGATCGAGTCTTACACAGATGCGAAGAGACCAACCTCGTTTTGAATTAGGAGAAGTGCCACTTTATGGTTAATGAAGGTATCGTCTTAGGACACAAAATTTCTGAGAGAGGCATTCAAGTTGATAAGGCTAAGGTTGATGCAATTGAGAAAATGCCTTGCCCCACAGATATCAGAGGTATATGAACTTTCCTAGGTCATGCTGGTTTCTATAGAAGGTTCATTAGAGACTTCTCTAAGATTTCTAGGCCTCTTACCAACCTCTTGCAGAAGGATGTTCCTTTTGTTTTTTATGAGGATTGTGAGGAAGCTTTCGAAATACTTAAGAAGCCTTTGATAACCGCACCTATTGTTCAACCACCTGACTGGAACTTGCCCTTTGAAATCATGTGTGACGCTAGTGATTATATTGTTGGTGCTGTTCTAGAACAAAGAGTTGACAAGAAGTTGAATGTCATTCACTACGCTAGTAAAACTCTAGACAGTGCCCAAAGAAACTATGCCACTACGGAAAAAGAGTTTTTAGCAGTCATGTTTGCATGTGAGAAGTTCAGATCTTACATAGTTGACTCCAAAGTCACTATTCACTCTGATCATGCTGCTATTAAGTACCTTATGGAGAAGAAGGACGCTAAGCCTAGGCTGATCAGATGGGTTCTCCTGCTACAGGAATTTGATTTGCACGTCGTTGACCGAAAGGGTGCTGATAACCCTGTAGCAGATAATTTGTCTAGGCTAGAGAATGTCCTTGATGACCCACTACCTATTGATGACAACTTTCCTGATGAGCAATTAAATGTCATCCGCACTTCACATAGAGCACCGTGGTATGCCGATTATGCAAACTATATCGTAGCCAAATACATACCACCCAGTTTCACCTATCAGCAAAAGAAGAAATTCTTCTTTGATTTGAGACACTACTTTTGGGATGATCCTCACCTTTATAAGGAAGGAGTAGATGGTGTTATTATACGTTGTGTGCCTGAACATGAACAGGGACAGATCTTGTAGAAGTGTCATTCCGAAGCCTACGGAGGACACCATGCTGGAGATAGAACTGCCCATAAGGTATTGCAATCAGGTTTCTATTGGCCCACTCTCTTCAAGGATGCCCGTAAGTTTGTCTTGTCTTGTGACGAATGCCAAAGAATAGGGAACATCAGTAAGCGTCAGGAAATGCCTATGAACTATTCAGTTGTCATTGAACCATTTGATGTCTGGGGCTTTGATTATATGGGACCCTTCCCGAGTTCCAATGGGTACACTCACATCTTAGTAGCTGTGGATTACGTTACTATGTGGGTAGAAGCTATCCCCACTAAAAATGTTGATCACCACACCTCTATCAAGATGCTTAAAGAAGTCATATTCCCAAGATTTTGAGTCCCTAGATACTTGATGACTGATGGTGGTTCACACTTCATTCATGGTGTCTTCCGCAAGATGCTAGCTAAGTATGATGTCAACCATAGAGTTACATCTCCTTATTATCCTCAGTCTAGTGGTCAAGTGGAGTTGAGTAATAGGGAGATCAAGTTGATCTTACAAAAGATCATCAATAGATCTCGAAAGAACTGGTCTAGCAAATTTGACGATGCACTATGGGCTTATAGGACTGCTTATAAGAATCCCATGGGCATGTCACCGTATAAAATGGTTTATGGTAAGGCCTGTCATTTACCTCTTGAGCTGGAACACAAAGCTTATTGGGCAATCAAAGAGCTCAACTTTGATTTCAAACTTGCCGGTGAGAAGCGGTTGTTTGATATCAGCTCGTTAGATGAATGGAGAGCCCACGCATATGAGAATGCCAGGTTGTTCAAGGAAAAGGTTAAGAGATGGCACGACAAACGAATACAGGAATGAGAGTTCAATGTAGGTGATTATGTCCTGCTATACAATTCTCGTTTGAGATTCTTTGCAGGCAAGCTTCTCTCTAAATGGGAAGATCCCTATGTTATCGAGGAAGTATATCGTTCTGGTGCCATCAAAATCAATAACACGGAAGGAAATTTTCCTAGAGTGGTAAATGGCAAAGAATCAAGCATTACATCTCTGGTACTCCCATAAATGTTAAGACCAATATCATCAATGTCATAACTCCAGAGGAGTACATAAGGGATGTTTATCAGCCTATTTCAGACCCTAAAAACAAAGAGGTATGTGTTTCGGTAAGAAATTGGACTCCGATGCTTTTCCAATAGGAAATTTCCTCTGTTTTGGAATTTTTGGAAAATTAGAAAAATAAAAAGCAGTCCGGAGAGCGAACGAGGCGGCCACAAGCCCTGCCACCGCCCCTACCCCCTGGTGGCAGAGGGCAAGCTTGTGGGCACCTCGTGTGGCTCCTGGACTCCGTTTTCTTGCGCAGGACTCCTTCTAGCCCAGAAAAATCAATATATACTCATGTGCAGGTTTTGATCTCCGTATCGCGTAGTTTTCCTCTGTTTTCGTTTCGAGCCTGTTTCTGTGATAGATCTAGATCATCATGACTTCCCCAAACGCTCCTAAGGACAAGATCTTCGAGAAGGTCATCAATGCCTACCTCACGGAAGTGCTGAAACACCCTCAATCTATCAAGATGAGCGAGGGGATGTTGCACATCCGTGATGTTGAGGGGCCTAAGAAGACCGGAAGCATGGAGACGAGGCTCGAAGCAATGGAGCAACAAGTCTTCAAGTGCCAAGGGATGGTGGAGCGTGGACTCAACGCCAACCACATGATGATCACGGAGTTCACTAGCAATCACAAGATGGATCCCATTGATATTGGGAAACACCTCTCCAGGCTCTATGACAGGGTTGATCAACTTTAGGGCCAGATCTATGATGTGCAGAACCAAAACTGTGAGTATGAGTACAAATTTAAATCAATAAGGTTGGCTGCAGATTTGAGGATTCCGGCGACTCGTTCATCCTGCCATGATGGAGCACCTATGCCTTGGAAGACGGAGGATCAGACTACTCCAACAACAACACCACCATCACCACCAAAGGAAGACAACTAAGCATTGGTATGGGCAATCCCCTTGGCTTCTGCCAAGCTTGGGGGAGTTGCCCTGGTATCGTATCACCTTTATATCTTTTTATTTTACTTTTGTTTTAGTTCTTTCCTTTTTAGTTTTTATTTCTTCTCTTAGAGGAATAAGTCTTTAGTTTTTAGTTTGAGTCTTTTGCTTTTGCTTCTCCCACGATGTATTCGAGCTTACGAGCTATATATTAAAGAGTGTCTTAGTCAAGGGCTTTGCTTTGTGCCATGATCAAAAGTATGAAAAGAACGATAGCATGAAAGATCATGAGATGATCTTATGGAAAGTGATAACTTCACTTATGACACGTATGATGATTGAAACTTGTTGAGAATAAATCAACATAGACCTTAGTCATTGTTGCAATTAATAAGATGTAATAAGGAAAGAGAGGTTCACATATAAAAATATCATTTTATACAGTTTTTACAATTGTGAACACTCGCCAAACTATTACATGCTTAGGAGTAGATGTTGGACAAGGAAGACAACATAACGAATTGTGTTTGCTTGGTTCCAAACAATGTTATATGATTAGAGATCCCTTAGCATGTGACGATTGCATCCACCTCATATTAGCCAAAACTCCCGCACCAAGTAGAGATACTACTTGTGCATCCTTAAACCTCCAACCCAGTTTTGCCATGAGAGCCACCATACCTACCTATGGATTGAATAAGATCCTTCAAGTAAGTTGTCATCGGTGCAAGCAATAAAAATTGCTCTCTAATATGTATGATCTATTAGTGTGTGGAAAATAAGCTTTGTACGAACCTGTGATGAAGAAGACATAAAAGCGACAGACTGCATAATAAATTCTTTATCACAAGAGGCAATATAAAGTGACGTTCCTCCGCACTAAGAGGACACGCATTCAAACCTTAAAAGCGCATGACAACCTCTGCTTCCCTCTACGAAGGGCCTATCTTGTACCTTTACTTTTTGCCCTTGTAAGAGTCATGGTGATCTTCACCAATTCCCTATTTTAGCCTTTGTCTTGGCTACCGTCACATGCTTGGGAAAGATCTATATTCATATATCAACTTGGAGTTGAGTATTCATGCTTTATTATTGTTGACTTTACCCTTGAGTTAAATCGTTGGGAGGCAAAACTATAAGCCCATATCTTCCTCTGTGTCCACCTGAAACTTTGACACCATGATTACCACGTGAGTTGTAACAATTGTGGAAAACAAAAGAGATGATTGAGTATGTGGATTTGCCTTACAAGCTCTTATTTGACTCTTTCTGATGTTGTGATAAATTGCAATTGCTTCAATGACTTTGGACTGTTGTTGGTTACTTCTTGGTAAGGTTTTTGCTTCATGTTGTGCTTTGTGAAGGAATTGTTACTTTCCCATAAGAATATTTATGATGTATTGATGTTCTATGTGTGATCATGATGCCCTCATGTCTGTATTATGTTTAACGACACCTTCGTCCCTCAACATGTGGACATGTTTATGGAACTTGGTTTTCGCTTGAGGAAGACCGAGGTCTAAGCTTGGGGGAGTTGATACGTCCATTTTGCATCATGCTTTCATGTTGATATCTATTGCTTTTTGGGCTGTTATATTACTTGTGGTACCATATTTATGCCTTTTCTCTCTTATTTTGCAAGGTTTATTTGAAGAGGGAGAATTCAGGCAGCTGGAATTCTGGACCAGAAAAGGAGCAAATCATAGTCCACTATTCTGCACATCTCCAAATGCCCTGAAAAGTTACGTGGATTTTTTTGGATTGTATAAAAAATATTGGGCGAAAGAACTACCGGAGGGGGGCTGCTAGGGCGCCACTAGCCCTGACACCGCCACCCCCTCGTGGCGCAGTGGGGGCTTGTGGGCTCCCTGGTGGCCCACTAGCCCCCCTCTTTTGCTATGTGAAGCGTCCTAGTCCAGGAAAAATCAAGAGGGAGCTTTTTCTTGGTTTCGCCACCGCCATGAGGCGGAACTTGAGCAGATCCAATCTAGAGCTCCGGCAGGACGATCCTACCGGGGAAACTTCCCTCCCGGAGGGGTAAATCGTCGCCATCGTCATCACCAACACTCCTCTCGTCGGAGGGGAGGCATCTTCATCAACATCTTCATTAGCACCATCTCCTCTCCAACCCCTAGTTTATCTCTTGTAACCAATCTTCGTCTCGCAACTCCGATTGGTACTTGTAAGGTTGCTAGTAGTGTTGATTACTCTTTGTAGTTGATGCTAGTTGGATTACTTGGTGGAAGAGTTTATACTTGGTGGAAGAGTTTATGTTCAGATCCTTGATGCTATTCATTACACCTCTGATCATGATTAAGATTATGTTTTGTGAGTAGTTACTTTTGTTCCTGAGGACATGGGATAAGGCATGTTAATAATAGTCATGTGAATTTGTAATTCGTTCGGTATTTTGATATGTTGTATGTTGTCTTTACCTCTAGTGGTGTTATGTGAACGTCGACTACATAACACTTCACCATATTTGGTCCTAGAGGAAGGCATTGGGAAGTAGTAAGTAGATGATGGGTTGCTGGAGTGACAGAAGCTTAAACCCTAGTCTATGCGTTGCTTCGTGAGGGGCTGATTTGGATCCACTAGTTTAATGCTATGGTTATACTTTGTCTTAATTCTTCTTTTGTAGTTGCGGATGCTTGCGAGAGAGGTTAATCATAAGTGGGATGCTTTTCCAAGTATGGGCAATACCCAAGCACCGGTCCACCGACATATCAAACTATCAAAGTAACGAACGCGAATCATATGAGCATGATGAAACTAGCATGACAGAAATTCCCGTGTATCCTTAGGAGCGTTTTTCCTCCTATAAGACTTTGTTCAGGCTTGTCCCTTGCTACAAAAGGGATTGGGCCACTTGCTGCACCGTTGCGACCACTTGTTACTTGTTACTTTTTGCTCGCTACATTTCACCTCGCTACACAATCACTTGTTACCGCTACTTTCAGTGCTTGCAGTTATTACCTTGTTGATATCCGTTTACCAGAGCCTTCTGCTCCTCGTTGGGTTCGACACTCTTACTTATCGAAAGGACTACGATTGATCCCCTATACTTGTGGGTCATCAGGGGTGCGGCGGCCATGACGGCAATTAGAGGTGAGGGGAGGCTCTAGTGACGGTTGGATGGGTTGGGGAGGATCAGGAGAATGGGGTGGAGAGGATAGAGAGGTCGACACACCTCAGGGCTGCTTAAATATCCGCGGCGACGAGAGCAGATGAGGACTGCCACCGTGGCGAGCTTAGCCATGCAGTTCCAGGGCGACGTGGTTGGTCGCTAGCGCGTCGGGAAGGGGCTAGGGAAGACGAAAGAGCTCGGGGAAGAAAACGACATGGCGGTCACTGGTGGAACAGGCGGAGCTCGTCGAGGTGTGGCAAGGAAGAAATCAGAGTGGGAGAGGGGTCCAGGAGGAAGGGGACAACGAGGGGGAACTGTTGGACATGACTAGAGGATGAGGGAGAGAAGAAATCGACGAGGCCTAGGGCTCCAGTGCACAGAGCACGCGTTTGGCATGCCAAAGGCGTGGTCACTGCGTGCACTGTCTCTGAGGGGATAAGAGAGGCTGGCACACCTTGTCTAGCAGATAGTCCTTCCAAAGAGGGGTCCTATTGAGGTGATCTATTACCAATAGACACCAAGAGATGATGGGAGGACTCACTGGAAGTTTCCTGCAGCAAACTTGGTACATAGTTGTGATCAATAGAGAGGTGATAAGGGCAAAACATCATGTCTGGGAGCTTTAGGGTAGGAAGTACTACAATCCTATGAAGTTTGAGGAGCACAGGACCAATATTTAATAGGGTTGCTTTACAACTAACTAATCTGGTATAGAATAGAGATTTTGATGTGGCACTCACATACTGGCTTGGATGGATCTGAAACATGGAGAAGATGAGTTATTTAGGGTTATTAAGATGTTGTATAAATTTCATACCATCTGGAGAAACCAAAGTGGTACTTCCTTCACAGAGTATCCCACTGGACAAAATCTTATGAAAAAATACTGGGAATAATTGGCTAGATAAAATGAGGTCAAATTTGGTTGGGAGATGTTTTATAGATAGGAGAATGTCCTGGTCAAATTTCAGAAATTATGGAGCAATATAAAGCATAGTTGCTTCACAATCCAAAATAATGATCAGAGACAAATATTTGATGCTATGGTCACATGGTTGAAGAGGTGATGCTCAAATTTGGTGGAGAGGCATGATTTGAACATATTGGGCTGATGGCAAAGTTTCAACTCATGTGCATACTCTTAGCTACCACTTGCTTCACAAAGCTTCCTCTGGATCATAAACTTTGGAAATATTCCAAGAAATATTCACTAGCCAAATTGAGTTGAATTTTGTCATGAGGCAATGATATGGATAGGAAAGAGTGCCTACAAATTTTGAGAGCAAGCAAGCAAATATAAATGGTACTTGCTTCACAAGGTGACAGATAGGGCAGAATCAGAAAAGGAATATTTGAGAAATACTTTTGAACATGACTAGGAAGGATTTTGTCATATCTGAGGAATATATGACCCAAGAGATTTATGAGAATTATTTGGGAATTTTTGGCATGATAGAGATGTGGATTGCATCACAACCCAGAGCAATAGGGTTATTCCTTTAATAGGAAAAAAGAATATTCTCAGGGAAAAGATTATTGGGATTGGCTCAAGATGGAAATGACGAGGTCTTGGGATGGATTGGGGATTGGCAAGCCACTAGGGAAGAAGAATTAAGGGTGATCCCTTTAGGTTCCAAGACTATCAAGCCACAGATAAGCAAAACTAGACCAAAATTAAAGGAAAATAAATGGGCAAAATCCAGGGTGTTACAAACCTACCCCCCTTAAAGAAATCTCATCCTCTAGATTTGGTTGCTCAGGGGTCAAACATGAATGTCCCCACTTGAGGAAACCGTTTCCAACTCGGGTTTCCTTTTTGCCTTGGTATAATGCTCTCGGTATAAACTGACTGACTGTCTGGCTCTGAGGGGGTTTTGTTTCACTGGATCCTCATATGTTACTCTAACTTCCATCCGTTTATGCATACTGGCTTGACTGACGGAGGTTCTGGCAGAAAGATCTTGTTCACGGTAGGCTATCCTTTGACTAATTCCCATATGTGAGGACACATGCTCCGAGGTTGTCGTCCAACATTCTGGTCATTCTGTCTGTCGACACCTTTAAATGAGTATTAGGCCATGTAATGCTTCAGCACTATTGCTGCAATCTAACTGTTGAGTCATCTTCACAGATTCGAATATTCTGATCTGAGCCTATCTGGTTGGGCTGAGAGGATTCACTCGGTATATGGTCCTTACAAATGGAATAGACCCGTTGGGTGTGTACCCACGGTGATTGGTATTGATCTAGACTGTTTTGAGCATATGTACCATGTTGATCTTGTAACCATTATTATACCTGTATGGCCAATCTTGCTCCTTCATGATGGTTCTCTTTGTGTGGATCCTTGGCTGAAAGAGCTTGGTCTGACATGTTCTTTTATTCCTTGGATGACCGGGGGTGCTGCCAGGTATAATATTCCGGCAGGTATATTACTTAACAAGTTGTAGCTGTAGGGTGACGACTGTCGGAACCCTTGGATAAAACCGGGAAATAAACCAGTAGCCACTAGAACGGTCTTCACAACTCAGATCTGGGACATTACTGGAGTAACGCAACCCCGACTCAAGACGGCTAAAAAGCAGCTCAGAGCATGAGATGGTGTTGATAAGAAGAAAGTAGCAGTTCCCTAAGACGGCCGAGAAACAGCTCAGAGCATAGGGTCACTACTACGGAAAGAAACTCAACAACTGTCCGAGATGGTCGAAAAAGCAGCTCAGAACATGGGCCTATTGCTGACAAGAGAAATAAAAGTCGGCATCCACCCCGGACTGCCAAAAACAGCTCAGAACACACGCGTGGTGCCGTCACCAAAGAAAGACAGGCAAGGGTTCATCCGCGTCCCATACAACTTATAGGTTGTTGGTCATCTCACTGGTGTTCTTCTTCTTCTTATATATATTGCTCATGCAATAGTCGGATTTTTCACCATGTTGTCATCATTGACTTACGTGGCTTTGTCAACCTGTCCATCATATATATATTAGGTCTGTGTGGCTGAGCGCTTGCTTTCTGAAATAGGCTTGTGTTCTTACTAACTTTTGCTTTCTGGCCAACTTTTGCGGATCTTATCCTTGGAATATATGGTCATATGCTACCAACTGTCAATGGAATAACTTGTATCCGTGAGAATGTGATGCCTTCCCAACAAAGGTTACTTAGCTCGTCTTGTAGGTCATCAAAAGTATCGTGTCAAGGAAGACAGGATAGCTTGTGCTCGAAACTTCTGCCGGGGTAGCTTCTGAAGAAGATTGGGTACCATATCTCAAATGCTTTTCCCCCTTGAAGACTTGCTGGGTAAGACAAGGTACCTTATGCCGGAAACTTGCTGTGATAACTTACTGGAGAAGTATGGGTGTATTATATGGACAAGGATCCGTGTGCCGTACTGAGGAAGTCACAGGAACCTTTCGTCGTAAGCTTTTCTAGCAGCTTGCGGGGAAAGACTGGGTTGCTTATACCTGAAGCGTTCTTTTGCCATATGCAAGCTAAGTGCATGTATGTATCCTTAACGTTCCTGTTGTCGGTTACTTGATGTATGGAACAGGGTATTCGGCTATCCTTCTTGCTGAACACTAAGTTCATAGCTCATTCAGTCTTCCTTCCGTAGTATAGCAGGTTTCAAAGTGTATTCATAACAGACTCAACCGCGTATATGAATCATACCTTTGACTCGAAATGTACACATCTCTTCCTTCTCGCTATTCGATGATTGTTGCTGTGAAGGTTGCACTGATGTATACTTGATGTTGATAACTCATCCACTCAGGATATCATTTTTACTCAGGTCCGATATTCCCGATATAACACAGCCTGTCAAAATTCTATATTGTTGAACTGAGCTTCCAAATGACTGTCTCTTCACTGATTCTTTGAGTCCAATGACGGTGAGTAAATTCCATAAGGGGAAAATAAGGTAACACCAAGGCCCAAAGAAAGAAGCAAACGACAAACACACAAAGCAGCAAAATCACACACCGGCAATATCATATTCTACAGCTATTCACAGCAATGATATGCATTCCTACTTAAGCACAAAAATCTCGCAAGAACTCCGGTACTACGGTCTAACATGCTGTGGCGGTGTGCACGAAAGTGAATAAATGTGTGGAGGGAAGTTGGTGTAAACAAAGCTACACCAAACAAGGACTTACACCGGTTCCGTCTGGACGAACACGGTGGCAAGGACGAACTTGGTGATCGTGGGTCGGAACACAGGGGTCTTGACCACGTCATCATCAAGCGTATGGAAGAGAACCATACTCGTCCAAAGGATGGATGGCAGGGAAGGATGACGATGGAAAGAAGGGCTTGCAGACATTGCCCTTTCTGATAAGCAAGATCAATAAGGGTTGCCCACGCGGTTAGAGGGATGGGCAAGATCCGGGATAGAAGCATGTCTATCACCACGGCCATAGGGGGGCTGAAATGAATGAGTTGGTGTGGTACCGGTGCATCAATCCGACAAGGGATCGACACAACCAGGCACCTTGGCATCACTCCGCTGGGGCGAAGATGACACCACACCAAGGAACCAAGCATGCAAGCTGGAGAACGCAGGTAGTGCATCGGAACCAATGCCACGTACACTTTCCAGATCCATCGTTAGTGATCAGATATCTTTTCTATATGCATGCTATGCACAATCAAATGCAAGAAACAAGTGCAACAATCCAACTAGACCCTATACTACCTGTTACTAATGCTCGCGCGGTCTAGGGCATCCTACAGCTAGACCTGCTCTGATACCAACTCTTGTGGCACCTCGGCACTGAGGAAACAGGAACGCCCCGTATTCCAGCCCAGGGACAAGTCTTCTGGAATACGGCACCGTTGGCATAGAACAAATCAGCTCTTTATTACTATGGAAAAGATTACATGGGTTCTTAGATTACATCGCCATAGCGATACTACACCTGCCTACGGTAAATCCTACACTAGCAGCGGAACAACGATGGATGTGACGAACTCCACTCTGCAGGGACTCTGGCTGGAATGTGTATCCTAGCTCGCAACTCGGAATCCTCGACAATTAAGAAATCATGGCATGACCTGCAAACTGGCATGACACGCGAGGTGAATACTTTGAATGTACTCGCAAGCTAACTACAAACATTAGCATTAAGGCAAGACAACATCATAGCAATCAAGATTAGGTGAAGATTGGTTATCACTAAAGGAGTAGTTGAAAAACAACTATACCCGGCTACTCTCACCATAATCTGGTGACACCAACTCTTGTGATCTTACTCAGAACCTTCAACGAATATTCTCAAGACTTGACATCCACATGATGCCCAATTGCTATCATACTCAGACGAGTTCTTCCATGTTTAATATCATAGTTATGGTTGACCATCTACTGAGGTCTAGATGGGTTGTCCAATACCATGG
The DNA here is from genome assembly GCF_904849725.1 of Hordeum vulgare subsp. vulgare. Lineage (NCBI taxonomy): Eukaryota > Viridiplantae > Streptophyta > Magnoliopsida > Poales > Poaceae > Hordeum > Hordeum vulgare. The sequence goes on along the minus strand of NC_058522.1, from coordinate 153,220,234 downwards.
ACGCAGCTATTCAAATAGATTTGACACTCTGTAGAGGTTGCACACTTTACCCACATCATGGAGCATTGACCTCATGATCCCATTCGGGTGGACCAGTGTTTCTCCAACGAAACTTGTCTAATCCGTAACTATCATCGTACCACCGGCATTCATCCTCCCCCGGAGTCCTACCCTGGGTGGCCCTTGTGTCCTCATGACACGTGCCACCGTCGTGGCCAAACTAAACTGTCCCAAACAGGGACACCGGCACAATACTCAACTGGCTCACAGGGTTATCACCGCCTACCGGGCCAATGTAGCATGCGTGCATAACCCTCCCTCTTTGGAGGCACCGGTGAAAGAGCACGCAATCAGACCAAGTCAAGGTTGTCCCATATCGGCAAATGTGGCTGCATGAATAAGCCCCGACAGGTAACTCCCGATCAACCAACTAGGTATCTTATCCCCGAGTAATATCTCTGTCATGACTAACACTCCGATATCATAGTGAACCAATAAAAAATAAGCTCAAGCCACTACAGTTGATTCATATCCATAAACTATCAGATGAAACCCCGAATAATCATAGACAGTAATCTCAACATCATGGCATCGACTAGTGTGTAAGACACTAGTAACTAACAATCCCGTACTCACTATGATAGTCATCTATTCAAACAGTGCATACTCAAATTCCAGACTAAAAACAGGTATACTTGTGATTAAAATAGTTAATTAAACTATGATATTGTAATGCAATTAAGCAAATCAATGTTGTGTCTTGCTTGGGGGGTGATGGAACCACCGGGAAGAAGTGCGAGAAGCTCTCGGAAGGAATCACCGGAAACAGTTCTGTCTCGGAGGAGCTGTTTACGAGCAAGGGCAACATGGTCATTTCCACTGTGTGATCTGTTGGAAATATGCCCTAGAGGCAATAATAAATTAGTGATTATTATATTTTTTTGTTCATGATAATCGTTTATTATCCATGCTATAATTGTATTGATTTAAAACACAGATACATGTGTGGATACATAGACAAAACACTATCCCTAGTAAACCTCTAGTTGACTAGCTCGTTGATCAAAGATGGTCAAGGTTTCCTGACCATAGACAAGTGTTGTCACTTGATAACGGGATCACATCATTAGGAGAGTCATGTGATGGACAAGACCCAAATTATAAACGTAGCATGTGAAAGTGTCATTTTGTTGCTATTATTTTCTGCGTGTCAAGTCTTCTTTCTTATGACCATGAGATCATGTAACTCACTGACACCGGCGGAGTGCCTTGTGAGTATCACACGTCACAACATTACTGGGTGACTACAAAGGTTCTTTACAGGTATCTCCGAAGGTGTCCGTTGAGTTTGCATGGATCAAGACTAGGATTTGTCACTCCGTGTGACAAAGAGGTATCTCGGGTCCCACTCGGTAATACAACATCACATACAAGCCTTGCAAGCAATGTGACTCAAGTGTCAGTCACGGGATCTTGTATTACGGAATGAGTAAAGAGACTTGCCAGTAACGAGATTGAAATAGGTATAGCGATACCGACGATCAAATCTCGGGCAAGTAACATACCGAAGGACAAAGGGAATGTTATACGGGATTATATGAATCCTTGGCACAGAGGTCCAACCGATACAATCTTCGTAGAATATGTAGGATCCAATATGGACATCCAGGTCCCGCTATTGGATACTGACCGAGGAGTGTCTCGGGTCATGTCTACATAGTTCTCGAACCCGCAGGGTCTCCACACTTAAGGTTCAATGATGTTTTAGTATAGTCGAGTTATATGAGTTGGTGACCGAAGGTTGTTCGGAGTCCCAGATGAGATCACGGACATCATGAGGGTTTTCAGAATGGTCCGAAAATGAAGATTGATATAAAGGATGATTTCATTTGGTCACCGGAAAGTTTTCGGGCATTACCAGGAGTGTACTAGGAGTGACGAATGGGTTTCGGGTATTCACCGGGAGAGGCCCACCCACCCGGGAGTGAGCCCAGTAACCCTAGGGTGGTGCACCATCCCTTATTGGGCTGTAAGGATGGCAATGTACTGGGTTCGGGTCGGATTGAACACTATCAAATCCATATCCAAATCCATGACGATACTACGTGCCCGTCCATGAAAATAATCCATGGGCAAAAAATTATGCCCATATCCAAACCCGATGAATATCCATCGGATATGGATATCCATCGGGTTTTCTCAACACGTATACATAAGACACGACATAACATTCACACAAGCTCTTGAATTTTAACAAAAATGACATAGCAGAAGTGCACGACATCAAATATGCTCTTAGATCCTTGCAAAGTACAAGTGCACATCATGAAATAAGCTCTCGGATTATTACAAAATGACATAACATCAATTAAACATAAGTATACAATCCTCTGTCCTCACAAGGTGATATCACACACCATCCCTAACGTGAGTATATGAGAGGGATTCAGGGAACACACAAAAATACTACTCCTCCAATTAATAGCTGAAAGAACTAGTACTTAATTTGCAGACGGACATGAGGGACTCAGTGAACAAGTACATCTTTTACACCCACATACTACAACACAACACATATATGAGATGGATCTAGGGAAGATGAAAACTTACCCTGAATGTTGGCTGCTTCATGTGTTTATCACCAGCTAAGCACGGCCATACTCTTCTTCTTGGTCTGCGACCATCTCCCTTCACCACCGTGCTTCCATGCTCTTTGTCTGGCGCATAGCAACACGCTAGCACCCTTGTATGTCGTGTTGCTCTACATCGCAGTTCAGAAAATTGAGCCGGTCCCCACCATTCCCATGTGTGAGAGAAGCTGAGGCAGAGGTGTATAGGGGATTTGCAGTTGGGCTTCCACTAGACACTGTCGTTGGATGATGAACAGGGGCACGCCTGCACTGTACGGTATGTAGAAATAAAGGTTGGTGGTGTCGGCGGCTTCATCTAGGGCTATGCGATGAGTAAATTGTGCAAACGAAGAGGCTTCTTAATGACGACACACTTAATGAGGGGATAGAAGAATGAGAGGAGGCACTTGAGGGAACGGGGTGGGATTCTGTGTTTTTTTATTTTTATAAAGAAAAAAATCATTGGAAAATGGGATAGTGGGGATCACTGAATTTTTCTCGACATGTCTACTACGGGGTCAGGCTCTGATAGATCCACGGATACATAATTATGTACATGCCCTATCCACGAGTAACCGGATCGGGTTCGGATGTTGTCCATGGGCGTAAAAACATATCCAACCCCTATCCATTTGGGTCGGGTATCCATGGATAAAATTGCCATCCTTAGTGGGCTGAGGCCAGCCCAAGAGGGCTATGGCGCCACAAGTGGAAAAAACCAAAGGAAAAGAAAAAACAAGGAAAGAGGGAGGTGGGAAGGAAGGAGTGGACTCCTTCCCCCAAACCGAATTGGGGTGGGAGTCCACCTCCTCCTCCTTGGTCGGCGCCCTTGGGGTTCCCTTGAGTCCCAAGGCTAGCCCCTCCCCTCCTCCTATATATATTGGTGGTTTTAGGGCTTTTGAGAAACAACTTTGCCACGTGCAACTCAAACCTATACCACGTAGTTCTTCCTCTAGATCGGATTTCTGCGAGCTCGAGCGGAGCCTTGATATGTCCATTTTGCATCATGCTTTTATGTTGATATTTATAGCTTTATGGGATGTTATTACACTCCACGGTGCAATACGTATGCCTTTTCTCTCGTATTTTACAAGGTTTACATGAAGAGGGAGAATGCCAGCAGCTGGAATTCTGGCGAGAAAAAGGAGCAAGGTTGAGATACCTATTCTGCGCAACTCCAAAAGCCGTGAAAATCAACGAGGAATTATTTTGGAATTTATAAAAAATACTGGGTAGAAGAAGTACCAGAGGGGAGCCACCAGGAGGCCACAAGCCTGCTAGGCGCGGCCTACCCCCTGGCCGCGCCTAGGGGGCTTGTGGGCTCCCTGTTGGCCCTCTGGCTCCCATCTTTTGCTATAACGAGGGTTTCGTTCCAGAAAAAATAAAGAGGAGGCTATCGGGAGGAATCGCCACCGTCACGAGGCGGAACTTGAGCAGAACCAATCTAGAGCTCGGGCAGGGTCGTCCTACCAGGGAAACTTCCCTCCCGGAGGGGGAAATCATCGCCATCGTCATCACCAACACTCCTCTCAACGGAGGGGACTCATCACCATCAAAATCTTCATCAGCACCATCTCATCTCCAAACCCTAGTTCATCTCTTGTAACCAATCTCCATCTCGCGACTCCGATTGGTACTTGTAAGGTTGCTTGTAGTGTTAATTACTCTTTGTAATTGATGCTAGTTGGATTACTCGGTGGAAGATTATATGTTCAGATCCTTGATGCTATTCAATACCTCTCTAGTCATGAACATAATTATGCTTTGTGAGTAGTCACTTTTGTTCCTGAGGACATGGGATAAGTCTTGCTATAAGTAGTGATGTGAATTTGGTATTCGTTCGATATTTTTATGCATTGTATGTTGTCTTTCCTCTAGTGGTGCTATGTGAACGTCGACTACATAACACTTCACTATTATTTGGACCTAGAGGAAGGCATTGGGAAGTAATAAGTAGATGATGGGTTGCTAGAGTGACAGAAGCTTAAACCTTAGTTTATGTGTTGCTTTGTAAGGGGCTGATTTTGATCCACTAGTTTAATGCTATGGTTAGACTTTGTCTTAATTCTTCTTTCGTAGTTGCGGATGCTTGCGAGAGGGGTTAATCATAAGTGGGATGTTTATCCAAGTAAGTGCAGCACCCAAGCACCGGTTCACCCACATATCAAACTATCAAAGTAGCGAACGCGAATCATATGAACATGATGAAAACTAGCTTGACAGAAATTCCCATGTGTCCTCGGGAGCGCTTCACCTCCTATAAGAGTTCGTCCAGGCTTGTCCCTTTCTACAAAAGGGATTGGGCCATCTTGCTGCACCTTTGTTACTATTGTTACTTGCTACTTGCTATGAATCATCTTATCACACAACTATCTGTTACCGATAATTTCAGTGCTTGCAGAGAATACCTTGCTGAAAACCACTTGTCAGATCCTTCTGCTCCTCGTTGGGTTCGACACTCTTACTTATCAAAAGGACTACCATAGATCCCCTACACTTGTGGGTCATCAAGACTCTTTTCTCGCGCCGTTGCCGGGGAGTGAAGCGCCTTTGGTAAGTGAAATTTGGTAAGGAAACATTTATATAGTGTATTGAAATTTATTATCACTTGTCACTATGGAAACTAATCCTTTGAGGAGCTTGTTCAGGGTATCTTCACCTCGAACAGAAGCACAAGGAGTTTCTCCTCAACCTGCTGCACCTACTGAAAATACTTGTTATGAAATTCCTTCGGGTATGCTAGAGAAACTGTTGGCTAATCCTTTTACACGAGATGGAACATCACATCCCGACTTGCATCTACTCTATGTAGATGAAGTTTGCGGTTTATTTAAGCTTTCAGGTTTGCCCGAGGATGAGGTCAAGAAGAAGGTCTTTCCCTTATCTTTGGGGGATAAAGCATTGACATGGTATAGGCTATGTGATGATATTGGATCATGGAACTACAACCGATTGAAATTGGAATTTCATCAAAAGTTTTATCCGATGCATTTGGTACATCGTGATCGGAATTATATCTTTAATTTTTGGCCTCATGATAGAGAAAGTATCGCTCAAGCTTGGGGGAGGCTTAAATCAATGTTATATTCATGCCACAACCATGAGCTCTCGAGAGAAATTATCATTCAGAACTTTTATGCTCGGCTTTCTCATGATAATCACACCATGCTTGACACTTCTTGTACCGGTTCTTTTGTGAAGAGAGATATTGACTTCAAATGGAATTTATTGGAAAGAATTAAACACAACTCTGAAGATTGGCAGTTTGATGAAGGTAAGGAGTCAGGTATGAATCTCAAGTTTGATTGCGTTAAATCCTTTGTTGAAACAAATACTTTTTTGTGATTTTAACGCTAAATATGGACTTGACTCTGAGATAGTAACTTCATTGTGTGAATCATTTGCTGCTCATATTGATCTCCCTAAATAGAAGTGGTTTAAATATCATCCTCCCTTAGAAGTCAATGTAGTTAAACCCAATCCAGTTGAAGAGAAAGTCATTGCTTATAATGATCCTATTGTTCCTAGTGCTTACATTGAGAAACCACCTTGCCCTGTTAGAATAAAGGATCATTCTAAAGCTTCAACTGTGATACGTAGGGGCTACATTAGAACACCTACACCCCCTGAGCAAATTAGAGTTGAACCTAGCATTGTTGTTATAAAAGATCTCTTGTCCGACAATGTTGATGGCCATGATATTCACTTATGTGAAGATGCTGCTAGAATTGATAAACCTCATGCTAGAGACAAACATAGGCCTGTTGTTGTCACGCCTATGGTTTCTGTTAAGATAGGAGATCATTGTTATCATGGTTTATGTGACGTGGGTGCTAGTGTTAGTGCAATACCTCAATCTTTATATGATGAAATTAAAGACGAGATTGCACCTATCGAGATGGAACATATTGATGTCACTATTTAGCTTGCCAATAGAGATACTATCTGCCCTTTGGGAATTGTTAGAGATGTTGAAGTATTGTGTGGTAAAACTAAGTATCCTGCTAATTTCCTCGTTCTTGCTACCACACAAGATAGCTTTTGTCCCATCACATTTGGCAGACCTTTCCTCAATACTGTCAATGCTCATATTGACTGTGAGAAGCAAACTGTCACTGTTGGCTTTGAAGGTGTGTCACAAGAGTTCAATTTCTCCATGTTTGGTAGACAACCTCATCAATAAGAGTTGTCTAGTAAGGATGAAATTATTTCTCTAGATTCTATTGTCGTTCCTCCTACTGATCCTTCAGAGCAATATTTTCTTGAGCATGAAAATGATATGCATATGGATGAAAGGAATAAGATAGATAGAGTTACCTTTGAACAACATCATATCCTTAAGAATAATTTGCCTGTTGAACTCCTTGGAGATCCACCCCCACCAAAGGGTGATCATATGTTTGAACTTAAGCAGTTACCTAATACTCTTAAGTATGCTTATCTTGATGAAAAAGAGATATATCCTGTTATTATTAGTGCTAGCCTTTTAGAGCATGAAGAAAAGAAATTATTGAAAACTCTAAGGAAGCACCGTGCTGCTATTGGATATACTCTTAATGATCTTAAGGGCATTAGTCCCACTCTATGCCAGCACAAAATTAAAACCGATCTTGATTCCAAACCAGTTGCTGATCATCAACGGAGATTAAATCCTAAGATGAAAGAGGTAGTAAGAAAAGAAATACTCAAGCTCTTGGGAGCAGGTATTATCTATCTTGTTGCTCATAGTGATTGGGTAAGTCCGGTGCATTGCGTCCCTAAGAAGGGAGGTATTACCGTTGTCCCTAATGATAAAGATGAATTGATCCCACTGAGGATTATTACTGGCTATAGGATGGTGATTGATTTTAGGAAATTGAATAAGGCCCCTAGGAAATATCATTACCCTTTGCCTTTTATCGACCAAATATTAGAAAGACTGTCTAAACACACACACTTCTGGTTTCTAGATGGTTATTCTGGTTTCTCCCAAATACCTGTTGCACAATCTGATCAGGAGAAAACCACTTTTACTTGCCCTTTCGGTACCTTTGCTTACAGACGTATGCCTTTTGGCTTATGTAATGCACCTGCTACCTTTCAAAGATGTATGATGGCTATATTCTCTGACTTTTGTGAAAAGATTGTTGAGGTTTTCATGGATGACTTCTCTGTTTACGGGTCTTCTTTTGATGATTGCCTCAGCAACCTTGATCGAGTTTTGCAGAGATGTAAAGATACCAATCTTGTCTTGAATTGGGATAAGTGACACTTTATGGTTAATGAAGGCATCGTCTTAGGACATAAAATTTCTAAAAGAGGTATTGAAGTCGATAAGGCTAAGGTTGATGCGATCGAGAAAATGCCATGCCCTACAGATATCAAAGGTATAAGAAGTTTCCTTGGTCATGCTGGTTTCTATAGAAGGTTCATTAAGGACTTTTCTAAGATTTCTAGGCCTCTTACCAATCTCTTGCAAAAGGATATTCCTTTTGTTTTTGACGATGATTGTGAGGAAGCCTTCGAAATACTTAAAAAGGCCTTGATAACTGCGCCTATTGTTCAACCACCTCATTGGAACTTACCTTTTGAAATCATGTGTGATGCTAGTGATTATGTTGTTGGTGTTGTTCTAGGACAAAGAGTTGATATGAAGCTAAATGTTATTCACTATGCTAGTAAAACTCTAGATAGTGCCCAAAGAAACTATGCTACTACCGAAAAGGATTTTTTAGCAGTCGTGTTTTCATGTGAAAATTTCAGATCTTACATAGTTGATTCCAAAGTCACTATTCACACTGATCATGCTGCTATTAAGTATCTCATGGAAAAGAAAGATGCTAAGCCTAGACTTATCAGATGGTTTCTCTTTCTACAAGAATTTGATTTGCATGTTGTTGATAGGAAGGGTGCTGAGAACCCCATAGCAGATAACTTGTCTAGGTTGGAGAATGTTCTTGATGACCCACAACCTATTGATGATAGCTTTCCTGATGAGCAACTGAATGTCATCAATGCTTCACATAGTACATCGTGGTATGCTGATTATGCAAATTATATCGTTGCCAAATATATACCACCCAGTTTCACATACCAGCAAAAGAAGAAATTCTTCTTTGATTTGAGACCTTACTTCTGGATGATCCTCACCTTTATAAAGAAGGAGTAGATGGTGTTATTAGACGTTGTGTACTGAACATGAACAGGGACAGATCCTACAGAAGTGTCACTTCGAGGCTTACGAAGGACACCATGCGGGAGATAGAACTGCACACAAGGTATTGCAATCAGGTTTCTATTGGCCCACTCTCTTCAAGGATGCATGTATGTTTGTCTTGTCTTGTGACGAATGCCAAAGAATAGGTAATATCAGTAAGCGTCAGGAAATGCCTATGAATTATTCACTTGTCATCGAACCATTTGATGTTTGGGGTTTTGATTATATGGGAGCTTTTCCAAAATCCAACGGGTACACTCATATCCTAGTTGTTGTTGATTACGTTACTAAGTGGGTAGAAGCTATCCCAACTAGTAGTGTTGATCAAAACACCTCCATCAAGATGCTTAAAGAAGTTATTTTCCCTAGATTTGGAGTCCCTAGATATCTAATGAATGATGGTGATTCACATTTTATTCATGGTGCTTTCCGTAAAATGCTTGCTAAGTATGATGTAAACCATAGAGTTGCATCTCCCTATCATCCTCAGTCCACTGGTCAAGTAGAGCTAAGTAATAGAGAGATTAAACTAATTCTGCACAAGACTGTTAATAGGTCCAGAAGGAATTGGTCTAAGAAGCTTGATGATGCACTGTGGGCTTATAGAACTGCTTATAAGAATCCCATGGGCATGTCTCCGTACAAAATGGTTAACGGTAAAGCATGTCATTTACCTCTTGAGCTAGAGCATAAGGCTTATTGGGCAATCAAAGAGCTCAACTTTGATTTTAAACTTGCTGGTGAGAAGAGGTTATTTGATATTAGCTCACTTGATTAATGGAGAACTCAGGCATATGAGAATGTCAAGTTGTTCAAAGAAAAAGTTAAGAGGTGGCATGATAAAAGGATACAAAAACATGAGTTCAATGTAGGTGATTATGTCTTGCTATATAATTCTCATTTAAGATTTTTTGCAGGCAAGCTTCTCTCTAAATGGGAAGATCCTTACATTGTTGAGGAAGTATATCGTTCCGGTGCCATCAAGATCAACAAAACAGAAGGTAATTTTCCGAGAGTTGTAAATGGGCAAAGAATCAAGCATTATATCTCAGGTACTCCCATAAATGTTGAAAGCAATGTTATTAATACCGTAACTCCGGAGGAGTACATAAGGGATATTTATCTGCCTATTTTAGACTCCGAAAATGAAGAGGTATGTGATTTGATAAGTAAACCGACTCCAAAACTTTTCTAGTAGGAATTTTTCTCCATTTTGGAATATTTAGAAAAATAGAAAAAATTAAAGTAGTCCGGAAAGCACACGAGGAGGCGACAAGCCTGCTAGGCGCGGCCTACCCCCCTGGCCGCGCCTAGGAGGCTTGTGGGCACCTCGTGTGCCTCCCGGACTCTGTTTTCTTGCGGAGTACTCCTTCTAGTCAGGAAAAATTCATTATATATTCTCCCGAAAGGTCTGACCCTCGTATCACGCAATTTTCCTCTGTTTTCATTTTGAGCTACTGTGCACACAGATCTAGATCGCTATGGCGTCCCCAAAAGTTCGGAAGGACAAGTTCTTCGAGAAGGTCATCAATCCCTACCTCGCGGGAGTGTTGCAACACCCTCAGTCTATCGAGATGCGTGAGGGGGTGCTGCACATCCGTGATGTTGAGGGGCCCAAGAAGACCGGAAGCGTGGAGGCTAGGCTCGAAGCAATGGAGCAGGAAGTCTTCAAGTGGCAAGGGATGGTGGAACGTGGACTCAACGCCAACCACAACATGATCACGGAGTTCATCAACAAGCACAAGATCGATGCCAATGACATCGGGAAGCACCTCTCCAGGCTCTATGACAGAATTGATCACCTCCAAGCCCAGATCTATGACTTGTAGAACCAAAACTGTGAGTATGAGTATAGATTTAAATCAATACGGTTGGCTGCAGATTTGAGGATTCCGGAGACTCGATCATCTTTCCATGATGGAGCACCTATGCCTTGGAAGACGGAGGATCAAACCAAGGTTGCAACAACTCCACCACCATCACCTTCAAAGGAATAAAATTAAGCACGGGTATGGGCAATCCCCTTGGCTTGTGCCAAGCTTGGGGGAGTTGCCCCGGTATCGAATCACCATCACATATTTTGCCTTTACTTTTTCTTAGCTTGATCCTTTTTGGTTTTATCTTTCTCTAGTAGAATGAAGTTATTAGTGTTCTAGGCTTGAGTTTTGCTTTGTGTCACCCCCAATGTATTCGAGTTCGTGAGTCGGATAATAAAGTGTGTTTTAGTTAAGGGCCTTGCTTCATGCCTTGTTCTAAAGAAAAGAATGATAAAAGAACAAAAGCATGAAAGATCATGTAATGATCTTATGGGAAGTGATGGCTTCACATATAAAAAGAATGTTGATTGAAACTTGTTGTAGGTGGACAAACGTAGACCTTGGTCATTGTTGTAATTAATAGGAAGTAATAAAGAAGGAGAGGTTCACATATAAATATATCATCTTTGACACCATCTATGATTGTGAACACTCATTAAACTATTACATGCTTAGAAGTAGATGTTGGACAAGGAAGACAACATAATGAATTATGTTTGCTTGGTTCCGAACAATGTTATATGACTAGAGATCCCTTAGCATGTGACGATTGCTTCCACCTCATATCAGCCAAAACTTCCGCACTAAGTAGAGATACTACTTATGCATCCATAAACCTTCAACCCAGTTTTGCCATGAGAGTCCACCATACCTACCTATGGATTGAAGAAGATCCCTCAAGTAAGTTGTCATCTGTGCAAGCAATAAAAAAATTGCTCCCTAAATATGTATGATCTATTAGGGTGTGCAAAATAAGCTTTGTACGAACCTGTGATGAGGAAGACATAAAAGCAACGGACTACATAATAAAGTTCTTTATCACAGGAGGCAATATAAAGTGACGTTTCTTCACACTAAGAGGTCACACATCCAAACCTCAAAAGTGCATGACAACCTCTGCTTCCCTCTGCGAAGGGTCTATCTTGTACCTTTACTTTTTGTCCTTAAAAGTGTCATGGTGATCGACACCAATTCCTTATTTCGCATTTATCTTGGCTAATGTCTTATGCTAGGGAAAGATTATTATTGGAAGTAAGTATTCATGAATTATTATTGTTGACATTACCCTTGAGGTAAGTAGTTGGGAGGCGAAACTATAAGCCCCTATCTTTCTCTGTGTCCAGCTAAAACTTTGATCTCATGAGTACCACATGAGTTTTAGCAATTGTAGGAGACGAAAGGATGATTGAGTATGTGGATTTTCTTTACAAGCTCTTATTTGACTCTTTCCGATGTTATGATAAATTGCAATTGCTTCAATGACTAAAGGCTATTGGTTGTTAATTCTCAATAAGTTTCTTGATCTATACTTTACTTTGTGAAGGAATTGTCACTTTAGCATAAGAGATTAGATGGCATTATTGTTGTTCTGATTATGATCATGATGCGTGCATATCCGTATTTTGCTTTGTCGACACCTCTATCTCTAAACATGTGGGCATGTTTATTGATCTTGGTTTTCACTTGAGGACAAGCGAAGTCTAAGCTTGGGGGAGTTGATACCTCCATTTCGCATCATGCTTTTAGGTTGATATTTATCGTTTTATGGGCTGTTATTACACTTCACGGTACAATACTTATGCATTTTCTCTCTTATTTTACAAGGTTTACATGAAGAGGGAGAATGCCCGCAGCTAGAATTCTGGCCTGAAAAAGGAGCAAGTTTGAGATACCTATTCTGCGCAACTCCAAAACCCGTGCAAATCAACGAGGAATTATTTTGGAATTTATAAAAAATATTGGGCGGAAGAAGTACGAGAGGGGAGCCACCAGGGGGCCACAAGCCTACTAGGCGCGGCCTACCCCCCCTGGCCGCGCCTAGGGGGCTTGTGGGCTCCCTGTTGGCCCTCTGGATCCCATCTTCTGCTATAAGGAGGGCTTCATTCCAGAAAAAAAAAGGAGGCTTTCGGGAGGAATCGCCGCCGTCACGAGGCGAAACTTGAGCAGAACCAATCTAGAGCTCCAGCAGGGTCGTCCTGCCGGGGAAACTTCCCTCCCAAAGGGGGAAATCGTCGCCATCATCAACAACAACACTCCTCTCATCGGAGGGGACTCATCACCATCAACATATTCATCAGCACCATCTCATATCCAAACCCTAGTTCATCTCTTGTAACCAATCTCCGTCTCGCGACTCGGATTGGTACTTGTAAGGTTGCTAGTAGTGTTAATTACTCTTTGTAGTTGATGCTAGTTGGATTACTCGGTGGAAGATTATATGTTCAGATCCTTGATGCTATTCAATACCTCTCTGGTCATGAACATAATTATGCTTTGTGAGTAGTCTCTTTTGTTCCTGAGGACATGGGATAAGTCTTGCTACAGGTAGTCATGTGAATTTGGTAATCGTTCGATATTTTGATGCGGTGTATGTTATTTTTCCCCTAGTGGTGTTATGCGAACGTCGACTACATAACACTTCACCATTATTTGGGCCTAGAGGAAGGCATTGGGAAGTAATAAGTAGATGATGGGTTGCTAGAGTGACAGAAGCTTAAACCCTAGTTTATGTGTTGTGTCGTAAGGGGCTGTTTTGGATCCACTAGTTTAATGCTATGGTTAGACTTTGTCTTAATTCTTCTTTCATAGTTGTGGATGCTTGCGAGAGGGGTTAATCATAAGTGGGATGTTTGTCCAAGTAAGGGCAGCACCCAAGCACCGGTTCACCCACATATCAAACTATCAAAGTAGCGAACGTGAATCATATGAACATGATGAAAACTAACTTGACAGAAATTCCCATGTGTCCTCGGGAGCGCTTCACCTCCTATAAGAGTTCGTCCAGGCTTGTCCCTTGCTACAAAAGGGATTGGGCCATCTTGCTGCACCTTTGTTACTATTGTTACTTGCTACTTGCTACGAATCATCTTATCACACAACTATCTGTTACCGATAATTTCAGTGCTTGCAGAGAATACCTTGCTGAACACCACTTGTCACATCCTTCTGCTCCTCGTTGGGTTCGACACTCTTGCTTATCGAAAGGACTACGATAGATCCCCTACACTTGTGGGTCATCAAGCCGTGCAGGAGTAGCTCATGACCACCATCGGCGCGCCGTCACGCTGCCGGGGAACTCATCTATTTCTCTGTCTCTCTTGCTGGATCAAAAAGGCCGAGATCATCATCGAGCTGTATGTGTGCTGAACGCGGAGGTGTCGCCTGTTCGGCACTAGATCGGATCGGATCATGGGACGGATCGTGGACGACGGTGATTTGAATCATGAAGCAGGACCACTACATCAACCGTGTTTCTTAACGCGTCCCGCTTAGCGATCTACAAGGGTATGCAGATCTAATATCCCCTCGTAGATGAACATCACCATGATAGGTCTTCGTGTGCGTAGGAATTTTTTTTGTTTCCCATGCAACGTTCCCCAACAGTGGCATCATGAGCTAGGTTCATGCATAGATGTTATCTTGAGTAGAACACCAAAGGTTTTTTGGGAGTTGATGTTTGATTTGCTGCCCTCCTTTGTCTTTTCTCGATTCGGCGGTATTGTTGGATTGAAGCGGCCCGGACCAACATTACTCGGACGCTTACGAGAGACTGGTTTCATCGACCAACATGCAAGTCGTTGCATAAAGATGACTCGTGGGTGCCTGTTTCTTCAACTTTAGTTGAATTGGATTTGACCTAGGCGGTCCTTGGAGAGAGGTTAAATAGCAATTTGCACATCTCCGTTGTGGTTTTTGCGTAAGTAAGATGCGATCATACTAGATACCCATAGCAGCCACATAAAACATGCAACAACAAATTAGAGGACGTCTAACTTGTTTTTGTAGGGTATGCTTGTGATGTGATATGGCCAAAGACATGATGTGATATATTGGATGTATGAGATGATCATGTTGTGATAGTTAATATCGACTTGCACGTCGATGCTACGGCAACCGGCAGGAGCCATAGGGTTGTCTTTAAACTAACGTTTGTGTTTGCATATGCGTTTACTATATTGCTAGGTTGTAGCTTTAGTAGTAATAGCATAGATAGCACGACAAACTTGATGGCGGCATGATGATGGAGATTGTGATGATGGAGATCATGGTGTGGCGCCGGTTACTAGAAGATCATGCCGGTGCTTTGGTGATGGAGATCAAGAAGCACAAGATCATGGCCATATCATGTCACTTATGAATTGCATGTGATGTTAATCCTTTTATGCACCTTATTTTGCTTAGAACGATGGTAGCATTATAAGGTGATCCCTCACTAAAATTTCAAGATGAAATTGTGTTCTCCCCGACTGTGCACCGTTGCGACAGTTCGTCATTTTGAGACACCACGTGATGATCGAGTGTGATAGACTCAACGTCCACATACAGCGGGTGAAAAACAGTTGCACATGCGGAACACTTGGGTTAAACTTGATGAGCCTAGCATGTCCAGACATGGCCTAGAACACAAGAGACCGAAAGGTCGAGCATGAATTGTATAGTTGATATGATTAGCATATAGATGTTTACCACTGAAACTATACTCAACTCACGTGATGATCGGACTTGAGTTAGTGGATTTGGATCATGCACCACTCAAATGACTAGAGGGATGTATTTTTTGAGTGGGAGTTCTTAAGTTATATGATTAATTGAGCTAATTATCATGAACATAGTCAAAAGGTCTTTGCGAATTATGATGTAGCTTGTGCTATAGCTCTACTATTTTTATATGTTCCTAGAGAAAATTTAGTTGAAAGATGATAGTAGCAACTTTGCGGACTAAGTCTGTAAAACTAAGGATTGTCCTCATTGCTGCGCAGAAGGCTTACGTCCTTAATGCACCACTCGGTATGCTGCACCTCGAGCGTCGTCTGTGGATGTTGCGAACATCTGACATACATGTTTTTATGACTACGTGATAGTTCAGTGCGTAATACTTAATGGCTTAGAAGCAAGGCGTCGAAGACGTTTTGAAACGTCACGGAACATAAGACATGTTCTAAGAGATGAAATTTAGATTTAATGCTCGTGTCCTTGTTGAGAGGTATGAGACCTCCGACAAGATTTTTTGTCTACAAAGTAAAGGAGAAAATCTCAATCGTTGAGCATGTGCTCAGATTGTCTGAGTACAACAATCGCTTGAATCAAGTGGGAGTTAATCTTCCAGATGAGATAGTGATGGTTCTCCAAATTCACTGCCACCAAGCTGTTGGAGCTTCGTGATGAACTATAACATATCAAGGATAGATATGATGATCCTTGAGTGATTCGCAATGTTTGACACTACGAAAGTAGAAATCAAGAAGGAGCATCAATTGTTGATGGTTAGTAAAACCACTAGTTTCAAAAGGGGCAAGGGCTAGAAGGGATACTTCATGAAACGGCAAACCAGTTGCTGCTCTAATGAAGAAACCCAAGATTGAACACAAACCCGAGACTAAGTTCTTCTGTTATGAGGGGAACGATCACTGAGGCAGGGCTACCCTAGATACTTGGTAGATAAGAAGGCTGGGAAAATCGATAGAAGTATATTTCATATACATGATATTGATGTGTACTTTACTAGTACTCCTAGTAGCATGAGGGTATTAGATACTGGTTCGGTTGCTAAGTGATTAGTAACTCGAAATAAAAGCTATGGAATAAACGGAGACTAGCTAAAGGCGAGGTGACGATATGTGTTGGAAGTGTTTCCAGGTTTGATGTGATCAAACATCGCACGCTCCCTATACTATCGGGATTGGTGTTAAACCTAAATAATTGTTATTTGGCGTTAGCGCTGAGCATGAACATGATTGGGTCGTGGTCATCGCAATACGATTATTCATTTAAAGAGAATAATGGTTATTCTATTTACTTGGATAATTACCTTCAATGGTTTATCGAATCTCGATTGTAGTGCTACACATGTTCATAATATAAATGCCAAAAGATACAAAGTAGTAATGATAGTATGTGACATCCTCAGCTTTTGCTACAGTAATGCACGTAATTAAGCGAAAGTGATCCCGCGCTAATGATACCACGTCACCATTAATTATATCAATTATCTCGTGTTAGTTGAAACCGAATCAAAATTCGAAACTTAAAATTAAAGTCGAACGAGAAAGGTTTTATGTTGTTAAAATAAAAACGTCGGAGAGTTATAAAAATTCTCTAACGAATTATAAATGTGAATCTGGCACTTTTGAAATTATTAGGTAATCCCTATATATTTAAAAGAGAAGCTTTGTGTAAAATAAATAAAGGAAAGAAAGTAATTGAAGATAATAATAAAAGAATATTAAAAAAAGGCAAAACAAAATTGAAACCCCCCTGGCCCAACTGGGCCAAAATTGGCCCAGCCGCCCCCCCCCCCCCATCCAGCCCATCACGTGGGGGTATAAAGCCCCCCACCGGGCAACCCTAAATCTCCCCAGCCCTCCTCCCCATCCCCCTAGTCGCCGCCACCCAGCACCCCCACCTACCACCCGCTCGCCCCACCTACCGCTCGCCAAGACCCCCCCCCTCGAGCGCACGAGAGCCCGCGCTCTCACCTACCTTACCCCAACACCACGCGCCCCAGTGCCCCATCGTCCCATCGCCCCACTGAGCCACCCCCCCTCCCCCCCCCCCCCCGCTCGCTCCTCCCCCCTGGCGCTCACCCCAGCACTCTCGCTCGCGCTGCACCCCACACCACACGCGAGCACTCCCTGGAATCCAGCGCCGCCCCGCTCATCCCCCAATACCGTCGATCCCGCCGGCCCTCCCCATCCCAGCGCGCCTCCCTGCCGCTCCCCCCAAACCCTGATCCCGTCGGCCCCAGGAGCTCCATCCCTGCCGCCTCGCCCCTCCGGCGACCCCATCCGGGCGTCGCCCCTCCTCGGGCCAGATCCGGGCGACCCCGGCCCTCTCCTCACCGGCCGGCCGCTCCGGCGACTTCCACCGGCCGGCCCTCCTCGTCACCAACGTCACCAGGACCGCCACTGCCACCACCTCGTCCTCCTCCATGTCGTCTCCTCCACACCTCCCGAGAACTCCGGCTACACCGGGCCCTCTCGTCAATGCCGGTGAGCCCCGGGCCCCGGCCATTCCCTCCTTCTTCCTCTCCCGATTCCATTCCGGCAATCGGCGCTCCGTTCCGGCGTCGTTGAGATCATGTAGGTGTAGGTGTAGATAGCCCCCTCTCTCTCTTTGCTGATATGAGAGAGACGAACAGAGAGATGCCAGAGAGGTTGGAGATGAGATGTGAGAAAAACGAAAATAAAAAGGTGTATATGTGTATGTATGTATGTATGAGATGCATGTATGTATTTTTGTATGTATTGTGTATATATGCATGTATAAGAGAAATGAAAATATGTTATGTTTAATATGTGTGTGTAAATTGTATGTGGCCTATGTCACTTACCGATGGGGCCAACACACCCCACTGTCTATGACAGGGAGGCCCCACACGCTTTTAAGAAAAATGAAAATTAAAATATAAAAATAAAAATATGTTTTATTAAATAAATAAATAGATATACTATTTAATTAATTAGTTAATTAATTAAATAGGTAATTACAATAATGAAAGTATGACACGTGGGTCCCCCACTAAATTAATCTGATTAAATAATATTAAACCTAATTAAAAACTTGTGTCAATGACGCACGGGACCCACAACTACTGATGCGAGCATGACATCATGTTGATGTCATATTTTCTTTTAATCAGATTAACTAAAACTGTTTTTAATTCCTAAATAATTAATAAAACTTTAAAAATTAATATTAATTAAACCGTAAGTCAGATCAAAATATTTTCAACATGAAAGTTGATCAGCAGAACGAGACGAACCCGGATACACGGTTCATTCGTGTGCCACGCGTCCCTAGCATAGCAAACGTGGAACTTTTCCATCGTTTTCCATCTGACCGGTAATAGCTAGAGACCCAGAAAATATCATCAGATATTCTTCCGACCCATCTATGACGGATGTTGCTGCATTAGCTCATGTCTAGCCTGCATCTTGCCATGTCATGCATTGTGTTGCACCGTTGCTATTATTTATTATTTCTTCCCCCTCTTCTTACCGGTAGACCCCGAGACTGACGCTGCTGACGGGTACATCTACGACCCTGCCGATCAGTCCTTTGCCGCAGAGCAGTGATACGTCTCCAACGTATCTATAATTTTTGATGGTTTCATGTTATTATCTTGTCAAACTTTGGATGTTTTGTATGCCTTTTATATATTTTTTGGGACTAACTTATTAACTCAGTGCCAAGTGCCAGTTCTTGTTTTTTCCGTGTTTTTTGACCCTTTTCACAGGAGGATTTTAAACGGAGTCCAAACGGAACGAAACTTCTAAAAAGATTTTTTCGAAAACAAAAGAAGATCGGGGAACTTGAGAACCAAGGCAGGGGGCCACCAGGCACCCCACAAGCCCCCTAGCCGCGGCCAAGGGGGCATGCACCTCCCAGGCTTGTGGGCTCCCTGGGCCACCTCTGCCCTAGGTCTTTCTCCTATATATTCCCAAAAATTCCAGAAAAAATCAGGATATCATCAAAATTACTTTTTCGTCGCCGCAAGCTTCTGTCTTCGCAAGATCCCATCTGGGTCACGTTATGGTGCCCTGCCGGAGGGGGATTCGGATACGGAGGGATTCTTCATCAACACCATGACCTCTCCGATGATGCCTGAGTAGTTCACCATAGACCTACGGGTCCATAGCTAGTAGCTAGATGGCTTCTTCTCTCTCTTCGATCGTCAATACAAAGTTCTCCATGATCTTCATGGAGATCTATCCGATGTAATCTTGTTTTGTGGTGTGTTTGTCGAGATCCGATGAATTGTGGATTTATGATCAGATTATCTATGAATCTTATTTGAGTTTCTTCTGATCTCTTATATGCATGATTTCATATCCTTGTAATTCTCTTCGAGTAGTGGGTTTTGTTTGGCCAACTTGATCTATGATTCTTGCAATGGGAGAAGTGCTTGGTGTTGGGTTCATACAATGAGGTGACCTCACCCACTGACAGAAGGGGTAGCGAGGCACGCATCGTGTTGTTGCCATCAAGGGTAAAAAGATGGGGTTTTCATCATTGGTTTGAGATTATCCCTCTACATCATGTCATCTTGCTTAAGGCATTACTCTGTTCGTCATGAACTCAATAAACTAGATGCACGCTGGATAGCGGTCGATGTGTGGAGTAATAGTCGTAGATGTAGAAAGTATTGGTCTACTTGTCTCGGACGTGATGCATATATGTATGATCATTGCCTTAGATATCGTCATGACTTTGCGCGGTTCTATCGTTTGCTCGACAATAATTTGTTCACCCACCGTAATATTTGCTATTTTGAGAGAAGCCTCTAGTGAACACTATGGCCCCCGGGTCTACTTCACACCATATTTTCAGCCTTACTCTTTTACTTCGTTGCACTTTCCGCCTTCAGATCTCTCTTTGCAATCAATCTTGAAGGGATTGACAACCCCTTTATAGCGTTGGGTGCAAGATCTTTTGTGTTTGACTTGACGTGATTCTCCTACTGGATTGATACATTGGTTCTCAAACTAAGGGAAATACTTACTGCTCCTGTGCTGCACCGCCCTTTCCTCTTCAAGGGAAAAAACTCAAGATCAAGAGACGACACAAGGTTTTGGTTGATGTAGTAGAAGGATTTCTGGCGCCGTTGCCGGGGAGGATCAAGTCAAGAACTCATCCAAGTAAGTGTCGTAAACTCATCTCTTGCATTTACTTTTTTGCCTCTCGTTTTCCTCTCCCCCACTTCTGAAAAACAAAAATTTACAAAAAAATATTTGCCTTTTTCGTTTGCCTTTTTCATTCGCCCTTTTCTCTCGCTTGCTTTCTGTTCGCTTGTGTGCTTGCTTGCTTGATGAAGTCACCATGACTGAAAACACCAAACTTTGTGACTTCTCGAATACTAATAATAATGATTTTATTAGGACACCGATTGCTCCTGCCACTAGTGCGGAGTCATACAAAATCAATGCCGCTTTGCTGAATCTTGTTATGAAAGAGCAATTCTCCGGCCTTCCTAGTGAAGATGTTGCATCCCATCTTAACACCTTCATTGAGCTTTGCGATATGCAAAAGAAGAAATATGTGGATAATGATGTGATTAAATTGAAGTTTTTTCCTTTCTCATTGCGAGATTGAGCAAATACTTGGTTTTCGTCTTTGCCCAAAAATAGTATTGATTCTTGGAACAAGTGCAAAGATGCTTATGATAGTTGCTCCTTGATTGAATTTCGAGGAATTCAATTATGATAGTTGCTCCTTGATTGAATGCATTTCCTTGATGCAATCCATGCTAAACTCTCCACACGCTTATAGCCAGAACAAGGCCTTTACCGATCATATCGTCGAAGCTATGATAAAATCTCTTGAAGAGAAACTTGAATTGGAAATTTCTATCCCTAGAAAGCTTCATGATGAGTGGGAACCTACTATCAAAATCAAAATCAAAAACTATGAATGCAATGCTTTGTGTGATTTGGGTGCTAGTGTTTCCGCGATTCCAAATTCTTTATGTGATGTTCTGGGTTTTAATGAGATTGAAGAGTGTTCTCTTAATTTGGATCTTCCGGATTCTACTGTCAAGAAACCCATGGGAAGGATCAATGATGTTCTTATTGTTGCAAATAGGAACTATGTACCCGTGGATTTCATTGTGCTTGACATTGATTGCAATCCTACATGCCCTATCATTCTTGGTAGACCTTTCCTAAGGACTATCGGTGCTATCATCGATATGAAGGAAGGGAATATTAGATTTAAATTTCCTTTAAAGAAGGGCATGGAGCATTTTCCTAGAAAGAAAATAAGATTGTCTTATGAATCCATGATGAGGGCTACTTATGGTTTGAGCACCAAAGACGACGATACGTGATTCTATCGCTTTATGCCTAGCTAAGGCCGTTAAACAATAGCGCTTGTTGGGAGGCAACCCAATGAATTTTCTTTTAATTTCTGTTTTGTTGCATCCACACCATCATAATTCTGTTATGATAGTGTATTTTGTGTTCCTTTTTCTGTTTGAGCCAAGTAAAACCTTTATGACTAGTCTTGGTGATGGTTGTTTGATCCTGCTGGAAAAAGACAGAAATTTTTTGCTCACGAGATTATTTTTCATTTTTATTCAGAAAGAGCTTTTGGGTTGATTCTTTTTTCTGCTGGTTTATATGCCTTTTTTCCAGGCAGTCGTAATTTTTCATAATGTGTGAGTTACCAGAAGTATACGAAGTATACAGATTGCTACAGATTGGTCTGTTTTTGACATATTCTGTTTTTTGTTGAGTTGGTTGCTTGTTTTAATGAAACTATGGATAGTATCGGGGGGTACTAGCCATGGAAAAGTAAGAATACAGTAAGCTAACACCAATATAAATAGAAATCAAGATTTCTACAGTACCTAAAGAGGTGATAGTTTGTTTTCTTGTGCTAATGATATCACGAGTTTCTGTTTTAGTTTTGTGTTCTGAAGTTTTCAAGTTTGGGTGATGTTCTCATGGACAAAGGGATAAGGAGTGGAAAGAGCTCAAGCTTGGGGATGCCCAAGGCATCCCAAGCCAAATTCAAGGACACCAAAAAGCCTAAGCTTGGGGATGCCCCGGGAAGGCATCCCCTCTTTCGTCTTCTATCCATCGGTAACATTAGTTGGAGCTATATTTTTATTCACTACATGATATGTGTTTTGCTTGGAGCGTCTTGTATCGTAGGAGTCTTTTCTTTTTGTTCTATCATAATCATCCTTGCTTCACACCTTTTGAGAGAGACATGCACTCATCGTGATTTTGCCAGAATGCTCATCGTGCTTCACTTATATCTTTTGAGCTAGATAATTTTGCTCTATGTGCTTCACTTAGATCTTTTAGAGCATGGCGGCGCGTGACTTGGTAGTTGGTTTGTGCTATGAAAGTATTCCCAAAGGTGAGAGGTACCCAAAGAGGATACGAAAACCTCCATCTTCATGTGCATTGAGTAGAAAGAGAAGTTTTGATTCCTCTCAATTAGTTTTGAGACGTGGATTTGGTAATATTAAGAGTTATGTTAGTAGGGTGTTGTGAATCTAGAAATACTTGTGTTGAAGTTAGTGATTCCCGTAACATGCACGTATGGTGAACCGCTATGTTAGGAAGTCGGAGCGTAATTGATCTATTGATTTTCATCCTTTGTGTTGCAGTCGGGATCGCGCGATGGTTTACACCTACCAACCCTTCCCCTAGAAGTATGCGTTTAGCAATTTGTTTCGATTACTAATAAAAACTTTTGCAACAAGTATGTGAGTTCTTCATGACTAATTTGAGTCCATGGTATAGATGCACTTTCACCTTCCACCATTGCTAGCCTCTCTTGTACCATGCAATTTTCGCCGGTGCACAAACCCACCATATGCCTTCCTCAAAACAGCCACCATACCTACCTACTATGGCATTTTCATAGCCATTCCGAGATATATTGCCTTGCAACTCCCACCGTTCCGTATCATGACTTGTGCCGTCACTTTCATATTGCCATTGCATGATCGTAAGATAGCTAGCGAGATGTTTCAACGTCATACGCCAAGCTAGATCATTGCACATCGAGGTACACTGCCGGAGGCATTTCCTATAGAGTCATCATCGTTCTAAGCTTTGAGTTGTAAGTAAATAAAAGTGTGATGATCATCATTATTAGAGCATTGTCCCATGTGAGGAAATAAAAAAAAGGCCGAAGTTGCCCACATAAAAAAAAGAGAAAAGAGGCCAAAAGAGCCCAAATAAAAAAAGAGAAAAAGAGAGAAGGGACAATGCTACTATCTTTTTCCACACTTGTGCTTCATAATAGCACCATGTTCTTCATGATTGAGAGCCTCTCGTTTTGTCACCACCATATTCTAGTGGGAATTTTCATTATATAACTTGGCTTGTACATTCCAATGATGGGCTTCCTCAAAATTTCCCTAGGTCTTCTTGACCAAGCAAGTTGGATGCACACCCACTAGTTCTTCTTTTGAGCTTTCACATACTTATAGCTATAAGTGCATCCGTTACATGGTAATCCCTATTCATTCACATTGATATCTATTGATGGGCATCTCCATAGCCCTTTGATACGCCGAGTCGATGTGACCATCTCCTCCTTTTTGCGTCACAACCTCCACCATACTCTATTCCACCTACAGTGCTATATCCATGGCTCACGCTCATGTATTGCGTGAGAGTTGAAAAAGGTTTGAGAAAGTAAGGGTGCAAAAACAATTACTTGGCCAATACCGGGTTTGTGCATGATTTAAATTCATTGTGTGGGGGTGATGGAGCATAGCCAGACTATATGATTTTGTAGGGATTACTTTCTTTGGGCTTGTTATTTCGAAAGTTCATGATTACCTTGCTAGTTTGCTTGAAGTATTATTATTTTCATGTCAATGGCAAACTATTGTTTTGAATCTTACGGATCTAAACATTCATGTCACGTGAAAGAAGTTACAAAGGACAACTATGCTAGGTAGCATTCCACATCAAAAATTCAGTCTTTATCACTTCCCTACTCGAGGATGAGCAAGAGTTAAGCTTGGGGATGCTTGATACGTCTCCAACGTATCTATAATTTTTGATGGTTTCATGCTATTATCTTGTCAAACTTTGGATGTTTTGTATGCCTTTTATATCTTTTTTGGGACTAACTTATTAACTCAGTGCCAAGTGCCAGTTCCTGTTTTTTCCATGTTTTCGACCCTTTTCAGAGGAGGATTTTAAACGGAGTCCAAACAGAATAAAACTTACGAAAAGAATTTTTTTCCGGAATAGAAGATACGCAGAAAGCTTGGGAACCAAGGCAGGGAGTCCCGGGGGAGGCCACATGCCCTCATGGCGCGGCCAGGGGGAGCCTGCACCTCCCAGGCTTGTGGACTCCCTGGGCCTCCCCTGCCCTAGCTCCTTCGCCTATAAATTCCCTAAAATTCCTAAAAAACCAGGAGATCCACGAAAATACTTTTCCGCCGCCGCAAGCTTCTGTCTCCGCAAGATCCCATCTAGGGCACGTTCTGGTGCCCTGCCGGAAGGGGATTCAGATACGGAGGGCTTCTTCATCAACACCATGACCTCTCCGATGATGCGTGAGTAGTTCACCATAGACGTACGGGTCCATAGCTAGTAGCTAGATGGCTTCTTCTCTCTCTTGGATCTTGAATACAAAGTTCTCCACGATCTTCATGGAGATCTATCCGATGTAATCTTCTCTGCGGTGTGTATGTCGAGATCTGATGAATTGTGGATTTATGATCAGATTATCTATGAATATTATTTGAGTTTCTTCTGATCTCTTATATGCATGATTTCATATCCTTGTAATTCACTTCCAGTTGTGGGTTTGGTTTGGCCAACTTTATCTATGATTCTTGCAATGGGAGAAGTGCTTGGTTTTGGGTTCATACCGTGCGGTGACCTCACCCAGTGATAGAAGGGGTAGCGAGGCACGCATCATGTTGTTGCCATCAAGGGTAAAAAGATGGGGTTTTAAGCATTGGTTTGAGTTTATCCCTCTACATCATGTCATCTTGCTTAAGGCGTTACTCTGTTCGTCATGAACTCAATACACTAGATGCATGCTGGATAGAGGTCGATGTGTGGAGTAATAGTAGTAGATGCAAAGTATCGGTCTACTTGTCTCGGACGTGATGCCTATATGTATGATCATTTCCTTAAATATTGTCATGACTTTGTGCGGTTCTATCAATTGCTCGACAGTAATTTGTTCACCCACCGTAATATTTGCTATTTTGAGAGAAGCCTCTAGTGAACACTATGGCCCCCGGGTCTACTTCACACCATATTTTCAGCCTTACACTTTTACTTTGTTGCACTTGCCGCCTTCAGATCTCACTTTGCAATCAATCTTGAAGGGATTGATAACCCATTTATAGCGTTGGGTGCAAGCTCTTTTGTGTTTGCGCAGGTACTCTGGACTTGACGAGATTCTCCTACTGGATTGATACCTTGGTTCTCAAACTAAGGGAAATACTTACTGCTCCTATGCTGCATCACCCTTTCCTCTTCAACGGAAAAAAACAAACGCAAGCCAAGTCTCGGTCAACGTCCCAATTTTTGGCGTTGTTGTTTGAGAAGTAGCACTAGCCCCTCCCCTCCTCCTATATATATTGGTGGTCTTAGGGATTTTGAGACACAACTTTGCCACGTGCAACTCAAAGCTATACCACGTGGTTCTTCCTCTAGATCGGATTTCTACGGAGCTCGGGCGGAGCCCTACAGGAGTAGATCATCCCCACCACCGGCGCGCCGTCACGCTGCCCAAGAAGTCATCTACTTCTCCGTCTCTCTTGCTGGATCAAGAAGGCCGAGATCGTCATCGAGTTGTACGTGTGATGAACGAGGAGGTGTCGTCCGTTCGGCGCTAGATCGGAACGGATCATGGAACGGATCGTGGGACGACGTGATTTGAATTACGAAGTTGTATCACCACATCAACCGCGTTTCTTAACACTTCCCGCTTAGCGATCTATAGGGGTATATGGATCTAATCTCCCCTCGTAGATGAACATCACCATGATAGGTCTTCGTGTGCGTAGAAATGTTTTGTTTCCCATGAAACGTTACCCAACATGATCACATAGTGAAAATGGTACCGTCTTGTCGGGCTCGACGAGACGAAGACATGGGCTTTGGAATCACCGGAATCGGAGTCACGGTTGCAAAGATATGGATGCTTGAAGTCCAGGGACTAGTATGTAAAACCTTTATTCACACACAGGTCCGTGAGGGATGAATCCAAAGCGTCCTTTGCCTTCGAGAGGGGGAGGCGCATTTGTAGCCTAGCGCCTCCGCTTATCCAGCCTGGCAGCGGCTGCTGTCACCGACAAGTGGGTCCCGCACCCTTCTCTCTCTCCTCCTCTGTCTTCTTCTTCCACTACAAGAAATATGTCAACTGACGACCTTCAATATTGGTCACTGAATGATCATTGGTTTCCATTTGTGACCTTTTTATGACAAAAACAGAAGGTCTAAGGCTGAGGGTCTTTAATGAAATATAACGACTTTTTTGTTGGAATCGTCGTTGAATCTTACGACCAAACAAAAGGTCGTTGATAAGATTCAGCCCGGTCCAGTTCGGTGCTTTAGATGGACCGAGCCCATTAATTCAGACTTTTTATATTTTTTTTCCCTATTGATTTACATGAGCTACATGGGCCTGGCCCAACAATTTGGCATTTTCAATTTCTGTTTTTTTGTGTGTAATCGCCTTTTAACAGCAGATTTCTTTCTGGTGTAGTATATGTCTGGGTAGTTTCTTTGCTTGGCCAAGGCCTTCTCACGTTCTTCCTCATCAATAATTGTCAAATATAATTTGAGCTATGCTAAAATAATTGATCCAGTCTGATTTTTTAGGCCGTTGGCATTACTATACATCACACCACAATATATCTTCGGCTTCGATACATTTCCAAAGCAACATGAAAATTTATAAGAGCCCAAAATATAACATTACAACCATTCATTCCAAGAGTGCAGATCTTTACATTGCAAGAACCAGCAAGTGCCAAGCAAAACTATTCTACAACAAAGAATCAGGCCGAGACACCAGCCTTGTCATCAATCCAGAAACTCCACACAAGCCTCGTCAGTCCTAAACACATATAAGAACAATCAGGATGTTATATTAGGGTATGGGTATTACATTTGGATCAATAGAATACATGTGCATTGCAAAACAATGCCAGCACAACAGGAAGGTTAATCGAACTCCTCACCTGAGCAAAAACCTTTTGCTGCTTGAGGAAAGACTTCTCGGTCTGCATAACAGATCAAGTTTAAACCATCAGAACAATCACAACCATAGGTTTGGCCAAATTTTCAAGCATCTATAACACCAAACTGATAACTCTAGCTAAATGAAATGCACTTGGCTCATATGTGCCTATTTTATTCGGCGAGTCATATTTCAAGAAAACTGATGTCAACTGTAAACTGGGAGACCATGTCAAACTCCAAAATGACATTTATTGTGACATTCAGATCCATTATCTACAAACATACGGACTAAAATAATACAGAATATATATTACTTTGTGCTACACGAATTGCAACCGGCGGAAAATGCAACGGTTGACAATCATCAGAAGAAGAAGAATAAACTAAATGCCTGATATTGTTATCCCTTTTTATCACTGAGACGCTACAGCGCTACTGCTGGTGAAGCTAAATTAGATTGGTCAGCAGTCCAGGCTAGGCCGGCATGTGCAGCACTGCTTACAGTATATTTGCATTTGATGGGATGACATACCATCATCGACCAAAACTGAATTTGTAGCCTCGTACTGGTGACTTCTCATCAGAAAACAATAGTTCAAATCAGCTAACGTGCCCACAGTTGAAGTCTCGCATGCATGCAGATAGCAGATGCAGGGAGCATGCAACAGAAAATACTCATGTCTAATTGTCGCTTGTCATCTCTCCCCGTGAGCCTTGAATCACGCCTGACCTGCGCGCGCCCAGCAACAGCAACAACAAGGTTGTTGTATCTACAAGAAAGGAGCGCATTAGTGCAGTGTCGCAGTACGTACTTGGCCACTGAAGCCGGTCGGAAAGAGGCCGCACGAGAGCTTGTGTCAGCTAAAGTTTCATATGGTAAACTCACGTATACACTCTTTCAAATCATACTGATCAGACATCTATCGACCACATCAAGATTCTAGCTCCTTTCATAAAGAGGCCGCACGAGAGCTTGTGTCAGCTGTAACCGCGAGGCTAGATCCAAGGATGAGGGGAAGGAGGGATCCAGGAGGGGATCAGGCGAAGGTACCTCCGGAAACGAAGAGCAGCTGCGTCTTGTGGAAGTGGACGCCGCGGACGGGGCCGTCGTGCTCGTCGAAGCGGTGGAGGAGGGTGCCCATGCGGTAGTCCCACATCTGGATGACCCCGCTGTGGAGGCTCGCGAGGATCCATGGGCGCCACGGGTGGAAGGCGAGCCCCTTGACCCGGTTGCTCTTGGTCTCGAACTTGGTCAGCATCTCGTCTCGCCGCCGCCCGCCGCTAAACCCATGGGCGCCGCGGGTGGAAACCTCTCCGGCGACCGCCGCTAAACGCACCGGTGGGGGCGAGAGGGGTGGGGTGGGTGGATCTGGGCTGCTGTCAGTTTGGTTGTTTGGATCTCGGAGTCGGAGGGGGAAGAAGAAGATGTGTGTCCTGCTAAGCGGACGGGGAGGCGCCGCGCGGGGAGGGTCGACGGGGAGGGTCGACGGGGAAGATCTGGAGCTCGAGGGGATGGGGAGGGTGGTGATCTGTTTTTTCGCATGGAGGTGGCGGCGAGTGGGACGATGGAGAGGGATGTGGGTGCATGGGTGGGTGGGACGTGGGCTGTAGATAGGGTTTGGTTTCTCGGGGGATGCTCCGCCGTTGGATGGGCATGTGATGGATGGCCTAGATCGTGTTTGTTGGGGTGATCCGCGTGGAAGGAGTTCCTCACGTCTCATTGATTGGCTGGCTCTTCTTATATCCGTGAGATCGTGTGATAATCATGTATCTAAAAATTGGACTCACATCTCTAAATTTTTTCAAATAAACTACCAATTATTTCTTGCAAAAATTTAACTACATCACTTTCAAAATACAAGATCACATTTATGACGGGTGCTAGACATCATTCGGTTGTTGTTTTTTACAGATAAACCTCCAAACCAACCATTTGATTCAGACACTCGTAGGCATTTGATCACAAGGGTGCAATGCATCTTCCTTCTCTTCCCTTCATCTACATCCAATACGACTGATGACAAGACACGGGTGACATTCTTTTGCAGTTATGTCATCCAGCATCTTCGTCGTCGGTGTGCTACTTGCAGTTATATCCCATCATTGATAATTTGCAGCAGCGGCAGACTAATGAGACTCTCTTGCCATCTCATATTTTGCAGAAGCGTGCATGTTGGAATGACAAACAATGTTTCCATTTTTCGAGTGCCTAAATTGAGTTTTTTTGTGAAGGACCTACCATATATTTGTTTCAAAATTGTACCGAATCATTTTTCTAAAATACTAGGTCATATTTAATGTACAATTGACAAAATGGTTGGGTGTTAAAAGCTTTTATCCACCTCTAGTGAAAAAGACAAATTGCCACCGATTGAGCACGAAGCGGGTCAAATTTAAACTAGAGGTGCCTCATAGTTTTCTCATGATTTTTTCCTATAATCATTTTTAGGTCAAAAAGTATTTATTTAATCATAGATCCAACAAAATTTTGACAAGATTTAACCCCTAGCTATGAACGGTCAAGCCCACCGTTTCGAGCGCATTTTGAAACGGGCATAACAAATTAAAAAAAAATCAAAAAAATGCAAAACCTTCGCGTTGTGTCATAATATGTCACCAAGTTACCAGGAAAAATAATAAACTTGTAATACGATGATTATTTTAAAAAGTGTTCTCAGAAATGGGCTATCGTGTGTGAAGATTCATGGCTTTCGAGCCAAATGATCAATCTTATGGCCACATTCATGGCATAGTTTGTTGAAACGATCTAATATTATGCAAAAAGGTGCATGTTGGAATGACAAACAATGTTTCCAAAGGGAGTTTTCATTTTCTTTGCAAAAAAATCATTTTCCATTTTTCGAGTGCCTAAATTGAGTTTTTTTGTGAAGGACTTACCATATATTTGTTTCAAAATTGTATCAAATCATTTTTCTAAAATATTAGGCCATATTTAATGTACAATTGACAAAATGGTTGGGTGTTAAAAGCTTTTATCCACCTCTAGTGAAAAAAACAAATTGCTGCCGATTTAGTAGGAAACGGGTCAAATTTGAACTATAGGTGCCTCATAGTTTTCTCATGATTTTTTCTAAAATCATTTTTAGGTAAAGAAGTATCTATTTAATCATACATCCAACAAAATTTTGGCAAGATTCAACCCCTAGCTATGAACGATCAAGCCCGCCGTTTCGACCGCATTTTGAAACGGGCATAACAAATTAAAAAAATCAAAAGAATGCAAAACCTTCGCGTTGTGTCAAGATATGTGACCAAGTTACCAGAAAAAATAATAAACTTGTAATACGGTGATTATTTTAATAAAAGTGTTCTCAGAAATGGGCTATCTTGTGTGAAGATTAATGGCTTTTGAGCCAAATCATCAATCTTATGGCTACATTCATGGCATAGTTTGTTGAAATGATCTAATATTATGCACAAGGGTGCATATTGGAATGGCAAACAATGTTGATTAAGGAAGTTTTCATTTTCTTTGCACAAAAAAATCATTTTCCATTTTTCGAGTGCCTAAATTGAGTTTTTTTGTGAAGGACCTACCATATATTTGTTTCAAGATTGTACCAAATATTTTTTATAAAGTACTAGGTCATATTTAATGTACAATTGAAAAAATGGTTAGGTGTTAAAAGCTTTTATCCACCTCTAGTGAAAAAGACAAATTGCCGCTGATTCAGCACGAAGCGGGTCAAATTTGAATTAGAGGTGCCTCATAGTTTTCTCATGATTTTTTCCTAAAAACATTTTTAGGTAAAGAAATATCTATTTAATCAGAGATCCAACAAAATTGTGGGAAGATTCAACCCCTAGCTATGAACGGTCATGCCCGCCGTTTCGACCGCATTCTGAAACGGGCATAACAAATTAAAAAAATCAAAAAAATGGAAAACCTTCGTATTGTGTCATTATATGTGACAAAGTTTCCAGGAAAAATAATAAACTTGTAATACGGTGATTATTTAAAAAAGTGTTCTCAGAAATGGGCTATCGTGTGTGAAGATTCATGGTTTTCAAGCCAAATGACCAATCTTATGGCCACATTCATGGCATAGTTTGTTGAAATGATCTAATATTATGCACCAGGGTGCATAATGGAATGGCAAACAACGTTGATTAAGGAAGTTTTCATTTTCCTTGTATGAAAAATTCATTTTTCATTTTTCAAGTGCCCAAAATGAGTTATTTTGTGAATGACCTACCATATATTTGTTTCAAAATTGTACCAAATAATTTTTCTAAAATACTAGGCCATATTTAATGTACAATTGACAAAATGGTTGGGTGTTAAAAGCTTTTATCCACCTCTAGTGAAAAAGACAAATTGCCGCCGATTCAGGAGGAAGCGGGTCAAATTTGAACTGCAGCTGCATTATAATTTGCTCTTTATTTTTCCCAAAAATTATTTATAGGTACATAAGTATCTATTTAATCAGAAATACATGATGCGGTGGCTTGACGTCGAGGTTTGGATGGTGGTCGAGGGCCCCAACTCCAGAGCGCGTGTACTTGCATGTCAGCCGCATGGTCACCGCCTGACCGTTGCGTTGCCACGCATTCTGGGTGGAATAGGCATGTCTGGTGGGTTGGACACTCCCTCGGTAGGTGTCAGGAAGAAGAATACAATAGAAGAATCTCACGAGGAGACCAAACTAAGCTCAAACATGAATTAGCAGCCTAGTGTTTGATTAGCGGTGCGGTTAATGCACATGTACAATGGACCTAAATTTTGGCTGAGGATGATCATCTACTAAGGAGACTCTCTTGCCAAAATTTTAGCTCAAATGGATGAACCTACGTGGCACTTGCTTTGCAAAGTAACACACGGTGCAGTAATATAGATGTTGAAGCTGGGATCAAATGATTGAATGGATTGAGCTAAAATTTGGTGTATGATGTTAATTTGGGCATATAAACACACTGTAAAAAATTATACCATTTGGACATGCCAAAGTGACACTTCCTTCACAATGTGTCAATCTGGACAGAAAATGGTAATTGAAACTGGGCTCACATAGATGATTGGATTGAGCTGAAATTTGGAGGAGGATGATAATTTGGGCATATTAAGGCACTGTAAAACTTTCATAAAATTTAGATAAACAAAAATTATACTTCCTTCACAATGCTCTCTACTGAACATAATATTGGGGAAAATATTGACGGAAACTGGCCAAATTAAATGAGCTAAAATTTGGTGGAGTTATTTTATATGGTTAGTTTTATTCCAAGGTAATTTTTCATCAACAATAAAGCAATATAAAATGTAGTTGCTTCACAAACTGTAAATATTACCAGAAACAAAGATTGGATGCTGAGCTCACATGGATTGTTACATGGGGCTGAAATTTTGTGGAGAGCTATGGTTTTGGCATATAGAAGATGTGGAAAAAATTAAACTCATGAGGATATTCCTAGCTAGTACTTCCTTCACAAAGCTGTGAGCTGAACACAAACTTTGGAAATTTGCTGAGAAAGATTTACTAGGCAAATGATTACGAAAGTTTTCATGAGGCAATGATTTGGATAGGAAAGAGTGCCCAACAATTTTGAGGGCAATCAAAAAATGGAAATAACACTTCCTTCACAAAGTGCTATTTTGAACAGAATAGGAAAATGAATATTGCTGAATTATTTTTGACCTATGGAAGGAAGGGTTTTCACATATTTGAGCAACATATGATCCAAACTATTTATGAGAATTGTTTGAGAATTTTTGGAATGATAGAATAGTAGGTTGCTTCACAAACTAGGGCAAACATTAACACATGGACATGACACGTAGGCAAAATTGATGATGTGGCACCTAGTCGTGGCTATGACCATCTATATTGGTCGTAATTAGCTACAAATTAGGAAGCAGAACAGGGCTATCCGCTTTATGACCATTTCTAGTAACGAAGTTACGACCTTTCTGATGAAAATGGTCGTTAGTTTTTTGGGTTTGGACCTCTCTTGACATCTTACGACCAATTGGTCTCAAATGGTCGTGGATTTATGACCAAATCTGCATGTGTCACCGACGAAAGGTCGTTAGTTGACATATTTCTTGTAGTGTTCCTCCTCCTTCCTTCTCCCCGATGCAGCCACCGAGGGCTTCGGCCTCGCCGGTGCTAGTGACTGGAGGCCACAACGAGCATGGACGCCATCGAGGATGGATGCACTGCTCCATCCCGCGCCCGTAGGTAGCGGAGAAGGAGCCGGGGGTGCACCGCAGTGGCCGAACGACGATGAGGCAGATGGCAGCGGCGGCGAGCTCGAGCTCGGGCTCCAGGGCATCAAGAAGAGCAGAAAAGGGGCGGAGAAGCTCCTTCGGACTATGAGAGCTTCTCAGGTGGGGAAAGAACGAGGAGAGGATGCTGACCGTGCTCAAATTTGAGTAGAGGGTTGTGTCGGCCTTGACGGCAATTAGAGGTGAGGGGATGCTCCAGCATCGGTTGGATTGGTTGGGGAGAATTAGGAGAATGGGGTGGAGAGGATGGAGAGGTCGAGGCACCTCAGAGCTGCTTAAATAGCCGTGGCGACGAGGGAAAATGAGAACGGCCGCCGTGGCGAGCTTCGCCGTGAACTGGAGCTCCAGGACGATGTGGCTGGCCCCTAGCGGCGTCGGGAAGGGGCTAGGGCAGACGGGAGAGCTCGGGGAGGCTTCGGTAGAGCTCGAGGGAAGAAAATGACATGGAGGTCACTGGTGGAACAGGCGGAGCTCGTCGAGGTGTGGCAAGGAAGAAATCAGAGTGGGAGAGGGGTCCAGGAGGAAGGGGACGACGAGGGGGAACTGTTGGACATGACTAGAGGATGAGGGAGAGAATAAATCGACGAGGCCGAGGGCTCCAATGCACAGAGCACGCGTTTGGCATGCCAAAGGCGTGGTCACCACGTGCACTAGCTCTGAGGGGACAAGAGAGGCTGGCACACCATGTCTAGCAGATAGTCCTTCCAAAGAGGGGTCATACTGAGGTGATAGATTACCAATAGACACCAAGAGATGATGGGAGGACTCACTGGAAGTTTCCTGCACTAAACTTGGCTACATAGATGTGATCAATAGAGGTGATAAGGGCAAAACATAATGTCTGGGAGGTTTAGGGTAGGAAGTACTACAATCCTGTGAAGTTTGAGGAGCACGGGACGAATATTTAATAGGGTTGCTTTGCAATTGACTAAACTGGTCCAGAATAGAGATTTTGATGTGGCACGCACATACTGGCTTGGATGGAGCTGAAACTTGGTGGAGATGAGTTATTTAGGGTTATTAAGATGTTGTATAAATTGCATACCATCTGGGTAAATCAAAGTGGTACTTCCTTCACACAGTATCCCACTAGACAGAATCTTATGAAAAAATACTAGGAATAATTGGCTAGATAAAATGAGCTCAAATTTGGTTGGGAGATGTTTTATAGACAGGAGAATGTCTTGGTAAAATTTCAGAAATTATGGAGCAATATAAAAGCATTGTTGCTTCCCAATCCAAAATAATGACCGGAGACAAAGATATGATGTTGTGGTCACGTGGTTGATGAGGTGATGCTCAAATTTGGTGGAGAGGCATGATTTGAACATATTGGGATGATGGCAAAGTTTCAACTCTTAGCTACCACTTGCTTCACAAAGCTTCATCTAGATCAGAAACTTTGGAAATTTGCCAAGAAATATTCACTAGCCAAATTGGGTTGAATTTTGTCATGAGGAAATGATATGGATAGGAAAGAGTGCCCACAAATTGTGAGAGCAAGCAAGCAAATACAAAGGGTACTTGCTTCACAATATGACAGATAGGGCAGAATCAGAAAAGGAATATTTGAGAAATATTTTTGAACATGACTAGGAAGGATTTTGTCATATCTGAGGAATATATGACCCAAGAGATTTATGAGAATTATTTGGGAATTTTTGGCATGGTAGAGATGTGGAACGCTTCACATCCTAGAGCAACAGGGTTATTCCTTTAATAGGAAAAAGGAATATTATCAGGGAAAAGATTATTGTGATTGGCACAAGATGGAAATGACAAGGTCTTGGGATGGTTTGGGGATTGGCAAGCCACTAGGGAATAAGAATTAAGGGTGATCCCTTTAGGTTCCAAGACTATCAAGCCACAGAAAATCAAAACCAGACCAAAATTAAAGGAAAAATAAATGGGAAAAATCCAAGGTGTTACACCTGGGCCACACATGCGCGCGGAGCGTTGTTGGGCCAGGCCCAAAGAGGTGCATGGGCCTTTGCGGCTGAATCTACTGGCGGTTGCCTTTCCCCACGCCGCGCATTGATCGTGGGGAGTGGGGAGTTGTGCGCGGAGTGGCTTCTCCGCCTCCTTAAACGCATCTGCCACACGCGTGGCATGCGCAGTCATTGATGGACACGTGGCAATCAAGGCCTTGAAAGGCACAGTAGTGGATGGGCCCGCCCGTGCATGCATTGGCGCATTAGGGCGGTTCTCTGTTCGCCCGTGAGCTCGAGCGATTGGTCGTAGAGGGTGGTGGATGTTGGACTAAGGGAGGCTAGCCCCCGCGTCCCTTCCTATAAACTGGGAGGGTTTGCGAGGGGTTTTGCTCACCCAACTCCCTTTGAATCCACCAACTACTCGATCTTGGTCTTCTGAATCTTCTTCTATCCGCTGGTGGCGCTTGTCCCTAACCATGGTTAGGGGACGAGGTCGGACACCATCTGCCATGAGGACGGCGAGGGGATCCCGCTCGGATCATGCCACAGCTTCTGGGGGTGTCGCGGTGGAAGGCGGCCCGAACGCCCATGGTGGAGGAACGGCAAGGAGCCGAGGTCGTCGTGGATGTCAAGGCTGGGGGAGGCGGAGCGCTAGTCCAACGCCTCCTCCTTCCCGGGGTTTCTTCTGTGGCGGCCCTCCATGTTGCTTTAGGGGGCCCCACGTGCACTTCTCGACTGCTGCGAAGGTCGCTCGAGCGGCATTGGGAGCTCCGCCTCGAGCGACGGTGATGAGGGGGACGGCGACGGTGAGGGTGCCGGGCCTAGTCCCAAGCCCGGGGGAATTGAATCGGATGGTGATTCCCCCCGGGTGGGACTGAGTGCTTTCTGCACTAACGTGGACCGGCTACGCCCCTGCCTTGCCTCGGAGGGAGGGATCTCAACCGGATCCGCCGCCCCCTTTTTGCGGCTTGACGAGGCCGAACCCGCTTCCGTCGGTACAGCGCTGGGAGAGCCAACGTGGATGTACCATGGGCCTTGACGCGCCTTGTCTTCATGAACTCCAATTCCTCAGCGTAGGTTAATCCTCATCAAAAGACAGGGTCTTTAGGTTAGGACAACCACGCTTTGTAAGTGAAGCCAAGTGTATCTATTCATATGAATGAAAAAGATGGTCTTTCCCTTTTTCGACTCCGTTCTTTGTGCGATTTGTTCTTGCATGTCTTGGAGCTTGCCGGCAAATACCGGCAAGACTCCTCGCCGCGTTCGATGAAACCATGGAAATAGCCATGTGCAGCTTGAGGCGAAATCGGGTGCTACGTAGCCGCTTGCACTGTTGATCAGGTTCGCAACTGTTTGAAGGCGCTATGTGGCCATTCAGGTCGTTTGAACGAGTTTGAAACAAAGACAAGGTGCACTGAGCTTTGATAAGGTCCGAGTACGCGCAAACTCCTCACACAAAGATTGGAAACTTTCGAAGGGAAAAAGCAAACGATCTATCTACTTCAAATCTGAATCTCAAACTTAAGAACTTACCTGTCCGCGCCGTGGCTGCGAGGCGCTTGAATCTTTCATCGGGGCGTAGGAGCCCTCGGCGAGCAAGGAATCACCGCTCTCGGCGGTCCTTCCTCCGGCAAGGACTTTTGCCGACGGCCTGTGACCGTCGCTTGGAGAAAGAGCCAGCCAGGGTGTAACCCCTTTTGCTTTTCTCTTGCTAGGCCGTGCTTGCGGAGCCCCGAGCGCTTCTTTGGGAGATGATGTGACGCTCTCAGGGGCGCAACATTTGCACTGGAGTGCGCGCTGGGGCTTCGGGACCGTGGCGCATCCTCAACGACAGGGCACTCGCCGTGGTACTCCATTTCTGGAGGAACGCGTCATAGCGCCCAAACTTCGATGGAGCCGACGTTGAGCCTACTCCGCTCCACGCATCTTTCCCCTGCCCCCTACCTAGCGCGACAAAGATGTTGGCGATGCTAGGTCAACACCTATGGGGATCAACATGATACCCTTGTGATCGTAGGGCGGGGAAAAACAACGTCAAGAGCAAACCTGACGATCAGCACCCGGCAAGCCTTTTTACCCAGGTTCGGGCCGCTTACATGTAAAACCCTACGTCCTGCTCGTCTGATCGTGTTAAGCGTTCTTTTGTTGTTCATTTACAGTGATGATAACCGTCTTCTTGGCCAATCTCCAAAAAGTATAACCTCTTGTGAATGAGCTAAGGGCCTCCTTTTATAGGCAAAGGGGGCACCTATAGTGCTTGATGGTAGGTTCACGAGATGTTATAGTGAAACTACAGTAGCGCCTATCCATCTACCGCTGTCAGGTGCATTAAATGCATGTCTTGTCCATGTCAGCTAAGTGCTGGTGAAGACATGTGTCCTGGTGTTTCGACACGAGGAATCCCTATTGGCGCATGTGGAATGCGCTGGAAATCGGGGGGGCGGTGGCACTGTGGCAAGGGCGGTCACCCTCTGGTGTGCCGCCACGTCATCCCGGCAAGGGTGCTTGCCAGGGGCCTTGATGCTTCGTCCCGGCAAGGAAGCTTGCCGGGGACCTCGGCTGTCTTTCCAGCGAGGGAGGATCGTCGGGGCCTTGCGCTAGGTGCGGTCATCACGTCCATTAGACGGACGTGGCCTTGGGTATCTTCCCGACAAGGCAGGCTTGTCGGGGCCTTGGATACCTTGGGGCTGAGTCTTGTCTCGATCCTGTCATGCCCTACCATTAGGAGCTCTTCGCGCCTGCGCACAAGTGTGGGGCACTAGAGACCCCAGTCTTTAGTGCACCGACAGATTCCCATGAATGTGTTGGTACTTTGTGGTTGGTCCAGTGCTATGAATTGTAGTGCTTGTTGCCCTCTATCAAATGGTGCCTCCACCATGCCAATAGGTTTTGCATCTTAGAGTTTCTTCCTATCAAAGATGCTATGATGTTATAATTGTTGTAATTCTCTTGGTGAAATTTGACTAAGTCTGAGAATTTGTAGTTATTTTCATGCCATGTTTAGGGGATGCTACCATGTTTTCTGTGCTGTTTCAGCTCATGAGTAGTGCTAGTGTTTTGTAGTACTTGTCTCCCTCTACAACCCTGTTAAATTTCATGCTATGAAACCTGTTGTAGAGTAGACTTTTATTGCTGGCAACATGGCACGAGGTTAAAAACTGCAAGTGCAAACTGAGATTTTCACTAAGTCCTAAACTATGATATTTCTTGCCATGTTGAGCTTGATTGCCATTATTTCATGAACCTATCCATGTTGCTATTACTTAGGTATTATTGTGCTCTTTGAAAGCTTCATATTCGTGTCTTGGTTGAACCTATTGAGTGGTTGTAGCTACTAGTTT
This sequence comes from Hordeum vulgare subsp. vulgare, assembly GCF_904849725.1. Taxonomy (NCBI): domain Eukaryota; kingdom Viridiplantae; phylum Streptophyta; class Magnoliopsida; order Poales; family Poaceae; genus Hordeum; species Hordeum vulgare. Next base: position 153,181,171 of record NC_058522.1, on the reverse strand, counting down.
TCACATGGTCAAAGAGGTATGTTGCTGTTTGTGGACATATTGGTTAATCTTTTGTTTTATGCTTTAGGGGAGTTGTGCTTATTTGTGTTGAATGTATTTTAGGTCTATTGCACCTAGAATTCTGTGCCCTGTCCATTGGCATACTTGGCTTGCCAAGAAAATTCCAATACCTCCCTCTCAATGATGTTTATTCTTTGTTGCCTTATGTGCCTTGTTTTGTGAATTTTGTAGCTCGGTTTGCGATGTTCCTTTTATGTTTTTGCACCAATTTTTGATGATGCATCCATTCATGCCATGTTCATGCATGCCCAATTAATAAACTTGAGGTTCTGTGCAGAATGTTAACAACTTAATAATTGCATGTGAAAGATGGCTAGTCAGCATTGCCATGCTCCTTTCATACCCACACTGATGCATCATGTTGTTTGAAGCATTCCACCTTGCCATGTCTTCATTGGATGTGTATTTTCTTTGGGTAGCAAAGGGAGCTGGGAACGATTGTGAGGATCATGCTGAGTATGTTCCTGAAGAGCAAGGGTTGTACCCGTCAGAAGAACCAACAAGCAAGATGACCGTGACCTTGATATCGCTACTCATTTCGTTGTGCTTAGTTGACTCGTTTCCTTCGCTATCAATCGTTGCCTACCACCTGAATAAATATCCGCCAAACATTGCCATGAAAGCCTCTGACCCTGCACAACCTAGAAAATATTGATTAGCTAAGGTAGCGCTTGCTCAACCCTCTTATAACATTGCTAGTTACACGTGCAGGCTGATCCAAGTGTTAACATGGGCGTTTGAATATCATCTTATAACTGCTATTTAATTTAATGTACCTACATACTTGGTAAAAGGTGGAAAGCTTGGCCTTTTGCTAGGTGATTTGTTCCACTTTTGTCGCCTTAGTTTCGGCTACCAGTGTTATGTTCCATATTGAGCGCTCCTAACACGCTTGGGGTTGTTATGGGGACCTCTTTGATAACTCGTTTTGGTTAAGACTTGTGTGGCAAGACCCAACTTCGGTACTCAATTTGCTAAACAACTTGATAATAATAAAGCATAGGGAATAGCTACCCTAAGGATAATTTAACCAACCCCCTGGCCAGTGCTCCTCATGAGTGTTGATCCAACCTATATCACCTTGAGGGGCCAACCAGGGAAACTCGGGAGATTGCTATCACGCCATCGTACGCTTCGCTTGTCCGTCGTGTCCTAAGAACGAGATATGCGACTCCTATCGGGTTCGTCGACATGTCAGGTGGTCTTGCTAGATTTGTCTTCACCTCCTCGAGTGTCTTGTGCATCGGGATTCAAGGATACGTTGGGCTCTATCAAGGTTGAGGTTTTCCACTAAGGATACGTTGGGCTCTATCAAGGTCAAGGTCGGTGCCCATCCATTCCTACCGTTCTTCTACATCTTCTAGCACCGTCTGTCCAGAGTCGCCATGTTGTCCAACCAAGCCAGAGCCCATAATGACTTGTGGCTGTGCAGGTAAGCCTTGGGTCTTGAAGCCTCCGTCCGTCTCTTCAAGCCTGGGTGAAGCTTTCCGCAAGATGTCATGGCTCGTCTCCAGCATCCCGGGGTCATCCACTGGTTTCTCCAGGGAGCCCGTCAAACCGTCCTTCACCCAGAGTTGCATTGCTTCACGAGGTCTTGAAAATCTTGACTTCAGCGGTCTTGGTTATTTAATTATCCTCGCATCACTCGTGTTATGCACTCAACCAGAATCTCGTCTACTCAAGCATAGCAATATGAAATTTGTTGTCCTGGGCCAAGTATCGGGGTTATTGTGTGCCTACCACATGATACTACAACCTATAACTACAATTTCCAAGTATCTACTCACCATGCAATTGGGCAAAGAAAGGTGAAACTACTATGCATAGAAAACATAGGAGATAGTATGACCAAAATGACTTGCCTTGATGATAGTTGTCTTGATCGAGCGCTTCTAAGTAACAAGATTCGCACTCCAGGTGATCTACCGATACAAGAAAATACACACCATAAGCACTACAATCATCAACAAGTAAAATAACATCACAAGCATAAAGTAGCTATGGCATAAAGTGAAAGAATTCACTTCGCCTAACTAAGGCAGAAATTGTTTCTCTTAAAACCCCAAGTATTTTTTTTGAAACTTATACTACAATAAGATATAATCACTAGGAAGCAGTAGCAAAAAGAATCAAATAAAAATCATTTTTTAACTCCTGAAATAAGCAAAACAAGGTTCAAACTAAATCTGATCTAAATCAAATTTGAAAATTTCAAACATAGACAAATTATATGTTTTTAAAAACTAAAGGAAAATTGGGATCTACTGGAAAAAGAATCAACCTCATTGGAATTCGGGATCAAAAGCTATGATCAAAACAAAATTAGAACTTTCTCTGTTTTGGAATTAAACAGAAAAAAAGAACTGATGCTAATCGGAGAGGGGGTACACGTGGCGGCCCCTAATTGGTTGCGGGTTCGTTTGCTGCGGAGAAAGCTAGCACACGGCCGAAATCTAACTGATACCTCTTCGGCTAATATTTAAGTAAATAGAAACCGGCTCGGTTTTATCTAAAAGACCGAAAGGGTACGGTGTTCTAATCTACCGCGTCTATTCTAGATCCAACGATGGAGGAGGAGGAGGTGTGCTTATAGTGGGGATGGCCGGCGTTGTGCTACTCCGGCGAGGCCGAGGCGATGAGGTGGTCGGGGCAGTGGACTCCGGCGAGTCCCGACGGCGTCCGAGGGGTTGGGGAGGCGGCGGCAAGGCTCCCGCGTCCAATGGCGGCGGCGGCGAGGCGAGGGGAGGGCTCGGGCGAGGATGTGAGTGGCCGGGGCTTCAGCCGGCTCCAAACTCCGGCGAGGCAGAGAGGGGGCGGCGTGGGGCGACGAGGGGAGGGGGCGGCGAGGGGAACGGGGTCGGCAGGGGGAGTATTTATAGGGGAAGGAGAGGCCCAAAGGGGAAGGGAATCGGGGGCTGGGGATGGTAAGTCCGGCCATGGTGGCTCGGTTCGGTGGAGAAGGAAGGGTGAGGAGAGGGGAAAGGAAGGAGGAAGGAGAAAGTGGGGTGCGCGCGTGTGGGGGGCGGCGTTGTGGGTGTGGTCGGCGCGGGCCGGGCCCAGGGGTCAGTGAGGGGAGGTAGGGGGCGGCTGGGTGTTTGCCCCAAATAGGAAAGGCAGGGGATCCCGGGGCGGTGGGCCGGTTATAATGCGCTCGGGGTGGGTTTCCCTTTAAAACAGAATATTCCCATTTTAGCTTTTTTTATAAAACAGAAACTAAAATGAATAAAAAGGAAACAAAATAAAATAATTAATATAGGGTATTATATACCAAAAATTCCAGAAAACAAATCTCTACACGTTTAAAATTTTTCCAAGGCCAAAATAAAAACTTTTAAAAAATGTTTTTTTTCAGAAAAACCCTAAAATCTTTATTTTTCTGTGTGCAATTATTTTCTCAATAAAACTTTGGTTTTCATGGCTCAAAATATTTCAAAAATGCCTCACCTTTTGGAGGGTCATTTTCCTCCGCTCTTTCTTGCTTGCAAGAAATTATTTCCCGGCACTTCTTGCACGAAGAAAACAAATAGAAATGCAAAAGAAAAATTTGAAAGAATTCAAATGCAAATCTTTATTGCCATTCAATATGCATAGATGCTTAGCTACAATTGTAAAACATTCACAATTGGGAAAATTGGGATGTTACACTAGGAATGGTGGAAGGTGAAAGTGCATCTATACCATGGACTCACATTAGTCATGAAGAACTCACATACTTGTTGCGAAAGTTTATGTTAGTAATCGAAACAAAGTGCTAAATGCATACTCCTAGGAGAAGGGTTGGTAGGTGTTAACCATCGCACGATCCCGACCTCAACACAAAGGATGACAATCAATAGCTCAATTGTGCTCCGACTTCCTAACATAGCGGTTCACCATACGTGCATGCTACGGGAATCACTAACTTCAACACAAGTATTTCTAGATTCGCAACACCCTACTAACATAACTCTTAATATTACCAAATCCACGTCTCAAACCTAATTGAGAGGAATCAAGACTTATCTTTCTACTCAATGCACATGAAGATGGAGGTTTTTGTATCCTCTTTGGGTACCTATCACCTTTGGGACTACTTTCATAGCACAAGCCAACTACCTAGTCACGCACCGCCGTGCTCTAAAAGATCTAAGTGAAGCACACAGAGCAAAATTATCTAGCTCAAAAGATATAAGTGAAGCACGATGAGCATTCTAGCAAATTCACGATGAGTGAATGTCTCTCTCAAAAGGTGTGCAGCAAGGATGATTGTGACACAACAAAAATAAAAGACTCCTACGATACAAGACGCTCCAAGCAAAACACATATCATGTGGTGAATAAAAATATAGCTCCAAGTAATGTTACCAATGGATTGAAGACGAAAGAGGGCATGCCTTCCAGGGGCATCCCCAAACTTAGGCGTTTTGGTGTCCTTGAATTTGGCTTGGGATGCCTTGGGAATCCCCAAGCTTGAGCTCTTTCCAGTCTTTATCCCTTTGTCCATGAGAACATCACCCAAAACTTGAAAACTTCACAACACAAAACTTAAACAGAAACTCGTGATATCATTAGCACAAGAAAACAAACTACCACCTCTTTAGGTACTGTAGAAATCTTGATTTCTATTTATATTGGTGTTAGATTACTGTATTCTCACTTTTCCATGGCTAGTACCCCCCGATACTATCCATAGTTTCATCAAAACAAGCAACGAACTCAACAAAAACAGAATCTGTCAAAAACAGACGAGTGTGTAGCAATCTGTAGACTTCGTATACTTCTGGTACCTCACAAATTCTGAAAATTTACAACTGCCTGGGAAAAAGGCATATCAACCAGAAGCAAAACGAATCAACATAAATCTCAATCTGAATAAAAATGAAAAATAATCTCGTGGTCGAAAAGTTTCTGTCTTTTTCTAGCAGGATCAAACAACCATCACCAAGACTAGTCATAAGGGTTTTGCTTGGCTCAAACTCAAAAAGAAACACAAAAGACACTATCATAACAGAATTATGATGGTGTGGACGCAACAAAACATAAAGAAATAAAAAAGTAAATTCATTGGGTTGCCTCCCAACAAGCGCTATTGTTTAACGCCCTTAGCTAGGCATAAAGCGAAAGAATCACGTATCATTTGTGTTTGGTGCTCAAACCATAAGTAGCCCTCATCATGGATTCATAAGGCAATCTTATTTTCTTTCTAGTAAAATGCTCCATGCCCTTCTTTAAAGGAAATTTAAATCTAATATTCCCTTCCTTCATATCGATGATAGCACCGATAGTCCTTAGGAAAGGTCTACCAAGAATGACAGGGCATGTAGGATTGCAATCAATGTCAAGCACAATGAAATCCATGGGTACATAGTTCCTATTTTCAACAATAAGAACATCATTGATCCTTCCCATGGGTTTCTGGACAATAGAATCCGCAAGATGCAAATTGAGAGAACACTCTTCGAAATCATTAAAACCCAGAACATCACATAAACACTTTGGAATCGCGGAAACACTAGCACCCAAATCACACAAAGCATTGCATTCAGAGTTTTTGATTTTAATTTTGATAGTAGGTTCCCACTCATCATGAAGCTTTATAGGGATAGAATCTTCCAATTCAAGTTTCTCTTCAAGAGATTTTATCATAGCTTCAACGATATGATCGATAAAGGCCTTGTTTTGGCTATAAGCGTGTGGAGAGTTTAGCATGGATTGCATCAAGGAAATGCATTCAATCAAGGAGCAACTATCATAATTGAATTCCTTGAAGTCCAAAGTAGTAACTTCATTACTACTCAAAGTTTTAATATCTTCTACTCCACTTTCAATGCTTTTAGCATCAAGATTGATGGACTCCGAATCATTGGGGCGTTTTTCAACCAAAGTGGATACATATCCAGCCCCATCATCATTAGGTTTGACACAATAAAACAAAGATTCAACGGGACTCACACCAAGCACTTTAAGATCTTCGTGATTCTCATCACGAGAACACGCCTTTTTAAGCCATTCATGTCTAGCACGAATTTGAGCGGTTCTTTCTTTGCTCTCACTCATGGAAACACGCACAGCTTTCAAAGTTTCATCCATATTGATCTTGGGAGGAGCACATCTAACTTTCAAAGCATCAATATCACTGGACATTCTATCAACGCTCCTAGCCAAATCGTCGATTTTGAGTAGTTTTTCCTCTATGGACGCATTGAAAATCTTTTGTGAGTTGATAAACTCCTTGATATTACTCTCTAGATCAGAGGGTAATCTATTGTAATTTCCATGAGTATTGTTGTAGGAGTTGCCAAAGTTATTAGAGGAGTTACTAGGAAAAGGCCTAGGAACATAGTTTCCTCCAACAAAATTAACGTGCAAGCTAGCGTTGCTACTCTCAATGAAAGAAGACAAGGGCATATCATTAGGATCTAAAGGAGCACTTCTACTAGCAACCAAATTCATTAACTCATCCATCTTAGCACTCAACGAGTTAATTTCTTCTATAGCGTGTACCTTCTTACTAGTAGGTGCCCTTTCGGTGTGCCACTGAGAGTAGTTCATCATGATATTGTCTAGGAGTTTTGTGGCTTCTCCTAACGTGATTTCCATGAACGTTCCACCTGAGGCGGAGTCCATGATATTTCTAGAAGCGAAATTCAAGCCATCGTAGAAGATTTGAATAATCATCCACTGACTCAAGCCATGAGAGGGACAATTTCTAATCATAAATTCCATCCTCTCCCAAGATTGTGCAACATGTTCATGATCAAGTTGCCTAAAATTCATGATATCATTACGGAGAGAGATAATCTTAGCCGGCGGAAAATACTTGGATATATAAGCATCTTTGCACGTGTTCCAAGAATCAATACTATTTTTGGGCAAAGACGAAAACCAAGTTTTTGCTTGATCTCGCAACGAGAAAGGAAAAAGCTTCAATTTAATCACATCATTATCCACATCTTTCTTCTTTTGCATATCGCAAAGCTCAATGAAGGTATTAAGATGGGATGCGACATCTTCACTAGGAAGGCCGGAGAATTGCTCTTTCATAACAAGATTCAGCAAAGCGGCATTGATTTCGTACGACTCCGCACTAGTGGTGGGAGCAATCGGAGTACTAATAAAATCATTATTATTAGTATTCGAGAAGTCACAAAGTTTGGTCTTTTCAGTCATGGTGACTTCAGCAAGCAAGCAAGCACACAAACGAATAGAAAGCAAGCGAGAGAAAAGGGCGAACGAAAAAGGCAGACGAAAAAGGCAAATGAAAAAGGCAAATAATTTTTGTTTTTCAGAAGTGGGGGAGAGGAAAACGAGAGGAAAAAAGTAAACGCAAGAGATGAGTTTGCGGCACTTACTTGGATGAGTTCTTGACTTGATCCTCCCCGGCAACGGCGCCAGATATCCTTCTGCTACGTCAACAGAAGCCTTCTGTCGTCTCTTGAGCTTGCGTTGGTTTTTCCCTTGAAGAGGAAAGGGCGATGCAGCACAGGAGCAGTACGTATTTCCCTCAGTTTGAGAACCAAGGTATCAATCCAGTACGAGAATCACGTCAAGTCCAAAGTACCTGCACACACACAAAAGAGCTTGCACCCAACGCTATAAAGGGGTTGTCGATCCCTTCAAGATTGATTGCAAAGTGAGATCCGAAGGCGGAAAGTGCAACGAAGTAAAAGAGTAAGGCTGAAAATATGGTGTGAAGTAGACCCCGGGGCCATAGTGTTCACTAGAGGCTTATCTCAAAATAGCAAATATTACGGTGGGTGAACAAATTATTGTCGAGCAATTGATATAACCACGCAAAGTCATGACGATATCTAAGGCAATGATCATACATATAGGCATCACGTCCGAGACAGGTAGACCGATACTTTCTGCATCTACTACTATTACTCCACACATCAACCGCTATCCAACATGCATCTAGTGTATTGAGTTCATGACGAACAGAGTAACGCCTTAAGAAAGATGACATGATGTAGAGGGATAATCTCAAACCAATGATGAAAACCCCATCTTTTTACCCTTGATGGAAACAACATGATGCGTGCCTCGCTACCCCTTCTGTCACTGGGTGAGGTCACCACATGGTATGAACCCAAAACCAAGCACTTCTCCCATTACAAGAATCATAGATCAAGTTGGCCAAACAAAACCCACAACTCGAAGAGAATTACAAGGATATGAAATCATGCATATAAGAGATCACAAGAAACTCAAATAAGATTCATAGATAATCTGATCGTAAATCCACTATTCATTAGATCTCGACAAACACACCGCAAAAGACGATTACATCAGATAGATCTCCATGAAGATCATGGAGAACTTTGTATTGAAGATCCAAGAGAGAGAAGAAGCCATCTAGCTACTAGCTATGGACCCGTAGGTCTATGGTGAACTACTCACGCATCATTGGAGAGGTCATGGTGTAGATGAAGAAGCCCTCCGTATCCGAATCCCCCCTCCGACAGGGCACCAGAACGTGCCCCAGATGGGATCTTGCGGAGACAGAAGCTTGCTGCGGCAGAAAAGTACTTTCGATGATCTCATGATTTTTTTCTTGAATTTTTGGGAATATATAGGCGAAAGACCTAGGGCAGAGGTGGCCCAGGGAGCCCACAAGCCTAGGAGGCGCGGCCCCCTAGCCGCGGCTAGGGGTCTTGTGGGGTCCCTGGTGGCCCCCTGCCTTGGTTCTCAAGTTTCCCGATCTTCTTTTGTTTCGGAAAAAATCTTTTTGGAAGTTTCGTTCCGTTTGGACTCCGTTTAAAATCCTCCTATGAAAAGGGTCAAAAACACGGAAAAAACAGGAACTGGCACTTGGTGCTGAGTTAATAAGTTAGTCCCAAAATAGATATAAAAGGCATACAAAACATCCAAAGTTTGACAAGATAATAGCATGAAACCATCCAAAATTATAGATATGTTGGAGACGTATCATCGGCCGGCACCCTTGGTGCTCTCTTGAGACCCAGGGCTAGACCCTCCCCTCCTCCTATATATACTAGAGGTTTTAGGGTTTTTGAGACACAACTTTGCAACGTGCAACTCAAACCTCTACTTCGTAGTTCTTCTTCTAGATCGGTTTTCTGCGGAGCTCAGTCGGAGCCCTGCAAGAATAGATCATCACCATCACTGGCGCGCCGTCACGCTGCCGGAGAACTCATCTACTTCCCCGTCTCTCTTGCTGGATCAAGAAGGCGGAGATAGTCATCGAGTTGTACGTGTGCTGAACGCGGAGGTGCTCTCCGTTTCGCGCTAGATCGGAATGGATCATCGGACGACGGTGATTTGAATCACGAAGTTGTACCACTACATCAACCGTGTTTCTGAACGCTTCCCGCTTAGCGATCTACAAGGGTATGTGGATCCGATCTCCCTCTCGTAGATGAACATCACCATGATAGGTCTTCATGTGCGTAGGAAAGTTTTTATTTCCCATGCAATGTCCCGAACATGATCATGTCTTGCTTGTGAGAGAGGTTTTAGTCAACGGGTGTGAACCTTTCAGATCTGAGTGTGCTTTACAAATCTCCATGTCATCATGTAGGTGCTGCTACCAACGTGTCATTTTGGAACTATTCCAAATGACCGCTCCACTATACGAATCTAGTTTACTACTCAGAGTCATCCGGATTAGTGTTAAAGCTTGCATCGACGTAACCCTTTACGACGAACTCTTTTATCACCTCCATAATCGAGAAAATTCCTTAGTCGACTCGTTACTAAGGATAAATTTTGACCGATGTCCAGTAATCCATTCCCGGATCACTTCTGTACCCCTTGACAGATTCATGGCAAGGCACATATCAGGTGCGGTACACGACATAGCATAGTATAGAGCCTACAAGTAATGCATAGGGGACGACCTTCGTCCTTTCTCTTTCTTCTGCCGTGGTCGAGTTTTGAGTCTTACTCAAATTCACACCTTACAACACAACCAAGAACTCCTTTTGCCGATCTATTTTGAACTCCTTCAAAAACTCGTCAAGGCATGCATTTCATTGAATGTTCTGTTAAGCGTTTTTATCTATCTCTATAGATCTTCATGCTCAATGTTCAAGTAGCTCTATCCAAGTTTTCCTTTGAAAAATTCCTTTCAAACAACCCTTTATGCTTTCCAGAAATTCTACATTACTTCCGATCAACAATATGTCAACCCCATATAATTATGAGAAATTCTATAGTGCTCCCACTCACTTCTTTGGAAATACAAGTTTCTCACAAACCTTGTATAAACCCAAAAACTTTGATCATCTCATCAAAGCGTATATTCCAACTCCGAGATGCTTGCTCCAGTCCATAGAAGGATCGGTGGAACTTGCATACCTATTAGCATCCTTTAGGATTGACAAAACCTTCTGGTTGTATCACATACAACCTTTCCTCAAGGAAATCGTCGAGGAAACAAAGTTCTGATATCCTATCTGCAAGATTTCATAAATAATGCAGCAACTGCTAACATAATTCCAACAGACTCTTAGCATCGCTACAAGTGAGAAAGTCTCATCATAGTCAACTCTTTGAACTTATCGGAAACATCTTTGCGACAAGTCGAGCTTTCTTAATGGTGACTTTTCACCATCATCGTCTATCTTCCTTTTAAAGATCCATTTGCACTTAACAGTCTTACGACCATCAAGTAGTTCTTCCAAAGTCCACACTTTCTTTTCATGCATGGATCCTCTCTCAGATTTCATGGCCTCCAGCCATTTGTCAGAATACGGGCCCACCATCGCTTCTCCATCGCCCGTAAGTTCATTATTCTTCAACAACATGACCTCCAAGACAAGGTTACCGTACCACTCTCGAGCAGTACGTGACCTTGTCGACCTACGAGGTTTGCAGCTACTTGATCCAAAGCTTCATGATCACTATCATCAGCTTCCACTTAAATTAGTGTAGGCGCCACAGGAACAACTTCTTGCGCCCTGCTACATACTGGTTGAAGTGACGGTTCAATAACCTCATCAAGTTTCCACCATCCTCCCACTCAATTCTTTTGAGAGAAACTTTTCCTCGAGAAAGGACCCGTTTCCAGGAACAAACACTTTGCTTCCGAATATGAGATAGGAGATATACCCAACTATTTTGGGTGTCCTATGAAGATGCATTTATCCGCTTTGGGTTCGAGCTTATGAGAGTGAAACTTCTTCACATAAGCATCACGGCCCCAACCTTTCAAGAAATGACAGCTTAGGTTTCTCCAAACCATCGTTCATACGGTGTCATCTCAACGCAAATACGTGGTGCCTTATTTAAAGTGAATGTGGTTGTCTCTAATGCATAACCCATAAATGATAGTGATAATTCGATAAGAGACATCATAGTATGAACCACATCAAATAGGGCGTGGCTATGACATTCGGACACACCATCACACTATGGTGTTCTAGGTGGCATGATATGTGAAACAATTTTCACATTTGTCTTAATTGTGTACCAAACTCGCAACTAATACAATCATCTCTATGATCATATCGTAGACATGTTATCCTCTTGTCATGACGATCTTCAACTTCACTCTGAAACTACTTGAACCTTTCAATAATTCGGACATTTGTTTCATCAAGCAAATACACTAGTATCTACTCAAATCATCTGTGTAGTAAGAACATAACGATATCCACTGCGTACCTCAGCACTCATTGGACTGCCTACACCCAAATGTATTACTTCCGATAAGTTACTTTATTGTTCTATCTCACTGGAAAACGAGGCCTTCAGTCATCTTGCCCATGTGGTATGATTTGCATGTCTCAAGTGATTCAAAATCAAGTGAGTCCAAGCGATCCATCTGCATGGAGTTTCTTCATGCGTTTATACCAATAGGTATGGTCTGCATGTGTCAAATGTTTCAAAAATGAGTGAGTACAAAAATCCATCAGCATGGATCTTCTTCATGCATTTTATACCATATGACTCAAGCGGTAGTGCCAGAAGTAAGTGGTACTATCATTACTACTTTGCATCTTTTGGCGTCAATATTATGAACATGTGTATCACTACAATCGAGATTCAATAAACCATTCATTTTATGTGCAAGACCATTGAAGGTATTATTCAAATAAACAGAGTAACCATTATTCTCTTTAAATGAATAAATGTATTGCGATCAACACAATCTAATCGTGTCTATGCTCAATGCAAATACCAAATAACATTTATTTAGGTTTAACACTAATCTCGATGGTAGAGGGAGCGTGCGATGTTTGATCACATCAACCTTAGAATTACACACATTGTCCCCTCACCCTTGCTACTATCCATTTAATCCATGGCTATAATTTCAAGTTACTAACACTTCGCAGCTGAACCAGTATCTAATACCCTGGTGCTACTAGGAGTACTAGAAAGGTACACATCAATATCAGGTATATCGAATATACTTTTGTCGACTTCCAGCCTTCTCATCTACCAAGTATCTATGGTAGATTCGCCTTAGTGACCGTTCCCCTCATAACACAGGCACTTAGATTCGGGGTTGGGTTCAACCTTGGGTTTCTTCACTAGAGAAGCAACTGGTTTGTCGTTTCATGAAGTATCCCTTCTTGCCCTTGCCCTTCTTGAAACTAGTGGTTTTACTAACCATCAACAATTGATGCTCCCTTTTGATTTCTACTTTCACGGTGTCAAACATCGCGAATAGCTCAAGGATCATCATATCTATCCCTGATATGTTTACAGTTCATCACAAAACTCTAGTAGCTTGGTGGTAGTGACTATGGATAACCATCACTATCTCATCTGGAAGATTAACTCCCACTCGATTCAAGCGATTGTAGCACTCAGACAATCTGAGCACATGCTCAACGATTGACTTTTTCTCCTTTACTTTGTAGACAAAGAATCTTGTCGGAGGTATCATACCTCTCAACAAGGGCACGAGCATGAAATCCCAATTTCATCTCTTGGAACATCTCATATGTTCCGTGACGTTTAAAACGTCTTCGGCGCCTCAGTTCTAAGACGTTAAGAATTATGCATTGAACTATCACGTAGACATCAAAAACTTGTATGTCACATGTCCGTAACATCCACACACGATGCTCAAGGTTCAGCACACCGAGCGGTGCATTAAGGACATAAGCCTTCCGTCCAGCAATGAGGACAATCCTTAGTTTACGGACCTAGTCCGCATAATTGCTACTATCAACTTTCAACTAAATTTCTCTAGGAATATATCTAAAACAGTAGAGCTACAACACAAGCTAAAACATAGTTTGTAAAGACGTTTTGACTATGTTCATGATAATGAGTTCAATTAATCATATTACTTAAGAACTCCCACTCAAATAGACATCACTCTAGTCATTCGAGTGGCGCATGATCCAAATCCACTAAGTCAAGTACGATCATCATGTTAGTTGAGTTTAGCTTCAATGGTGAACATCTCCATGTTGATCATATCAACTATACGATTCATGCTCGACCTTTCGGTCTCTTGTGTTCTGAGGCCATGTCTGTACATGCTAGGCTCATCAAGTTTAACCCAAGTGTTCCGCGTGTGCAACTGTTTTGCACCCGTTGTATGTGAACGTTGAGTCTATCACACCTGATCATCACATGGTGTATCGAAACGATGAAGTGTCGCAATGGTGCATAGTCGGGGAGAACACAATTTTATCTTGAAATTTCAGTGAGGGATCACCTTATAATTCTACCTCCTTTCTAAGAAAAATAAGGTGCATAAAAGGATTAACATCACATGCAAATCATAAGTGAGACGATATGGCCATGATCTTGTGCTTCTTGATCTCCATCACCAAAGCACCGTCATGATCTTCATCATCAAGGGTGCCACACCATGATCTCCATCATCATGATCTCCATCATTGTCCCGCCATCGAGGTTTTCGTGCTATCTATGCTACTACTAGTAAAGCTACTACCTAGCAATATAGTAAACGCATCTGTAAGCACAAACGTTAGTTTAAAGACAATCCTTTGGGTCCTGCCGATTGCTGCAGCATTGACATGCAAGTCGATACTTAACTATTACAACATGATCATCTCATATATCCAATATATCATATCATGTCTTTGGCCATATCACATCACGTGCTTACCCTCCAAAAACAAGTTAGACGTCCTCTAATTTATTGTTGCATGTTTTACGTGGCTGCTATGGGTATCTAGTATGATCGCATCTTACTTACGCAAAGCCACAACGGTGATATGCAAATTGCTATTGAACCTTCTCCAAGGACTGCCTCGGTCAAATCCGATTCAACTAAAGTTGAAGAAACAGACACCCGCCAGTCATCTTTATGCAACAAGTTGCATGTTAGTCGATGAAACCGGTCTCGCGTAAGTGTACGAGTAAAGTTGGTCCGGGCCGCTTCAATCCAACAATACCGCAGAATCAAGAAAATACTAAGGACATCAGAAAATTGATCATCAGTGCCCACAAACTCTTTTGTGTTCTACTTGAGATATCATCTACGCATGAACCTTGCTCATGATGCCACTGTTGGGGAACATCGCATGGGAAACTAAAAAATTCCTACGCACACGCAATACCTATCCATGGTGATGATCATCTACGAGAGGGGAGAGTGAATCTACATACCCTTGTAGATCGCTAAGCGGAAGCGTATATAACGTGGTTGATGTAGTGGAACATCTTCGCGATCCAAATCGCAGCCCGTCTCGCGATCTCATCACGACCCGTCCCGCGATCCCATCACTATCCATCCCGATCTAGTGCCGAACGGAAAACACCTCCGCGTTCATCACACGTACAGCTCGATGACGATCCCCGCCTTCTTGATACAGTAAGAAGGTGGAGAGGTAGATGAGTTCTCTGTCAGTGTGACAACGCACTGGTGATAGTGGTGATCTATTCCTACAGGGCTTCGCCTAAGCACCGCAGAAATCTGATCTAGAGGAAGAACTACAAACTAGAGGAGAGGGTAGCACGTGGCTGAAATTATGTGTCTCAAAAACCGTCAATAGCTCTAGTATATATAGGAGGGAGGGAGGGGAGGAGGAAGACTCAAACCCTCAAGGTTTGTCCGAAATTGGAGGTGGAGGAGTCCTACTCCAATCCTACTAGGAGTAGGATTCCTCCTTTCCACTTGGAAACCCTTTCCACCTTTTCCACCTTTGGGTTTTTTGCCTATCAAACCTCATGGGCCTTAGTGGAAGCTTATATCAGCCCACTAGGGGCTGGTTTCTATCCTCCCACAACCCATAAGGCCCCTCCGGGCGTGACACCCCTCCTGATGGTCCATGGTACCCTCCTGGCACTCCCGGTACACTACCGATGAGCCCAAAACTTTTTCGGTGACAAAAACAGGACTTCCTATATATCAATATTTACCTCTGGACCATTCCGGAGCTCCTCGTGATGTCCGAGATCTCATCCGGGACTATGAAAAACTTTCGGTTACCAACACCTATAACTCAACTATAACGAAACGTCACTGAACCTTAAGTGTGCAGACCCTGCGGGATCGAGAACTATGCAGACATGACCGAGACACCTCTACAGTCAATAACCAATAGCAGGACCTGGATGCCCATATTGGATCCTACATATTCTATGAAGATCTTTATCGGTTGAACCTCTATGTCAAGGATTCAGTTAATCCCGAGTCGCCTAGGCTGCCCGAGATTCGATCGTCGGTATCTCCATACCTAGTTCAATCTCGTTATCGGCAAGTTTCTTTACTCGTTTTGTAATACAAGATCTCGTGGCTAACTCCTTAGTCACATTGCTTGCAAGGCTTATTGTGATGTTGTATTACTGAGTGGGCCCCAAGATACCTCTCCGTCATACGGAGTGACAAATCCCAGTCTCGATTCACGCCAACCCAACAGACACCTTCGGAGATACCTGTAGAGCACCTTTATAGTCACCCAGTTATGTTGCGACGTTTGATACACACAAGGTATTCCTCTGGTGTCCGGAAGTTGCATGACGTGGTCATAGGAACAAATACATTGACATACAGAAAATAGTAGCAATAAACTAACACAATAATATGCTACGTTTATAGTTTGGGTCTTGTCCATCACATCATTCTCCTAATGATGTGATCCGTTATCAAGTGACGTACCTTTTATATGGCTAGGAAACCTTAACCATCTTTGATTAACGAGCTAGTCAACTAGAGGCTTATTAGGGACAGTGTTTTGTCTATGTATCCACACATGTATTTGAGGTTCCAATCAATACAATTATAGCATGGATAATAAACAATTATCATCAACAAGGAAATATAATAATAACCAATTTATTATTGCCTCTAGGGCATATTTTCAACACACCTTATGCGCCTCCTCCTGCAGCTCATGTTCCCTCGCCGACCAGGCCTGGATCCGGCAGGTGAGCTCCTCTTGCGCCGCCTGTGCCGCCTTAGCTACCTTTGCCACCTGGTCATCCTTGGCCTTCAAGGCCTTGAGGCGCCACGCCTCCTGCTGCTCCAGCTCCATGTGATGGGCCGCCTCGCGGTCCATCTTCTCCGCCAGAAGGAGGTCCACCTCGTGGCGCAGCTGGATGCACTCCTCCTGCAGGAGATCCCGGTGCTGTCCGGCTAGGGCCAGCCGGCTCTAGAGATCAGCCGACTAGCTTTCGGCCTCCGAGTATCGACCGAGAAGCATGTTGTAAGTGACCACTCGACGATCATGGTGGGCCTGTAAAGGAGAAAGGAAAAGGTTGCTGTAGGTAAGGCTTGACCCGGCTACCTACCAGTGCACCCCCACTGAAAAATACAAATGAAAAAGAATGAAGGGGCAGAACGCCTACCCCAACGGAATGCTCGAGATGGAATAGCCGCTCCCGAGTCGCCTAGGCTGCCCACTGCGCCTCGTCACGGAACTCGGCAAACTTTGCGATGATCGCGGGAACTCTGACTCCGAGAGAGCCGGGAACCCCTTCCCGGGAGGTCCCGCCTTCTACGGCCTAGCTCTCCAGAGGCTGGGCCCTAGAGCCGTTGTCGGATCCGGCCGCAGCCGGGCCTCGCACCGACACGATGATGCCCGGGCTCCTGAAGGCATGCCGCCAACCGGTTCCTTTGACGAGTCAGCCCCGCGGGGTCCTTCGCTGTGGGGGCCTCGGTCTCCGGCACCCTGCCATCTACCTTCGTGCCCGAACCGGATCCCCGGCTGGCCGGGTTGCTGGCATTGTCTTCCTTGCCGTCCAGAGCTTTCATCCCCGACGGCGGGACCTTGGCCTCCGGCGTGTGATGTCGGGTCCCTCTAACGTGTTGTCTGCCTCCTGCTCTAGTCCACCGGTGCGACCCACTACTTCTTCCCGCCGCCTCCGTGGCTGCCAGCCAGATGCCCGCTGGCTGCACGCTTAGAAACCGGGTGGGATCTTTCTGGTTGCTTCCCTCGCCCTCATTCGCCTGCCGCGTCTATGGGGGAGGCGTGTCCAACTCTGCCAAGCCGCTTCCTGGGCACGCTGGCGTCCTCCTCCATGGCATGTGGTTCCTCCGAACCGGCTACATCACCCGATGCCGGTAGCTCGACATCATCATCAGACCAACCCTGCAGCGCGGATATAAAGAACTCTCCAACCGACTTGGACTCCTCTGACTCTATCGTGTCAGCTCCCGTCACTTTGTCTCTGGCTCGGGCCGTGTCCCTCGGCTCCACCTCGTCGGCGTCCTCGATCTCCTCGGCATTCGAGTCCAGCAAGTCATCTACCGCCTCACTGTAGATTTGCAACCGGGGAAACAACTGTCGCCGTGAAAGGCATCCGGTGTTAGTCATGGAAAAAGGCATACGCGACAGAAAAAAGGAAAGGCAACACGCTAGTTACCACAGGAGCAGGATGCTGCCAACCAAAGGGAGCTTTGCCCCATTGCCACTCCCCCTCGTCCATCTGAGAGGCTGAGATCAGGTTCACCCGCCTCACCACGTGCACCGCCCTCAGCTCCTTTGTGGAGAGCAAAGATGGGTCACGGGCGGGCGGTGCTACAGCGGCTGCACCCGAGTCGCCACCATGGTGGTGAGAAGGTCCATGCCCATGAGGCCCTCCGAGATGGTTAGTTGGGCCAGCGGGGCACAAAGCTGGTCCACCTCCTCGACTAGCTATGGCAGGACTAATTTCCAATTCAGCATGGCGACCGAGGGTGTGTTCATGAAGTCGGGCAAGTTGATGAGTGATAACCCACAAGTATAGGGGATCGCATCAGTTTTCGAGGGTAGAGTGTTCAACCCAAATTTTTTGATTCGACACAAGGGGAAGCCAAAGAATATTCTCAAGTATTAGCTATTGAGTTGTCAATTCAACCACACGTGAAAGACTTAGTATCTGCAGCAAAGTATCAGTAGCAGAGTAGTGTGATAGCAATAGTAGCAACGGTAATAGTAGCAGCAGTAACAACAGTAGTAGCAAAGTAACGTAGCAAGGACGAGTAGGAAAAACTTGTAGGCATTGGATCGGTAATGGATGATTATGCCGGATGTTATTCATCATGCAACAGTTATAACATGGAGAGATATGTAACTAGCCCCAGTTCGTCAATGTAATGTAGGCATTTATTCCGTATGTAATCATACGTGCTTAGGGAAAAGAACTTGTAAGGCATCTATTGTCCATCCCTCCCGTGGCAGCGGGGTCCTAATGGAAACTACGGGATATTAAGGTTCTCCTTTTAATAGAGAACCGGACCAACGCATTAACACTTAGTGAATACATGAACTCCTCATACTATGGTCATCTCCGGGAGTGGTTCCGGCTATTGTCACTCCGGGGTTGCCGGGTCAAAACACATAGTAGGTGACTACAACTTGCAAGATAGGATCAAGAACACACATATATTGACGAGAACATAATAGGTTCAGATCTGAAATCATGGCACTCGGGCCCTAGTGACAAGCATTATGTCACGCCCAAGATGCGACCCTATCCTCAATTTGGCACGAAGGCCTCGTCAGGGATAGAAGCGCATCTAGTCGTGTCGCAAGAATGGATATCGTTACAAGTACATGTACTGAAAAGAAAAGATATATATATATATATAGAATTAGCTTACACTCGCCACAAACTACATCAGAGTCACAGCAGTATAGTACATAATCATCATGAATAAGAGCAGGGTCCGACTACGGACGAAAACAAATGAGAAAAAAAGAACGACGTCCATCCTTGCTATCCCAGGCTGCCGGCCTGGAACCCATCCTAGATCGATGAAGAAGAAGAAGAAGAAGCAACTCCAAATGAACAATCAACGCGCTCGCGTCGAGTAACCTTTACCTGTACCTGCAACTCGTGTTGTAGTAATCTGTGAGCCACAGGGGACTCAGCAATCTCATTTCCAAAGGTATCAAGACTAGCAAAGCTTAGTGGGTCAGACATGGTTAAGTGGTGAGGTTGCAGCAGTGACTAAGCATATATTTGGTGCCTAAACATACGAGTACAAGAAATAAGAGGGGGATGATCTACGCATAGCGGACGTGAACTACGAATGATCAAATGAATGGTCCTGAACACCTACCTATGTTAGATATAACCCCACCGTGTCCTCGATCGGAGAAGGAACTCACGAAAGAGACAGTCACGGTTACGCACACAGTTGGCATATTTTAATTAAGTGAACTTCACGTTATCTAGAACCAGTGTTGAACAAAGTTTCCACGTTGCCACATAACTGCGGGCACGGCTTTCTGAAAGATTTAACCCTGCAGGGGTGCTCCAATTAGTCCATCACAAATTACCACAAGCCGCTTAGAAATCCTCAATCACGAAGCTCGCGATCTCGTCGGATTCCCTAGTGGAAAACCTCAACTCTGTGATTACCCAAAGCATCACCGGAATCCCGATGCACAAGATATCTCGTCAAAGGTAAAACTAATCCAGCAAGGTCGCCCGGCGTGTCGACGATCCCGAGAGGAGCCACGTATCTCGTTCTCAGGACACGACGGATAAGCGAAGCGTACGGTGGGCTGATAGACATCACCCGAGTTGCCCTGGGTTGGCCCCGCACGGTGCTTTGTTTTGGACCAGCACCATCTGCACTGGCCCTCCCTGTATTATGTGAAATTACTCCTCGGGTTCATGACGCCCTATCCTTTCAGTATTAACAAAGTTATTATGTTGGGCAAATGTAGTACCCATGTTGGGCCTTGCCGGACCAGCTTTAATCTAAAACGAATTATCAAGGGGGTCCCCATAACAACCCCGATCGTGTTAGGAGCGCTCAGTTATGGAACATAACACCGGTAGCCGAAACTAAGGGGGCAAAGGTGGAACAAAACACCAGGCTAGAAAGGCCGAGCCTTCCACCTTTTACCAAGTATATAGGTGCATTAAATTAAATAGCATTAAATATGGTGATATGACAAGAGACCCATGTTATCACATGGAAGCATCTGCACCTGCAACTAGCAACGCTAACAAATATCAACACAAATATTCACCACAGCAAAAGCAAGACATGATGCATACCCTAATATGATGCATGATCAGTTCAATGATGCAGGCATGGTATGGCAATTCACCTCACACAAACACTACACATTAAGTGAAGCTCGATATGCAACGGGTTGCATACCGACGGAACTCCACGTTTGATTATTTAATTCACTCCCGATTATTTACATGACAATATTAACTCGTTGTTAACATGGCGTCGTGGTACACGGTCTTCACATCGGTAGTCGATCACGTCTCTATCGACGTCGAGGAAGTCGAACTCGTTTCCGGGGTCGTCGAGGACGTCGTGGTGCTCGGAGAATTTGTCGGTTCCACGGAGGAGGGAATGGAGCACGCGGCGACGGCAAGCGGCAGCACAAGCAACGACATCTACTAGCATGTAAGCTATGACAACTAGCTAGCTAGCAGGCATGCAGACTACAGCAACAGCTAACAGCTAATAGCACTAAGCCACCTAGCAGCAAACTACAAGCAGTAGCATCTAGCTAGGCAAGCAAGACAGCAGCAACAGCAATCGACATCAACACCTAGCATCAGGCAGAAACAACACGCGGCAACAACAACCTTTGGGCCAGCAAGCAACATGCAGCGGGCCAGAACAGCAAAACGGCACGGCAACGCTAGCAACAGCAAGAAACGGCAGCGGCACCTCGCAACAGCAAAAGGCAGCAGCACAGCGACGCGAGCAGGCGTGCAGCAGCAAACCAGCTGCAGGCAGCAGAGCAACAGCGATAGCAAGCCGCGACGACAGCAAGCAACAAGCAAGCGCAACAGCAACAACTAGCATCAACGGAGACAGCTAGGGCAGCAGCAGCATACAGCGACAGCGGCAACATCGGGCAGCAGCACAACGCGGGAGGCCACGACAACCGAGCGACGGCGAGGAGACGAGCTCCGGCTCCGGCGAGGGGAGGCCACAGTGCGGCGGCGGGGACGGACGAGGCGGCCACGCGGGGCTGGGCGGCGCTAGAACCAGCAGCCGGCGAGGACGACCACACGACGGCGCGTAGGGACGGCGAAGAGAGGCGAGGCGGCACGACGAGCACAGCACGGCTGGGGGCAGCGAGCAGGGGATGGAGCAGGCGACGCGCCGGGGGATGGAGCAGGCGCACGGCGGCGGGCATGGCGGGGCGAGGCCGCGGCGAGGTCGGGGTGCTCGGCGCTCGGACGAGGAAGGAACGAGGAAAGGGGATCGGGGAGCACCGCGCGAGGAGGATGACGTGGCTGGGGGTGGGCTAGGAACGAGGCTGGCTCTCCCTGGCGCTAGGGCAGGGATCTGCTGGGCCTTGGCCCAAGTGAGCCTCTCCCTCTTTTGATTTTTTTCTTTTTCTTTTGAAAACCTTTAAATCAGAAAAAGATTAAACAAAGAAAGCTTTTAACAAAGATAAAATAAAATACAGGCTTTTGACTCCTTTGAAAAATATATTCCCAGCTATAATAAATAGTTGGGCATTTTTAAAAGAAATAAAATAAAACCTTTGAAGAATTAAAATTAAAACCTTTTTGAAGAATAAAATAAAACCTCTTTTATTTAATGAATAAAATAAAAGTGGTTTAAAAGAGAAAAGAAAATGAGATGGTTTTAAAATAAAACAAAAGGACAAAATAAAGAAAACCCAAGGGGTTGCCCCCACATTTAGTAAAATGATTTTCTTTAAAAAAAGACGAATCTTTATTTTAAAAAATAGGGTTTAAAACGGAACTTTAGCAAAACCACAAACTGAAGTAAGAGGAGAGAGAGGGGGAACTACTATCGCTCTACGACTCGGTGATCACTCGAAGCACAACACTCAATACACCACACGCGACAGGCGATGCAAGATGCCATGCATGATGCAACGATGCAACCTAAATGATGATGCAACCAACAAAATAAAATAGCCACACGACGGAAACGGAATAAAGGGGGCAATCTTCTTGAGCGTCGGTCTCGGGATGTCACACATTAAGCATGGCAAAGTAGTAGCAACATCAATCTCAGAACATAGTGGATACTAGGGATCAATCCCCGTCAAAACTAACTCGATTACATGATAATCTCATCCAACCCATCACCGTCCAGCAAACCTACGATGAGATTACTCACGAACGGTGAAGAGCATCATGGAATTGGTGATGAAGGAAGGTTGGTGATGACGATGGCGACGATCTCCCCTCTCCGGAGCCCAGAACGGACTCCAGATCTGCCCTCCAGAGGCAGAACAGGAGGTGGCGGCGCCTCCGTATCGTAAAACGCGATGAACTCTTCTCCTTGATATTTTTTCCGGATGAAAGGGGCTAAATAGAGCTGGAATTGGAGGCGGTGGAGCAACGTGGGCCCCACAAGCCGGCTAGGCGCGGCTAGGGGGACCTGCGCCTGGTGGGCTTGTGGGCTCCACGCTCCACTTCTTCGATTGATTTTTGCGCCAGTATTTTTTATATATTCCACAAAAAATCCTCGTAAATTTCCAGGTCATTCCGAGAACTTTTATTTCTGCGCAAAAACAACACCATGACAATTCTGCTGAAAACAGCGTTAGTCCGGGTTATTTCCATTCGAATCATGCAAATTAGAGTCCAAAACAAGGGTAAAAGAGTTTGGAAAAGTAGATACGACGGAGACGTATCAACTCCCCCAAGCTTAAATCCTTGCTTGTCCTCAAGCAATTCAGTTGACAAACTGAAAGAGACAAAAGAAAAACTTTTATGAACTCTATTTGATCTTGTTGTTGCGATTATGCCTAACTCATATCCAGAATTTTAGCAAGATCACAAGCTAACCACATAAGAAAATGACATCTAGGTCTCACGGTAAACTCATATCAATGGCATAAGCAACTAGCAAGCAATAATGATGAGTTTCAAATGTGAACACTTCAAACAAAACAATCATGAAGCAGTACGAACAGATGGTATCTCGCTAGCTCTTTCTCAGACCGCAAAACATAAATGCAGAGCACCTTCAAAGACCAAGGGCTGACTAAATATTGTAATGCATGGCAAAGAAGATCTAGTCACAGTCATACTCAATATCAGTCAAAAGCAAAGCATAAAAATGATGGAGGTGCTCTCTAATTGGTGCTTTTATAAGAAGAGGATGGCTCAACAGAAACATAAATGGACAGGCCCTTCACAGAGGGAAGCATTGATTTGCAGAGGTGCCAGAACTCAAGCTTTGAAGACAGAGATAATAATTTTGGGTGGCATGCTTTCATTGTCAACGCAATGACCAAGAGTTTTCACCATATTCCATGCTACACATACTTTTGTGGTTCCCAAATAGAAAAGTAAAGTTTTGACTCCCCCACCACCGATCAATCACACTCCACGACTAGCCAAATACTCGGGTGCCGTCCATACCAACATCAATCCAGGGGGATTTTTGTTTGCAATTATCTTTTCGATTTGAGCTTGGAACTGGGCATTCCAATTACCGGCCCCTTTCTCGTGAGTGATAGTGAATAAACACATATCGAGGATAACATGCCTAGCACAGAAGATACTGATCGCCCCTTGTCACCACATGAGAGGTTCAGGCATGTAAAACAGATTATTTCTTGAAGGTTTAGAGAGTGGCACATGCAAATTTACTTGGAAGGGCAGGTAGATGCCGCATATAGGTAGGTATGGTGGACTCATATGGAATAACTTTGGGTTTATGGAAGTGGATGCACAAGCAGTATTCCCGCTTAGTACAAGTGAAGGCTAGCAAAAGACTGGGAAGCGACCAACTAGAGAGCGACAACAGTCATAAATATGCATTGAGATTAACCAACATTGAGTGCAAGCATGAGTATGACATAAATCATCATGAACATGCCTATCATAGAGGCTATGTTGATTTTGTTTCACCTACATGCGTAAGCATGCGCCAAGTCAAGCCACTTGAATCATTCAAAGGAGAATACCATCCTATCATACTACATCATAATCATCTCAAAATTCATGTTGGCATCCAAGACAAACCATCGTAAGATCCTAGCTAATTAAGCATGGCATCAGAAACTATGTTCTCTAAGTTGTCATTGCAAACATGTTTCTCTCACAACAAAGCTGAATTAGGAACGATGAGCTAGTCATATTTACAAAAACAAAATAGATCGAGTTCATACCAGCTTTTCCAGGCTCTGTCACTTCATCATATATCGTCATTATTGCCTTTCACTTGCATGACCGAATGATGTGAACAATAATAAGAGTGCTCGTGCATTGGACTAAGCTGGAATCTGCAAGCAAACACAAAGGAGAAGACGAAGTAATATGGCTCTTTGACAGATAAACAAATATGCATGTGAGAGACACTAAACATTGAAACCATGGTCTTCTACCTTGACCCAAAGAAAAAGAAAACTATTTACACGGGAAAGCTCCCAACAAGCAAAGGAAGAACAAGAAATCTTTTTGGGTTTTCTCAAACTAGACAAACACACAAGAAGAAAACAAGAAAAGGAAATAAACTAGCATGTATGATACAGTGGCAAAGTGTGAACACCGACTAACAAAGTGAAAGTGTAAGCAAGAATATAAAGTCGGTGAGAAACACGTACTCCCCCAAGCTTAGGCTTTTGGCGTAAGTTGGTCTACTCCCATGGATGGTCCAGGCAATACCCAAAATCATAATGGAGGTTGTACGGGATCGCTGCAGCCACTGCCTGAATAGCTGCCTCACGGAGGCGATCAGCCTTTGCCTCCCTCTCATACTCCTCTGCCTCTCCTCTGGTTATGTAATATCTCCATTTTACCTGAAAGTCAAAGAAGGCAGGAGCAGGAAGGGTAATATGGAAAACATGTTGTCAGTTAAATATTAACCGGTATAGGAAGGATTCATTATCCTTCTCAAGGAACTGATAGCGTGTCATAGCGGAGCGATCAAGGAAAGCTGTATGGAGCGGGGGATCTCCTTCGCGGACGGGTACTCCAAGAAAATTTGCTATGCGAGTGGCATAGATCCCACCAAAAAATCCCCTTCATTAGCATTATTATTCAGCCTCCTTGCTATTATAGCTCCCATGTTGAAAATTCTATCACTCGTTACTGCGCTCTTAAGAATACTAAGGTCAGGTGCACAGAGGTGACAATGCTCAATCCTGCCATTAATGCATCTACCTATGAAGATGGCAAAGTAATGCAAGGCAGGAAAACGAATGCTCCCCATGGTAGCATGCGTAATATCTCTAGTTTCTCCAACAATTATACTAGAAAAAAATCCCTAACCGAAGATTTAGGAGGATCATTGAGACTAGCCCAACCAGGTATCTTGCAAATTCTATTGAAATTCCTTAAATCCATGGTATATGATTTGTCATAGAGATCAAACAGTACAGATGTAGCATGACCAGCTGAAAATTTGAATCTAAGAACAAAAGAGGTAGTGAGAGTAACATGCTGTTCACATTTATCGGAGATGAATTCTTCGAGTCCGACGTTGTGAACAAGTGTATCAAACTCATCTTTGAAACCTACCTCAATCGTGAATTCATCAGAAGGCCATTCACAAGGTTGTACCTATGCGTTCCTGTGTTGGTAAGGATTGGGCTTCCGAATCGCGAGACGGGGATCCCTCTTGCTTGAGGAACCACCATGATAGTTTCTCCTGAACATCTTCCTTTTCTGAAATTTTCAGTGACTCAAAGGAAAAGTGAACAAGGCTCAATGAAACTCATAGCAACTACTCCGACAAGTGCCTAGGGGCCATATCACACATCAAAACTACTTGGGACCAGCTAAAATTAGCACGCAAAACTCAAGAACAGGGTCACCAAGGCAGCAAAAATACGCGATGTATACGGCACTAGAGAAATAACTAACTGGACCAATGGAGGAATCACATACCAAGGAGCAATTTCCCCAAAACAGTTTGGTGAACGGGGCTTTGCACAAGGAGATTGAAAATCGCAGCAAGAAGAGCAAGAACACGTGTTTGAGCTGCGAAACAATTTTTCTGGAGGTAGGAGAAGCAGATGGGAGCTAGAATAAGTGGAGGGGGGACATGTGGGCCCCACAAGCCCGGTAGGCGCGACCACGGGGGTGCCCGCGCCTCGAGGGCTTGTGGCCCACTGGTGCAGCCCCCTGACTAGCTCTCCGTCTTAGAATTTTTCAAAATTTCCAGAAAAAATCGTACTTGATTTTCAGGACATTCGGAGAACTTCTATTTTCGGGGTACTTTCTACGAGACGCTAAAAGCAAAAACCAGGAGACACTAAAGCTAAATCTATCATTTTTCTTCTAAGAAACCGAAGGTGAAATCTTGGAACAGAGGTTTGTGACTCCTCGATTCATCCATCTCATGGTCATCGAAAGAAATCTGTCAATGAGGTTGATCAAGTCTCCTTGACAAACTTTTTCGAATAGAAAAAGGAAATGGAGAATTTTCAAATAGTCACTAGGTTACCTCAATGGGGATGTGCATATCCCCAACAAGCAAATCATACTTCATCTTGACAGTAGGTATAGGGCATTCAAAGCTCCCAATAAGAATCGATGAATTTTTTTCGATAGCATTGATGCAATGTACTCGATATTGTTTCTTCGGAAAGTGCATCATATGCTCATTACCGTTGACATGGAAAGTGACATTGCCTTTTTTGCAATCAATAACAGCCCCTGCAGTGTTTAAAAAGGGTCTTCCGAGGATGACCGCCATGGCATCGTCCTCGGGAATATCCAGAATAACAAAGTCTGTTAAGATAGTGACGTTAGCAACCACAACAAGCACATCCTCGCAAATGCCGATAGGGAAAGCAGTTGATTTGTCGGCCATTTGCAGAGAGATTTTAGTGGGTGTCAACTTATCCAATTCAAGTCTACGATAAAGAGAGAGAGGCATAACACTAACACCGGCTCCAAGGTCACATAAAGCAGTTCTAACATAGTTGCCTTTAATGGAGCAAGGTATAGTGGGCACACTAGGATCACCTAGTTTCTTAGGAGTTCCACCCTTGAAGGTATAATTTGCAAGCATGGTGGAAATCTCAACTTCCGGTATCCTCCTCTTATTAGTCACAATATCCTTCATGTACTTAGCATACAGAGACATTTTGATTATATCTGTCAAACGCATTTGCAGAAAGACAGGTCTAATCATTTCAATGAATCGCTCAAAATCCTCATCATCCTTTTTCTTGGATGGTTTGGGCAGAAAGGGTATGGGTCTCTGAACCCATGGTTCCCTTTCTTTACCATGCTTCCTAGCAACGAAATCATTCTTATCATATATCTTATTCTTAGGTTGTGGGTTATCAAGATCAACAGGTTCAAACTCCACATCCCTATCATTGCTAGGTTGAGCATCATCATGAACATCACTATTGATATTATCATTAGGCTCATGTTCATCACCAGATTGTGTTTCAGCATCAGAAACAGAGACATCGTTTGGATTCTCGGGTGTAACAGCAACAGGGTTGCTAGCGTGCAAGTTCCTATCATCTTTCTTCTTCTTCCTAGGATGACTAGGTGCATTAGTACTAATTCCTTGAGAATCTTGTTCAATTCTCTTAGGATGACCCTCAGGATACAAAGGTTCCTGGGTCATTCTACCACCTCTAGTGACGACTCTGACAGAATTTTCATTCAACTCATTGAGCAAGTCATTTTGAGCCTTAAGTACTTGTTCTAGTTGAGTAGTAACCATAGAGGCATGTTTACTCAAGAGCTTAAGATCATTGACGTTTTTGTCCACACAAGCACTTAAATGACTAAGCATGCGAGCATTCTGTTCCAATTGTCTGCTAACATAATCATTGAAACTTTGTTGTTTGGCAACAAAGTTATCAAATTCATCCAGGCATAAGCTAGCAGGTTTATCAAAAGGAATATCACTCTCATCGAATCTACGAAGAGAATTTACCTCTACTACCTGTATCGGGTTATCAAGACCATGGATCTCTTCGATAGGTGGTAGATTTTTGACATCTTCAGATTTAATGCCTTTCTCTTTCATAAATTCCTTAGCTTCTTGCATATCTTCAGGACTGAGGAATAGGATACCTCTTTGTTTAGGAGTTGGCTTCGGGGGTGGTTCGGGAATAGTCCAAGCATTCTCATTGCACAAGATATTATTCAATAGGATCTCAGCTTGTTCTACAGTTCGTTCCCTAAAAACAGAACCGGCACAACAATCTAGGTGGTCGTTAGAAGCATCGGTTAGTCCATTATAGAAGATATCAAGTATTTCATTCTTCTCAAGAGGGTGATCAGGCAAAGCATTCAGTAGCTGGACAAGCCTCCCCCAAGCTTGTGGGAGACTCTCTTCTTCAACTTGCGCAAAGTTATATATTTCCTGCAAGGCAGCTTGCTTCTTATGGGTAGGGAAATAATTTTCAGAGAAGTAGTAGATCATATCCTGGGGACTACGCAGAGAACCAGGAGAAAGAGAGGTGAACCAAGGCTTAGCATCATCCTTTAGCGAGAAAGGAAACAACTTAAGGATATAGTAGTGGCAGATCTTTTCCTCACTCGTGAATAGGGTGGCTATATCGTGCAGTTTGGTAAGATGGACTACAACCGTTTCAGACTCATAACCATGAAAAGGATTAGATTCGACCAGAGTGATTAACTCAGGGTCGACAGAGAATTCATAATACTTATCGGTCACAAAGATAGGCGAAGTAGCAAACTTTGGGTCGTATTTCATCCTAGCGTTCAGAGATTTTTCTTTCCACTTGCGCAGTAAGTTCTCAACATCATAGCTATCCTTACAAGCAAGAAAGTCCTCAGCTATCTCTCCCTCCATAACATAACCCTCAGGCATATCAGGCAATTCATATCTAGGAGAGCTACTTCTAACAGGAAAAATAGCAGGTTCTACTTCAATAATCTCAGCAGTTTCAGAAGTATCATAACATCTAGCAGGAACTCTAGGAATTTGTGCATCAAAGAATGCACCTAGTGGCAAAGCAGTATCAAGCATAGCATCATCACAAGTATCATGCATAGCAGAAGAAGCATCATCAAGCACAGGCGACACATTAAAATTTCTAGCAGGAGGTGGTGTGGCAAACTTACTCATAACTAAAGGTGAATCAAGTGCACAGCTAGATGGAAGTTCCTTACCTGTCCTCGTAATTGAGGGCAAGACTTTAGTTCTTGGATCTTTCATATTCCTCATAGTGACCAGCAGACATAAATACCAAGTGATTCAGAGAATAGAGCAATGCTTCCCCGGCAACGGCGCCAGAAAATGGCACGTTGACGGGAGACTATTCTTGACTTTGGCTTCCCTGGCAACAGCGCCAGAAAAAGGTCTTGATAACCCACAAGTATAGGGGATCGCAACAGTTTTCGAGGGTAGAATATTCAACCCAAATTTGTTGATTCGACACAAGGGGAAGCCAAAGAATATTCTCAAGTATTAGCAGTTGAGTTGTCAATTCAACCACACGTTAAAGACTTAGTATCTGTAGCAAAGTATCAGTAGCAGAGTACTGTGATAGCAACATTAGCAATGGTAATAGTAGCAGCAGTAACAGCAGTAGCAGCAAAGTAACGTAGCAAGGACCAGTAGGAAAAACTCGTAGGCATTGGATGGGTGATAGATGATTATGCCAGATGTTATTCATCATGCAACAGTTATAACACGGAGAGATATGTAACTATCCCTAGTTCGTCAATGTAATGTAGGCATGTATTCCGTATGTAGTCATACGTGCTTAGGGAAAAGAACTTGTATGACATCTATTGTCCATCCCTCCCGTGGCAGCGGGGTCCTAATGGAAACTATGGGATATTAAGGTTCTCCTTTTAATAGAGAACCGGACCAACGCATTAACACTTAGCGAATACATGAACTCCTCATACTATGGTCATCTCTGGGAGTGGTTCCAGCTATTGTCACTCCGGGTTGCCGGGTCATAACACATAGTAGGTGACTACAACTTGCAAGATAGGATCAAGAACACACATATATTGACGAGAACATAATAGGTTCAGAGATGAAATCATGGCACTCGGGCCCCAGTGACAAGCATTAAGCATGGCAAAGTAGTAGTAACATCAATCTCAGAACATAGTGGATACTAGGGATCAATCCCCGTCAAAACTAACTCGATTACATGATAGATCTCGTCCAACCCATCACCGTACAGCAAGCCTACGATGAGATTACTCACGAATGGTGAAGAGCATCATGGAATTGGCGATGAAGGAAGGTTGGTGATGACGATGGCGACGATTTCCCCTCTCCGGAGCCCAGAACGGACTCCAGGTCTGCCCTCCAGAGGAAGAACAGGAGGTGGCGGCGCCTCCGTATCGTAAAACGTGATGACCTCCTCTCCTTGATTTTTTTCCGGACGAAAGGGGCTAAATAGAGCTGGAATTGGAGGCGGTGGAGCAATGTGGGCCCCACAAGCCTGCTAGGCGCGGCCAGGGGGGCGTGCCTGGTGGGCTTGTGGGATCCACGCTCCACTTCTTTGGTTGATTCTTGCGCCAGTATTTTTTATATATTCCACAAAAATCCTCGTAAATTTCCAGGTCATTCCGAGAACTTTTATTTTTGCGCAAAAACAACACCATGGCAATTCTGTTGAAAATAGCGTTAGTCCGGGTTAGTTCCATTCAAATCATGCAAATTAGACTCCAAAACAAGGGCAAAAGAGTTTGGAAAAGTAGATACGACGGAGACATATCAATGAGGTCCAAGGCCGGATCGACGTTCTTCACATAGAAGAATCCCTTCCGCGAGTCGTTCACCGAGTCCTGGAGAGGGAGCTTTGGTAAGACGGCTCCCGTACGGTGGTAGATGAGGGCCGCCCTGCACGCGGTCATCTACTTCAGCTTGGTGCTTTTGTTCAGCACAGTTTGTTGCTTGAGGAAGAAGAACCGACGCCAGAGGTCTTTGCACGGCTCGATCACCAAGCAGCCCTCACACAGGGAGACGAAGGCGGCGAGCTAGAGAATGGCATTGGCACCGAGGTGGTGGGCTTGCAGGACGAAATGCTTGAGAAACTGGCGGAACAAGTTGCTCGTCGGCAGCCCTAACCCCCAGGTGAAGTGCTCCGTGAAGACCACCACCTCACCGTCCCATGGGGCCGGGGCATATTCCTCCCCCGCAACGCGCTCTTCCACAAGCCTTGCTGATGGCAACTTGCAGCGGTGGCGGAGGCACTTGATGTACTCCTCGTTGATGTCGTTGCCATCCCAGGCGCCTTTGGTCATCATCGTGCTCGGTGGTGGCTCGACGCATGGGGCCGACGACGATGGAGGCCGGCAGATCCTGGCGGGCTCCGACGATGTGCGACGGCGCGGCGAGCGCGGATCATCTGTCTCTCTCTCTCTCTCTCTGTGTGTGTGTGTGTGTGTCTCTCTCTCTCTCTGTGTGTGTGTGTGTCTCTCTCTCTCTCTTTCTCTCTCTCTCTATCTATCTATCTATCTCTCTTTCTCTCTCTTTCCCTCTGTCTTGCATGGGAGGCAGAGCGACGGGGAAGACGAAGGATGCGGGCAGGGGAGCGAATGGCTCTCTTTGCCCTTCTTCATGCCCGTTTCAAACCGCGCGCGGGGTAGTGGGGGAGAGGATCTGACGCGCACGATCCCCAATACTCCCGCGTCGCATGGGTGACATTACTACACGTTGGGAGCGCCAACAGTCGGCATCGACCCGCAGAAGATCCGTGCGTGTGGTCCGAGGATGCGGTCAAGTGGGCCCACCTCTCGTCCCAGTCTTGTCACCCGCGTGGCGTGTCAGGACACGGCCTGCAGTGCACCACACGTGGCGTCCTCCCTCTACTCTTCGAAGAGCCCGAGGCGGCGTGCGAGACAACGACCAGCTGCAACCTCGACCGCCTCCGGCTGGCGAGCGGTCCGGCTACAGCCCCGCGGGCCCGCGGGCACATGATCCAAGCCGACGAGGTCCTTCGCTCTGAGCCGAGGGGCCTCCCCTGCTTCGGGGACTACTCATGGGGGGATAGCCCCGGGGTAGGCCTATTCGGCCCATTTCCCCTTTCTCTTCGACACAATATGGGGCGGACGCTTCCCCTGTAGGTCAGCTGCTACTGGCTAGCTGCACAATACGGGCCAGCTCGGGGTGAAGCCGCTCGCCATCCGGCTTGGAAACAACCCACCAGCTGGTGGGTCAGCCCTTGTCACGTCACCCCGACAAATGCGTCAATGATGCAACATCAAGGGCATGGCTACAACAGCCTAGGTACCACTGGTCTGAACACGCGTGGCTATAGTGGAGGCAGACGTATCGCTGACCATCGCCGACCGCGACCAGTCGAGGCGGCACAGTGACGACACGCCTCCATCCACTCCATTACCTGCCCAGGCGTGGCTACAGTGCGGCTGGCCATGCCGCTGACTACAGACGACTGCCGCAAGGCGACGCCACACAGTGTAGCCCATCCCACTGCATCACAAGCACGCACAAATAGCAGCAGCTGGCCGACGGGGCTCTACTCCCGATGGGACCTTGAAGCTAGAGGGCCCTTCACACGACAAGACTCCTAAACCAGTGGGCCCCCTAGCCAGCTAGAGAGGCTGCCAGTCGGGTCCCCCTAGTACCGCATATGCTTATTGTAAGCTAGGGGGTTTGCCTATAAAACCCCGTGGTACCACCCCATACAGGGGGTCATCCAACTCAACAACACACACACTCACACACACACATAGGAGAGGTAAAGAGGGCAGCCAGCTCCTTCTTCCTCCTCCACCAAACAGCTCAAGGAGCAACATTGTAACTCAGCCAATTTATTAACAAACGAGCGGGACTAGGGGTGTTACCTCCCATAGAGGGCCCCAAACCTGGGTACATCGTGTGTCTCGCACAGCTCGTTCCCAGTACCATTGCCGGAGCCCGCCGGTGTCCTTTCGGCCCCAACCACTCTCGATAAGCCAGCCCATGGCATCTGTCCTGAGAAAATGACGACAATGTTAGTCCTCAATTTGTTCCCTTTTTGTCACACGATGACAAGTGTGAGAAATTTGAGTTAGTCTTCCAGCGGGTCTACCTATATAGGCTTTGTTTTTTGTTAAGTTGCAACTCTCGTTCTTCTGAAGTGTTTGGTTGTATGAGTTGTAAACATAAGTCCGATGGTGCTCTGACACTTTTGAACTGCGTTTTCATGCATGCTTATTCCTCATGATTGATTAATGCACACGTGCTGAATTTCCTCATACACCACTTTCCATCATGCATTTCAATTTCCTCATGATCAACATTAAATGCATGGATGTATTACAAGATATAGGGTAGATCTGCATGATTTTAACCTACAATGTGCATTTCGAGTCCAAAGCAAATTCCTCAAATATCCACATATTCAGGGGGAGTTTCTGTATATCTTGCAATCAAATTCCTCAAACTCAGTACTTACACTTCATATATTTATCCCCGTTGAAAACTTAACCTATTTGTCATCAATCACCCAAAAAGGGGAGATTGTAAGTGCATCTAGTGCCCCTTAGTGATTTTGGTAATTTGAGGAATTATACGTTAAGGTACTAATATGTTTATGGGTGTACACAAGCTCTATAAGTCGCTAGGGTGTTTGATATTTCTGAACAAAGTTGACCCCTAAAAATGAATGTCTTCACTTGACACTTTGATAATTCCTCGAAATCTTTGAAAGTGAGGAAATCAGTGTATCCTTCAAGATACTGATCTACGGACAATGAAGCATGAAGACTTATACTTTTTTTGTTTCATTTTCCGTTTCTTGAGTCAAAGGAACACCGTACTATTAAATGGGGTCAAGGTAATACTAAGGAAAAGTTTCCAAGTGATGCTCATCTCAAAACCTACATATTGAGTGTGTGTCCTAGGACTGTGTATCCTTTGGTTTAAATACCAAGCCGCTGCAAACCACACGTAGGACCGTCACATTAGTTGGAACTGGGTCATCAAATTATTGTCTTCACCAATTACCTGGTTCTATTTTGTCAAACCTTGTATTTCCACATTTACGTGTTGATGAAATTGAGTGTTACTATTGAAGAAGTTGACTCAAGACTTTCTCAATTTCCTCATATAAAATTCTTCAGCCAACTTGTTCTTCACTTCCTTATCTTGGTCACGCAACTCGCACTGTGTGTTTGTTTTATTCTATCATGATGACCATGCTTTTGCCAAGTTATACTTACACTTGAGTGCTTATTCCGTTGTAGGTAGTCTGTTACTTAGCAATTTACTCATAGAAACGTTCCTTAGTGACGAATGCATAAAAATCACCTATTCACCCCGTGCCCCTCTAGTCAATATAATGCACTTTCACGTTTGAACCAAGATGAGCAAGACTAATTAGGCAAAATAATTAGTCCCTTAATTACGATCACTATAGCTCATTACATTTGCGGTGTCATAATTCTCCTCCTATAAATGAAATTCTCATCCCGAGAATTAAGAGGTAGAAGGAAAGAGCTCGGGGTATTCATCACGAAGACGATCCTCGCGTTCCCAAGTGGCTTCATCTCCAAAATGGTTTGACCACTCAACTTTAAGGAACTTGATTGCCTTATCACGGGTTCGACGTTCAGCTTGATTAAGAACGTGGACCAGGTGATATTTATAAGAAAGTTCTTGTTGCAGTTCAAGCATATCATGATCCACCGCTCGGATAGGATCCTTGAAGCCGTGACGGAGGTGTGACACATGGAAGACATCGTGAACCTGAGAAAGGTTCGATGGTAGTTCCAATTGATATGCCACCTTTCCATGCCTTTCGAGAATAGTGAATGGACTAATATAGCTGGGAGCTAGCTTGAGCTAGATCTCAAAATGGTGTGCACCCCTCATTTGGGTGACTCTAAGAGAAGCCTTTTCGCCACGTTGATAGACCATGCCTTTGTGATGACGGTCATACTGACTCTTTAGACGAGACTGAGCAGCCTTGAGTTTCTCGCGAATAAAGCGGACTTGAGAGTGAATGTTCCCCAGTTTTTGATCAATTGAGAGGAGTTCGACACTTTCGTCCATACAACGCTTCAAATGGGGCCATCTTTAGACTAGCTAGACAACTATTCTTGTAGGAGAACTCGACATACGGGAGAGGTTCCTTCCATTTCATGCCAAAAGAAATGACACAACATCAAAGCATGTCTTCGAAAATTTGGTTGACTCGTTCAACTTGTCCGTGTGATTCACGATGAAAAGCGGTGCTAAAGGATAGATGAGTTCCCGTAGCCTTCTAGACACTTTCCTAGAACCATAAAGTGAATAAGTTGCCACGGTCTGAGCTAATTACCAAAGGAATACCGTGAAGTGAAACAATTCTGGACATATATAGTTCTGTCAGCTGACTAGTAGTGATGGTTTCCTTAACATCCAGCAAATGTGCTACTTTGGAAAATCGGTGAATGACGACAAGAATAGCATTAGTAACTTTGTGCGATCTCGGAAAACCAGTTAAAAATTCAATTTCGACATGGTCCCATTTCCATTCAGGAATAGTAATAGGTTGTAGAGTTCCAGAAGGCATTTCATGTTCTACTTTGATTCGACGACAAATGTCACATTCTTCAACATAGCGTGCAATGTCTTGCTTCATGGTTGGCCACCAGAACCTTTGACAGATGTCTTGGTACATCTTGATACTACCCGGATGAATAGACTGAGGTGTATCATGAGCTTTTTTTTCATCACCCTCCCAGACATATTCAGGTTTCCCCTCGTACTTGGAATGAATAGGCGACCCTTGGCGCTATCATTAGCAATAGTGAACAAAGAGGGTTTACCTTATGCAAGATAGCCTTTAATCCTTTCGACATCACCGTCATAGTGATGAATAGTTTTGATGTCGCCCACGGTACCTGGTTCGGCAACCAGGTTTCTAAGGTAACCTTGGTTACCAACACGGAGGTTCATCTTGTGGAATTCTTTAGGAGGGCGAGCGAGATGACCTTGAGGAACAATATGGAGGTTCACCTTGCTCAATTCTTCGTGAAGAAGGGTGTGAACCTTTCGAAACTTGAGGTAGTTGTAGTATGACTAGCGGCTCAAGGCATCAACCATTACATTAGCTTCTCCACGTGTATAAGAAATACCGAAGTCGTAATCTGCTATGCACTCCATTCATCTTTATTAACGGAGGTTCAGATCCGGCTGAATAAATAGGTACTTCGGACTTTGGTGATCGCTAAAGATCTTGCGACGGTTACCAAGAAGGTAATGTCACCCCTCTTTTAGTGCATGTATTACTGCAGTAAATTTGAGGTGATGAACTGGGTAGTTCTCTTCGTCAGGGCGCAACTGACGATAGGCATAAGCAATCACTCTGTGCTCGTGCATTAGGACAT
Organism: Hordeum vulgare subsp. vulgare; assembly: GCF_904849725.1. Taxonomy (NCBI): domain Eukaryota; kingdom Viridiplantae; phylum Streptophyta; class Magnoliopsida; order Poales; family Poaceae; genus Hordeum; species Hordeum vulgare. The sequence continues at coordinate 153,144,544 of NC_058522.1, read as the reverse complement.
AGCCTAATCCTTGACGTGCAGTATCATAGTATATGATGAAATCCTTCTTAGTATCTGGAGGACCAATCACTCGGACAGAAGTCCGCTTGTCCTTGAGTGCGTGGAAACTTTTCTCACACTTATGTGTCCATTGAAACTTGATGCCTTTGTGAAGCATACTAGTCAGGGGTTTGGTAATCTTGGAGAAATTCTCGATGAATCGACGGCAATAGCTCGCGAGTCCAAGAAAACTTCTGATTTACTCGGCATTTTTTGGGGGAGTCCAATCGAGAATAGTCTGAACTCACTAACGGTTGACATTGATACCATCCTTCGAGATAAAATGATGTAACAGTGTGGAACCGACGCTCCACAAGATTCCCCTTTTTATATCGTTGTCATTGTGTGATTCATTTGTTTGTCGCATTCATCATTGCATCATGTGCATCATCCGCATTGCATCGGCACTCCGTTGTCATCATTTTTCGAAACTTGCATCCGTTACTAGTTGCCGATTCTCTCGATTTTCGTCGTTGTCCATTTTGGAACCAACCACACACGCACGCGCCCGCGACATCGTAAATATATTGTTTTTTAAGTGTGTATAAACTTTTCCGGAATGCATTGTAAGTTGACGTGCGGTCTTATTTACTTGTAGGTAGAACGCCTACCAAGTGTTCTCCCATTCAGAGGTTGATTGATACAAGAACCATTAAATCTATTGCGGCACTATAGCTGGTCAAACGTCACACGTTTTCAATGTTTAAAACCTGATGCCGACCTGCCCGTTTTTTTCTCTCATCTCCACCTAGCCTCTTTGCATAATGCACCGACCTGCCCACAACCTAGTCTGTAACATCCCGGAACCCCAACATACTGTCGTGACCATTGGGTCCGGATCAACTGCGTAATACGCTAAACCATCATTGGTTTTTCATTCGGACTCCCTGACCCAATTTTTCGACCATCCGATATAAACCTCAGGGTTCAAAACTTGTCCCCCTAGCCAACGCTACCTATTTAAGCAGCATTTTGGACAACCCTAAAAATTCTCTCCTTGTCCCATCTGCGTCGCGCCGCCACCCGTGTCCAATCTCCACCAACCTCGGGGTTTCCCTTGCCTCCCCGATCCAAAATCCATCTAACGAGCGTCACTCCTGTTGTTTCCCCTTGATCCATCGCAGAGCCCAACCTCCAGTGTAAAAATGATACGTCCATTTTGCATCATGTTTTCATGTTGGTATTTATCACTTTTTGGGTTGTTATTTCACTTCACGGTACAATACTTATGCATTTTCTCTCTTATTTTGCAAGGTTTACATGAAGAGGGAGAATGCTGGCAGCTGGAATTCTGGCCTGAAAGTGGAGCAAGTTTGAGATACCTATTCTGTGCAACTCCAAACGTCGTAAAAATCAACGATGATTTTTTTTTCTGTATTTATAAAAAATACTGGGCCGAAGAAGTGCTAGAGGGGCGCCAGCAGGTGGCCACAAGCCTTCTAGGCGCAGCCACCCCCCTGGCCGCGCCTAGGGGGCTTGTGGGCACCCAGCTGGCCCTCTGGCCCCCCTCTTCTGCTATATGAAGGGTTTCATCCGGAAAAAAAAAATCAAGAGGAGGCTTTTTCGTGGATTCGCCGCCGCCACGAGGCGGAACTTGAGCAGAACCAATCTAGAGCTCCGGCAGGACGATCCTGCCAGGGAAACTTCCCTCCCGGAGGGGGAAATCGTCGCCATCGTCATCACCAACACTCCTCTCATCAGAGGGGACTCATCACCATCAACATCTTCATCAGCACCATCACATCTCCAAAACCTATTTCATCACTTGTAACCAATCTCCGTCTCGCGACTCCGATTGGTACTTGTAAGGTTGCTAGTAGTGTTAATTACTCTTTGTAGTTGATGCTAGTTGGATTACTTAGTGGAAGAGTTTATGTTCAGATCTTTGATGCTACTCATTAGCTCTCTGGTCATGAATATGATTATGCTTTGTGAGTAGTTACTTTTGTTCCTGAGGACATGGGATAAGTCATGCTAATAGTAGTCATGTGAATAAGGTATTCATTCGATATTTTGATATGTTGTATGTTGTTTTTCCTTTAGTGGTGTTATGTGAACGTCGACTACATAACACTTCACCATTATTTGGGCCTAGAGGAAGGCATTGGGAAGTAGTAAGTAGATGATGGGTTGCTAGAGTGACAGAAGCTTAAACCCTAGTTTATGTGTTGCTTCGTAAGGGGCTGATTTGGATCCACTAGTTTAATGATATGGTTAGACTTTGTCTTAATTCTTCTTTCGTAGTTGCAGATGCTTTCGAGAGGGGTTAATCATAAGCGGGATGCTTGTACAAGTAAGGGCAGTACCCAAGTGCCGGTCCACCCACATAGCAAACTATCAAAGTAACGAACGTGAATCATATGAACATGATGAAAACTAGCATGACAGAAATTCCCGTGTGTCCTCGGGAGCGTTTTTCCTCCTATAAGACTTTGTCCAGGCTTGTCCCTTTCTACAAAAGGGATTGGGACACTTTGCTGCACCATTGCTACTTTTGTTACTTGTTGCTTGCTACGAATCATCTCACCACACAATCACTTCTTACCGATAATTTCAGTGTCTGCAGATTTTACCTTGCTGAAAACCACTTGTGAGATCCTTCTGCTCCTCGTTGGGTTCGACACTCTTACTTATCGAAAGGACTACGATAGATCCCCTATACTTGTGGGTCATTAAGACTCTTTTCTTGCACCGTTGCCGTGGAGTGATGCGCCTTTGGTAAGTGGAACTTGGTAAGGAATCATTCATATAGTGTGCTGAAATTGTCACTTGTCACTATGGATACAAATCCTTTGAGGGGCTTGTTCAGGGTATCTTCACCTCGAACGGAAGCAGAAAAAGTTTCTCCTCAATCTGCTGCACCTACTGAAAATATTTGCTTTGAATTTCCTTCGGGTATGCTTGAGAAACTGTTGGCTAATCCTTTCACAGGAGATGGAACATCACATCCAGACTTGCATCTAATCTATGTGGATGAAGTTTGTGGTTTATTTAAGCTTGCAGGTTTGCTCGAGGATGAGGTCAAGAAGAAGGTCTTTCCTTTATCTTTGAAGGATAAGGCGTTGACATGGTATAGGCTATGTGATGATACTGGATCATGGGACTACAATCGGTTGAAATTGGAATTTCATCAAAAGTTTTAATCTATGCATTTAGTACATCGTGATCGGAATTATATTTATATTTTTGGCCTCGAGACAGAGAAAGCACCGCTCAAGATTGGGGGAGGCTTAAATCAATGTTAGATTCATGCCCCAATCATGAGCTCTCGAGAGAAATTATCATTCAGAACTTCTATGCTCGGCTCTCTCATGATGATCGCACCATGCTTGACACTTCTTGTACCGGTTCTTTTATGAAGAGAGATATTGACTTCAAATGGAATTTATTGGAGAGAATTAAACGCAACTCTGAAGATTGGGATCTTGAATAAGATAAGGAGTCAGGTATGAGTTTCAAGTTTGATTGCGTTAAATCCTTTGTTGAAACAAATACTTTTTGTGACTTTAGCGCCAAGTATGGACTTGACTCTGAGATAGTAGCTTCATTGTGTGAATCATTTGCTGCTCATAATGATCTTCCTAAAGAGAAGTGGTTTAAATATCATCCTCCTTTAGAAGTCAATGTAGTTAAACCCAATCCAGTTGAAGATAAAGTCATTGCCTATAATGATCCCGTTGTTCCCAATGCTTACATTGAGAAACCACCTTTCTCTGTTAGGATAAAGGATCATTCTAAAGCTTCAACTGTGATACGTAAAGGCTACATTAGAACATCTACACCCTGTGAGCAAATTAGAGTTGAACCTAGCATTGCTATTATCAAAGATCTTCTGCCCGACGATGTTGAGGGACATAATATTCACTTCTGTGAAGATGCTGCTAGAATTGCTAAACGTCACGCTAGAGACAAACATAGGCCTGTTGTTGACACGCCTGTTGTTTCTGTTAAGATAGGAGATCATTGCTATCATGGTTTATGTGACGTGGGTGCTAGTGTTAGTGCAATACCTCAATGCTTATATGATGAAATCAAAGATGAGATTGCACCTATTGAGATAGAGCCTATTGATGTCACTATTCAGCTTGCCAATAGAGATAATATCTGCATTGTGGGAATTGTTAGGGATGTTGAAGTCTTGTGTGCTAAAACGAAGTATCCTGCTGATTTCCTCATTCTTGCTACCGCACAAGATAGCTTTTGTCCCATCATATTTGGCAGACCCTTCCTCAATACCGTCAATGCTCATATTGACTGTGGGAAGCAAACTGTCACTGTTGGCTTTGAAGGTGTGTCACATGAGTTCAATTTCTCCAAGTTTGGTAGACAACCTCATGAAAAAGAGTTGCCTAGTAGGGATGAAACTATTGCCTTAGCTTCTATTGACGTACCTCCTACTGATCCCTTAGAGCAATACTTGCTTGAGCATGAAAATGATATGCATATGGATGAAAGGGATGAGATAGATAGAGTTGTCTTTGAACAATATCATATTCTTAAGAATAACTTGCCTCTTGAACTGCTTGGGGATCCACCCCCACCAAAGGGTGATCCTGTGTTCGAGCTTAAACAGTTGCTTGATACTCTTAAGTATGCTTATCTTGATGAAAAAGAGATATATCATGTCATAATTAGTGCTAGCCTCTGAGAGCATGAAGAAAAGAAGTTACTAAAAACTCTGAGGAAGCACTGTGCTGCTATTGGATATACTCTTGATGATCTTAAGGGCATTTGTCCCACTCTATGCCAGCACAAGAATAAAACTGATCCTGATTCCAAGCCAGTTGCTCAGCATCAAAGGAGATTAAATCCTAAGATGAAAGAGGTAGTAAGAAAAGAAATACTAAAGCTCCTGGAAGCATGTATTATCTATCCTGTTGCTCATAGCGATGGGTGAGTCCGGTGCATTGCGTCCCTAAGAAGGGAGGCATTACCGTTGTCCCTAATGATAAGGATGAATTGATCTCACGGAGGATTATTACTGGCTATAGGATGGTGATTTATTTTAGGAAATTCAATAAAGCCACTAGGAAAGATCATTACCCTCTGCCTTTTATCGACCAAATGCTAGAAAGACTATCTAAACACACACACTTCTGCTTTCTAGACGGTTATTCTCGTTTCTCTGAAATACCAGTTGCACAATCTGATCAGGAGAAAACCACTTTCACGTGCCCTTTCGGTACCTTTTCTAATAGACGTATGCCTTTTGGCTTATGTAATGCACCTGCCACCTTTCAAAGATGTATGATGGCTATATTCTCTGACTTTTGTGAAAAGATTGTTGAGGTTTTCATGGATGAGTTCTCCATTTATGGGTCTTCCTTCGATGATTGCCTCAGCAACCTTGGTCGGGTCTTGCAGAGATGTAAAGATATCAATCTTGTCTTGAATTGGGAGAAGTGCCACTTTATGGTTAATGAAGGCATCATCTTAGGACATAAAATTTCCAAAAGAGGTATTGAAGTCGATAAGGCTAAGGTTGATGCAATCGAGAAAATGCCATACCCCACAGATATCAAAGGTATAAGAAGTTCCCTTGGTCATGCTGGTTTCTATAGAAGGTTCATTAAAGACTTCTCTAAGATTTCTAGGCCTCTTACCAATCTCTTGCAAAAGTATATTCCTTTTGTTTTTGACGATGATTGTGAGGAAGGCTTCGAAATACTTAAGAAGGCCTTGATAACTGCACCTATTGTTCAACCACCTGATTGGAACTTACCTTTTGAAATCATGTGTGATGCTAGTGATTATGTTGTAGGTGCTGTTCTAGGGCAAAGAGTTGATATGAAGTTGAATATTATTCACTATGCTAGTAAAACTCTAGACAGTGCCGAAAGAAACTATGCTACTACGGAAAAGGAATTTTTAGTAGTCCTGTTTGCAATTGAAAAGTTCAGGTGTTACATAGTTGATTCGTAAGTCACTACTCACACTGATCACACTGCTATTAAGTACCTCATGGAGAAGAAAGACGCTAAACCTAGACTTATAAGATGGGTTCTCTTGCTACAAGAATTTGATTTGCATGTTGTCGACAGGAAGGGTGCTGATAACCGAGTAGCAGATAACTTGTCTAGGTTGGAGAACGTTCTTGATGACCCACAACCTATTGATGATAGCTTTCCTGATGAGCAATTGAATGCCATCAATGCTTCACGTAGTGCACCATGGTATGCCGATTATGCAAACTATATCGTTGCCAAATATATACCAACTAGTTTTACATACCAGCAGAAGAAGAAATTCTTCTTTGACTTGTGACATTACTTTCGGGATGATCCTCACCTTTAGAAGGAAGGAGTAGATGGTGTTATTAGACGTTGTGTACCTGAACATGAACAGGGACAGATCCTACAGAAGTGTCACTCCGAGGCCTACGGAGGACACCATGCGGGAGATAGAACTGCACACAAGGTATTGCAATCAGGTTTCTATTGGCCCACTCTCTTCAAGGATGCCCATAAGTTTGTCTTATCTTGTGACGAATGTCAAAGAATAGGTAATAAAATTTAAATGTCAGGAAATGCCTATGAACTATTCACTTGTCATTGAACCATTTGATGTTTGGGGCTTTGATTATATGGGACCTTTTCCAAAATCCAATGGGTATACTCATATCCTAGTTGCTGTTGATTATGTCACTAAGTGGGTAGAAGCTATCCCCACTAGCAGTGTTGATCACAACACCTCTATCAGGATGCTTAAAGAAGTTATTTTCCCTAGATTTGGAGTCCCTAGATATCTAATGACCTAAGGTGGTTCACATTTCATTCATGGTGCTTTCCATAAAATGCTTGCTAAGTACGATGTCAACCATAGAATTGCGTCTCCCTACCACCCTCGGTCCAGTGGTCAAGTAGAGCTAAGCAATAGAGAGATTAAACTGATTCTGCAAAAGACTGTCCATAGGTCTAGAAAGAATTGGTCTAAGAAGCTCGATGATGCACCGTGGGCTTATAGAACTGCCTATAAGAATCCCATGGGCATGTCTCCGTACAAAATGGTGTACAGAAAAGCATGTGATTTACCTCTTGAGCTAGAGCATAAGGCTTATTGGGCAATCAAAGAGCTCAACTTTGATTTCAAACTTGCTGGTGAGAAGAGGTTATTTGACATTAGCTCGCTTGATGAATGGAGAACTCAGGCATATGAGAATGCCAAGTTGTTCAAAGAGAAGGTTAAGAGGTGGCATGATAAGAGGATACAAAAGTGTGAGTTCAATGTAGGTGATTATGTCTTGCTATATAACTCTCGTTTAAGATTCTTTGCAGGAAAGCTTCTCTCTAAATGGGAAGGTCCCTATGTTGTTGAGGAAGTATATCGTTCCGGTGCTATCAAGATCAACAACACGGAAGGTAATTGTCTTAGAGTCGTAAATGGGCAGAGAATCAAGCATTATATCTCAGGTACTCCCATAAATGTTGAAAGCAATATCATAAATACCATAACTCCGGAAGAATACCTAAGGGATATTTATCAGCCTGTTTCAGACTCTGAAAACGAAGAGGTATGTGATTCGGTAAGAAAACAAACTCCAAAACTTTTCCAGTAGGAAATTTTCTCTGTTTTGGAATATTTGAAAAAATACAAAAGTTGGAAGTTTTCCGGAAAGAGCGCGAGGAGGCGACCAGCCTGCCAGGCCGGGCCCACCCCCTGGTCGCGCCTGGGGGGCTTGTGGCCACCTCGTACGCCTCCCAGACTCCGTTTTCGTGCGGAGTACTCCTTCTAGTCTGGAAAAAATCATTATATATTCTCCCGAAGGGTCCGATCTTTGCATCACGCAGATTTCCTCTGTTTTCATTTCGAGCGTGTTTCTGTTGCAGATCTAGATCGCTATGACGTCCCCAAAAGCTCCAAAGGACAAGATCTTAGAGAAGGTCATCAATCCCTACCTCTCGGGAGTGCTGCAACACCCTCAATCTATCGAGATGTGTGAGGGGATGTTGCACATCCGTGATGTTTAGTGGCCCAAGAAGACCGGAAGCATGGAGGCGAGGCTCGAAGCAATGGAGCAACAAGTCTTCAAGTGCCAAGGGATGGTGGAGAGTGGACTCAACGCCAACCACATGATGATCACGGAGTTCATCAAAAAGCACACGATTGATGCCAATGACATTGGGAAGCACCTCTCCAGGCTCTATGACATGATTGATCACCTCCAGGCCCAGATCTATGACCTGCAAAACCAAAACTGTGAGTATGAGTATAGATTTAAGTCAATACGGTCGGCTGCAGATTTGAGGATTCCGGAGACTCGTTCATCTTTCCATGATGGAGCACCTATGCCTTGGAAGACGGAGGATCAAACTCATGTTGCCACAACTCCACCACCATCACCTCCAAAGGAAGACAACTAAGCATGGGTATGGGCAATCCCCTTGGCTTTTGCCAAGCTTGGGGGAGTTGCCCAGGTATCGTATCACCATCACATCTTTTGCCTTTACCTTTGTTTTAGTTTTCCTTTTCAGTTTTCTCTTTCTCTAGTAGATTAAAAGTCTTAGTGTTTTAGTCTTGAGTTTTGCTTTGTGTCTCCCCTGATGTATTCGAGCTCGTGAGCCATATAATAAAGAGTGTCTTAGTTGAAGGGCTTTGCCTCTTGTCATGATCAAAAGATTGAGAAAAGAACAAAAGCATGAAAGATCATGTAATGATCTTATGGAAAGTGATGGGTTCACATATAAAAAGAATGATGATTGAAACTTGTTGAGGGTAGACAAATTTAGACCTTGGTCATGGTTGCAATTAATAGGAAGTGATAAAGAAGGAGAGGTTCACATCTAAATATACCATCTTTGACACCATCTATGATTGTGAACACTCACTAAACTATTAAATGCATAAAAGTAGATGTTGGACAAGGAAGACAACATAATGAATTGTGTTTGCTTGGTTCCGAACAATGTTATATGATTAGAGATCCCTTAGCATGTGACGATTTCTTCCACCTCATATTAGCCAAAAACTCCCGCACCAAGTAGAGATACTACTTGTGTAGCCATAAACCTTCAACCCAGTTTTGCCATGAGAGTCCACCATACCTAGCTATGGATTGAATAAGATCCCTCAAGTAAGTTGTCATCGGTGCAAGCAATAAAAATTGCTCTCTAATATGTATGATCTATTAGTGTGTGGAAAATAAGCTTTGTATGAACCTGTGATGAGGAAGACATAAAAGCGACAAACTGCATAATAAAGTTCTTTATCACAGGAGGCAATATAAAGTGATGTTCCTCCGCACTAAGAGGACACGCATCCAAACCTCAAAAGTTCATGACAACCTCTGCTTCCCTCTATGAAGGGCCTATCTTGTACCTTTACTTTTTGCCCTCGAAAGAGTCATGGTGATCTTCACCAATTCCTTGTTTCGCCTTTATCTTGGCTAACATCATATGTTTGGGAAAGATCTATATTCATATGTCAACTTGCAAGTAAGTATTCATGAATTAATATTGTTGACATTACCCTTGAGGTAAGCAGTTGGGAGGTGAAACTATAAGCCCCTATCTTTCTTTGTGTCCAGCTGAATCTTTCATCTCATGAGTACCACGTGAGTTGTAGCAATTGTAGAGAACGAAAGGATGATTGAGTATGTGGATTTTCTTTACAAGCTCTTATTTGAATCTTTCTGATGTTGTGATAAATTGCAATTGCTTCGATGACCAAACGCTATCGGTTGTTACTTATCGGTAAAGTTCTTGATCCATGCTTTACTTTGTGAAGGAATTATCACTTTAGCATGAGAGATTATATGTTGGTATTGCTGTTCTGATCGTGATCATGATGCCTACAAGTTCGTATCTTGTTTTGTCGACACCTCTCTCCCTAAACATGTGGACATATTTATTGAGCTAGGCTTTCGCTTGAGGACAAGCGAGGTCTAAGCTTGGGGGACTTGATACGTCCATTTTGCATCATGTTTTCATGTTGGTAGTTATCGCTTTTTGGGCTGTTATTTCAGTTCACAGTACAATACTTATGCCTTTTCCCTCTTATTTTGCAAGGCTTACATGAAGAGGGAGAATGTCGGCAACTGGAATTCTGGCCTGAAAGTGGAGCAAGTTTGAGATACCTATTCTGCGCAACTCCAAACGCCGTAAAAATCAACGATGATTTTTTCTGGATTTATAAAAAATACTGGGCCGAAGAAGTGCGAGAGGGGCGCCAGCAGGTGGCCACAAGCCTGCTAGGCGCGGCCACCCCTTGGCCGCGCCTAGGGGGCTTGTGGGCACCCAGCTGTCCCTCTGACCCCCCTCTTCTGCTATATGAAGGGTTTCGTTCGGAAAAAAATCAAGAGGAGGCTTTTTCGTGGATTTGCCGCCGCCACGAGGCGGAACTTGAGCAGAACCAATCTAGAACTCCGGCAAGACGATCCTGCCGGGGAAACTTCCCTCCCAGAGGGATAAATCGTCACCATCGTCATCACCAACACTCCTCTCATCAGAGGGGACTCATCACCATCAACATCTTCATCAGCACCATCACATCTCCAAACCCTAGTTCATGACTTGTAACCAATCTCCGTCTCACGACTCCGATTGGTACTTGTAAGGTTGCTAGTAGTGTTAATTACTCTTTGTTGTTGATGCTAGTTGGACTACTTGGTGGAAGAGTTTATGTTCAGATCCTTGATGCTACTCGTTACCTCTCTGGTCATGGATATGATTATGCTTTGTGAGTAGTTACTTTTGTTCCTGGTGACATGGGATAAGTCATGCTAATAGTAGTCATGTGAATTTAGTATTCGTTCGATATTTTGATATGTTGTATGTTGTTTTTCCTCTAGTGGTGTTATGTGAACGTTGACTACATAACACTTCCCCATTATTAGGGCCTAGAGGAAGGCATTGGGAAGTAGTAAGTAGATGATGGGTTTCTAGAGTGACAGAAGCTTATACCCTAGTTTATGCATTGCTTCGTAAGGGGCTGATTTGGATCCACTAGTTTAATGCTATGGTTAGACTTTGTCTTAATTCTTCTTTCATAGTTACGGATGCTTGCGAGAGGGGTTAATCATAAGTGGGATGCTTGTCCAAGTAAGGGCAGTACCCAAGCACTGGTCCACCCACCTATCAAACTATCAAAGTAACGAACGCGAATCATATGAACATGATGAAAACTAGCATGACAAAAATTCATGTGTGTCCTCGGGAGGGTTTTTCCTCCTATAAGACTTTGTCCAGGCTTGTCCCTTGCTACAAAGGGATTGGGACACTTTGTTGCACCGTTGTTACTTTTGTTACTTGTTGCTTGCTACGAATCATCTCACCACACAATCACTTGTTACCGATAATTTCAGTGCTTGCAGATTTTACCTTGCTGAAAACCACTTGTCAGATCCTTGTGCTCCTCGTTGGGTTAGACACTCTTACTTATCGAAAGGACTACGATTGATCCCCTATACTTGTGGGTCATCATGCACTAGTTTAAATGACATGTCAGGCATACGAGAATATGACCTGAGTGATATGTATAATTATGCGCAAGGTAAGATGTATGGTAGTCCTTCTCCAAACACGACAGTTATTGTATGAAAAAGATTTTCGCGGTGTTCCTTGGCTAGAAATTTTATTTGTACTTTTCACTTGAACTTGGATTTCTCATTATTTTTATGACATTAACCCGGCTTTGAGAAAATGAGCCGTCCCTGGAGACGCTCCATGCCAAGAATGTAGGGAGAAAATCAATCTGCTAGGACAGGAAATGATTTGACTCACGGACAGTCACGCCAACACGAGAGTGACCCAGCATTTTCGGAAGTTTGTCGTCTGTATGAGCAGAGCCAGCAACAACACCACAAGATGATGAACTAGCTAATGAATATGGGAAATCAGCGTGGGCCACACCGCAACACTCCCGGTTGCCTGAATTACAGAAGACACATCTGCCAACTTTTTCGCACACCGACAAACCTATGAAAGAAGACAATTGGCTACGTGACATTGGAAGAAAGCTTATTATTGCGCAATGTTCCGACCATGATAAGGTACTCTACACACCTCACTATCTAACTGGAGCCGCAGCCTCGTGGTGATAAAATATCCTCCACGTACACCCTCACGAGAACAACATCACGTGGGCCGAATTCAAGGACAGTTTCTGTGGGTTGCACATTCCAAATAGCGTCGTGAAAATCAAGAAACGGGAATTTGAAGATCTTAAGCAAAGGAGTTCCACTTTAATGGAGTACTTGGACCAGTATAATCAATTATCACGTTATGCGAGTGAAGACTATAGGACACAAGAGAACAGAATGGAGAAGTTCCTGGATGGACTCGCTCCGACATTAAAATGCCAGCTAATCGTTCACACCTTTCCAGACTTCAAAAAACTTGTGGACAAGTCCAACATGCTTGAGGCCGAACATCGTAGTATGGACGACATTCGTAAGCGCCGTCATAAAAGTTCGGCACCAACTCAGCACCAAAGGCCGGGAATGGTACAACTGAAACAAACCCTCCCAGCTATGACTCAGCACCAAAGCGCAACAACTTCAATCCTAACAACAATCACACGAAGGGTCACTTGAATCTGGTCGCCAAAGAAGATGCTATGAATGCACCAGAGATAGTACTTAGTAAGTTTCTTGTCAACAAAATTCGTGTCATGGTTCTGTTTGATTCTGGAACTTCCCATTAGTTCATTTCGAAAAAATTGCCTTGAAACACAACTTTTTAACCGATGACCATCAAGTCCCCGGGAGTACAACAGATTACACAAAAATATTGCAAGAATGTTACCATTGAGATCGAAGGTTTGACATTTTGGGCAAATCTAATTGTGATCGAAAGCAACAATTTGGATGTTATTCTGGGAATGGATTGGCTAAAAACCAACAAGGGATTTATTGACTGGTTCAACCGAACGGTCACACTCACCCACCATTAGGGTAAAAGAGTAAAAGTTGGAGCATTAGAAAGGAAGAAGTCGAATCAAGCTCGACTGAATAAAATGGAAGCTAATGAACTAAAGAACGTTCCAGCTGTTTGTGAATTTCCGGATGTATTTCCTGACGAACTACCAGGTATGCCACTAGACGGAGAAATAGAATTCGTTATTGAGCTTGCACCTGGTACAACGCCAATATACCAGAAACCATACCGCATGGCCCTATTGAATTAGTAGAACTCAAGAAACAAATAAAAGAGCTATTGGACAAACGATACATCAGACCCAGCTCTTTGCCTTGGGGATCGTCAGTATTATTTGTCTAAAAAGAGAGATTGGACACTAAGACTTTGTGTCGATTATCGAGCCCTCAACATGGCTACCATGAAGAAAAAGTATCCACTACCCATGATAAATGATTTGTTTGACGAGTTAGCACAAGCAAAAGTATTGTGAAAAATTGATTTGTAGTCAGGGTATCATCAGCTTAAGATACATTCAGAAGACATTCCGAACACAGCATTTACGTCACGATACGGATTGGATGAGTTTACTGTGATGACTTTCGGACTAATCAATGTGTCGGGTTACTTCGTGCATTTAACGAATAAGGTATTCATGAAGTACATGGATAAGTTTGTCGTAGTATTCATTGACGACATACCTTTCTACTCCAAGAACCCCGAAGAGCATGCAGAACACCTAAGGATTGTGTTGGGAGAACTGCATAAGCATCAGTTGTATGCCAAATTCAGCAGATGTGAGTTTTGGCTAAAACAAGTCGGATTTTTGGGACACGTAATGACCCAAGAAGGCATAGCCATGGATCGTGAGAAAGTCAAGGCTCTAAGTGAATGGCCGCAACAAACTAGCATGACAAATATACGAAGTTTCCTTGGAATGGCGGGATATTACCGAACATTTATTGAAAGGTTTTCCACTATCGCCAAACCCATGACCCAACTACTCAAAAAGGACAAAAAGTTTGAATGGACTCAATCCTGTGACAATAGCTTCGAAGAACTGAAGAAGAGACTGACCACATCACCAGTACTAATTGTTCCAAACTTGAGCAAAGATTTTGAGATATATTGTGACGCCTCAAGGAAAGGCCTCAGATGCGTACTTATGCAGGAAGGGAAAGTCGTGGCTTACGCCTCAAGACACTTACGACGACACGAAGAAAATTACCCCACTAATGATTTGGAATTGGCCGCAGTGATACATGCTCTCAAGGAATGGCGGCACTTCCTACTTGGAAATCGTTGTGAGATATATACAGATCATAATAGTCTCAAGTATATTTTCACATAGCCTGACCTCAACCTACGATAACGCCGTTGGTTGGAATAAATCAAGGATTACGGCATGGGTATTCATTACCATCTTAGCAAGGCTAAAGTGGTAGTCGATGCTCTCAGCAGGAACCCCACCTCAGACACAGACCGGGTGCCAAAGCTAAGACCCGAAATTGCCAGAGAGTTCGTTGTGCTAAACCTGCTTCTCGTCCCAGGAGGCATTGTGGAACAACTAGAAGTACAACCCACTCTAGATGAGAACATCAGGAAGGCTCAAAAGGAGCACGCCGGCATTGAAGGCATAAAGAGAAAGGTGGAACTTGGTAAGGCACCAGAATTTATTATTGATGAACAGGGAATATTATGGTACGGAGACTGACTATGCATACCAAACCAAGAGGACCTCAAAGTTCAAATTTTGGAAGAAGCTCACAATCTGCCATACTTAATCCATCCTGGAGGTACAAAAATGTTCAAGGATCTACATGCAAAATATTGGTGGCACGGGATGAAAAGGTATATTGCTTCTTCCATTGCCCGTTGTGATTCATGCCAATGAATCAAGGGAGAACACGAGAAGCCAGCATGACTGTTGTGGCCTATGAAGGTACCCGAGTGGAAGTGGGATGAAGTAGGCATGGACTTCATTATCAGACTACCACAGTCACGACACGGACATGATGCTATATGGGTTATCACAGATCGACTCACCAAGGTGGGTCACTTCGTACCGGTAAAGACTACTTACTCCACTCAGAAGCTGGCCAGATTATACCTCGCCCGCATCGTGTGCTTACATGGGATACCTAAAACTATTGTATCGGATAGAGGCACCCAGTTTACATCAAGGTTTTGGGATTATTTGCAACAAGCCTTGGGAACCCAGTTAGAGTTCAGCGTAGCATATCACCTGCAAACTGAAGGACAAACCGAGCGTGTAAATTAGATTATCGAAGACATGCTCACGGCTTGTGTGCTCACATATGAAAATAGTTTGGAGGATGATAACCCACAAGTATAGGGAATCAATTGTAGCCTTTCTCGATAAGTAAGAGTGTCGAACCCAACGAGGAGCTAAAGGTAGGACAGATATTCCCTCAAGTTCTATCGACCACCGATACAACTCTACGCACACTTTACGTTCGCTTTACCTAGTACAAGTATGAAACTAGAAGTACTTTGTAGTGCGATAGGATAGGTTTGCCAGATAATAAAGAACACATAAATAAAAAGTAGGGGCTGTTTAGATAAAGAAACAATTAAGTTAGTTTAACGATTGTGGAAAAGTGGTGGTAGGAGTTGCAGAATTGTCCCTAAGCAATTAACTACGTCACTAGACCGATACCAAGTTTTATGTGGGAGAGGCCACTGCTAGCATGTCATCCCTTACTGGGAATTCTATGCACTTATGATTGGAACTATTAGCAAGCATCCTCAACTACTAACGTTCATTAAGGTAAAACCCAACCATAGCAATAAGATATATTGGTCCCCCTTCAATCCTGCATGCATCAATTTCTATGCTAGGCTGAAGCTTATGTCACCCTTGCCCTCCAATACATAGTCCTATCAACATACTACTAACACTATGGTGTGATCCATGAGCGCGCCCATATGATGGGCACCAAAGGACAGCAACATAACCACAAGCAAATTAAACCAATCATAGCAATTCATCAATCACCGATAGGACAACGAAAATCTACTCATACATCAAAGGATGGCAACACATCATTGTATAATAATATGAAGCATAAAGCACCATGTTCAAGTATAGGGTACATCGGTTTGCGGAAGAGTGGATCGCTGAATATAGATGGGGGAAGGTGATGGAGGTGTTGGTGAAGATGACAGAGGTGTTGGTGTACATCGTCGTCACACGATGATGTCCAGGGCGGCGTTCCGGCACCGCCGGGAGAGAGGGAGAGAGAGCCCCCCTTCTTCTTCTTCTTCCTTGACCTCCTCCCTAGATGGGGGAAGGGTTTTCCCTCTGGTCCATGGTCTCCATGGTGGCGAAGGGGCGAGAGCCCCTCCGAGATTGGATCTCTCTCTATGTGTCCTTCTGTTTCTACGCTCCCAGATTCTGGCATTTCACCGTTTCTTAAATTCCCGGAGATGCGTAACTCCGGTTAAAGTGTCCTTTTAACACGATTTTATTCCGGATATTAGCTTTCTTGCAGCGAAAGAAGGGCCCAACTTCCTTAGGGGTTGGTCACGAGCCTGCCAGGCGCGCCTGGGGGGGGGTAGGGCGCGCCTCCTAGGCTCGTGACCCCTCGTGCATTGTTTCGCGTTGATTCTTCTTCCCAAAAATCATAAATATTCCAAACAAAAATCCCCGTAGGTTTTTTATTGCGTTTGGACTCCGTTTGGTATGGATATTCTGCGAAACAAAAAACATGCAACAAACAGGAACTGGCACTGGGCACTGGATCAATATGTTAGTCCCAAAAATAGTATTAAAAGTTGCCAAAAGTATATGAAAGTTGTAGAATATTGGCATGAAACAATCAAAAATTATAGATACGACGGAGACGTATCAGAGGACAGCTTGCCTTATGCTGAATTCTCGTACAACAATAGCTATCAGGCAAGCCTACAAATGTCCCCTTTTGAAGACTTATACGGAAGAAGATGTTGTACGCCTCTAAATTGGTCAGAAATCGGAGATAGCCGTATCTTCGGCCCACAACTTCTTCAAGAGGCTGAGGTTAAGGTAAAACTCATAAGGGACAGACTCAAGACAACCCCAAGCCATCAGAAGAACTATAACGATCAAAAACTGTCACATCCCTAACCCTTAAGCAAGTTAGCCTTGTGCTCATGTCTTCTTTGCATTTGCATCTAAGAGTTTTCAACAAGAACAAGAAAATGGCAAAGGAAAAACTCAAAAACCCTAGCCACTACTTTAAATAAAGAAATTCTCAAACTAGCTAAAATCAATGAACCCAAAATGGCCTCAAGAAATGTTCAAACTTTCTGTTAAATCATGAAAGTAAGTGAGCATTGGAGAAAACTATTTTCTTGACACTTTAAGCTTTTTAAACTAATGCAAAAAGCCACTCGTTTCAAACTTTAAATTTGAAATCAGAAACTATAAATTTTCAAAAATGTTGAAAACTTTGGAAATGGTTGGGAATATTATAACAATATTTCACGAGGTCTAAAATAGTTTTTACTTTTTGTTTTGGAGCTGAAATAAATAGCAAAACAATAGTTAGCAAAACAGAAAAAACAAAAAAACAAAAAAAATGGGAAACCCTTACCTGTCGCCTAGCCTGGCCCGGCCCATCTCCCTCGCTCGTCCCCTCCCTCGCGCCAGTAGGAGCAGGAGGTGGCCGCCGCCTCCTCCGGCGCGGCCACGCACCTGTGCGCCTGCCTGGCCGCCGCCTCGCGCTGGCAAGGCCGGGGATAAGCTCCCCAGGGTCTCCTCTATCCATTCCCCAGCACCGTTCTTCCTCTCCTCTCGGATCCTGCCCCTCCCTCCTGTTGCCGCCATTGGAGCCGAGCTCGAGCTCGAGCCGCAGCACCTCTAGCCATGGAAACCCTCCTCCGAGTAGTCTGTTAGATCCGGCTCGTCGCCCTGGTCATCTCTGCAGAAGCCGAAGCTTCCCCGAGCTCTGCATCGCCCCCAGCGCCGTCGTCTTCCACCTCCGGCCGCCGGACCTCTCCAGTCGATTCGCTCCCTCCGGCGCATCCCCGAGCCCCTCAACAGCACCATCGGAACCGCCGTGAGCCCGTCGTCGTTTCCCCTATCGCCCCACGCTCTCCCATGCATCGTAGCCTAGTTCCCCACCAAGGCCGAGAGCTCCTCGCCGCCGGCCATGTCGTCGCCGTCGCTGTGGTGTCCGATCCACGCGCTCGAGCTAGGATTCGATCTCCTGGAGCCTCCAGGAGCGTGATGAGCCCCTCAGCTGCCCTCCTCGTGCCCTAGAGCCATCTCTCATAGAAGGCCGAGCTTCGGCCGCCGCTCTGGCTCGTCGCCGGCGCCTCTCCCGGCGACCCTAGCCTCCCCTGATGCCCCTGCCAAATCGGCCACTTCGCCAGCATGCCGTAGCTGCAAACCACGTTCGTTTTGGTGTTGTGCAGCGCCGTTTAGGTCGCCTCCGGCGAGCCCTCCGCCGCGGGCCTGGTCGCCGGCGACCACCCTCCGGTAGGGGTCGACGTGGCAAAGCTAACCCAGCAGCTCAGGGCTTAATCACTCGCTGACAAGTGGGCCCAAGGCCAAGTCAAACCTCAATTATGACTGGTCAGCGCGGGATTAGTCCCAGAGAGGCTGACTAGTGGGGCCCCCCTGTCAGGTTTGACCTGAACAGGTCGGCTGACCTGCTGACGTCAGTCTGATGCAATAATTAGAATTTCCAGTATAAAACTAATTCCAGGAAATTGCTAAAACTTGTAAAAATCATAGAAATTAATGTGTAACTCCAATGAAAATAATTTTTATATGAAAAAGTATCAGAAAAATTCAAGGATTCTGATTATGCTATTTTCAACTATGTTTGAAAAAGTTACAGAACCCTAAAATGTGGAATAAGAAATAATTCAATTCTCATAATTACTTTTTAAATGGATTTTGGAAAAATATTCAAATTTCATTATCATCGCAATGATCACACACTGTCATAGTTACAAATCAGTCCCATAACATGACATCTCATGCAAGCTAACATCAAGTTGATCTGAGCATCAGGTTGAATCAATTAAAACGGTATCCGACAATACCCCGTTTGAATTGATATTCGAATGTGATTCAAATCAAGTCTAAACCTAATACATGTTGAAAATAATAACTTATCACCTTGCATCCTCATGCCATGCTCCAGCATTATTTTGAGTGCATATGATTGTTATTGAATGTTGCCATTCATTTCGGTAGGCTCCGCACCCCCGGATTCCACCGAATATCCGTCCGACGGATATCGTTCCTCCTTTGAGCAACAAGGCAAGCAACCCTTTTGATCATCCTGATAAATCCCCTGTTCTTGCTCCTGCACTTATTTATTGCATTAGGATCAAATGCTTCAACTGCTTTTACCACGTTAGTTGAACCCACTTCCTTTGCATGACCTAACCTTGTCACAGTAAATAGCCGAACCTTGCAACCTAGCATACCTGGTAGTTGCTTGAGCTATCATGTGCCTTAACCTGCTATGCATGCTATGCTTAGAGTTGTGTATGGTCTGTCATCTGGGAGATGAACAGAATTGTGAGAATGTGTTCGGTGAGCAAAGGTTGTGTGTTGAACTTGATTTGGTAAAGGTACCGGTGAAAGGCTGTGTAGGAGTACATGGCAGGTTGTTTCATTGGAACCGTCCATAGGAACTGAGTTCCGTGTATGTAATCCAAGACTAGATACTACCACATGCTGGGCCCTGAAATATGACCCTGCTCGGCCTATTAATCGTGTAGTACTCGGTCCAGGAGTTGCAAGTAGTTTCTGGTGTTTATAGTAATGCTGGAGGCCGTGCATGGTGCTGACCTGAGAGGTGGACCGTGATGCGGTAGGCAGTGGCACGGTGTACCAAGTGGCACCCGGATGGTGGGCTTGGGAACCCTGCGCACATCGTTTGAGGCCATAGCGGAAACCTCGGCCGGACTTCCGTACGGGTTACTCTCAGATAGGCGATAAACCTGGACTAGGTACTAGTGTGGTTAACGGTCGTGGCCGACTCCCTCGCTGGGCTTCCGCTTGAAGGTTGCCGAGGTGCATGACGTGCACATGGCGATAAGTGGCGAGAGCGTGTGTGACGAAGTACACCCCTGCAGGGTTATGATCTATTCGAATAGCCGCGTCCGCGGATATGGACTACTTGGAGACATATGTTGTTCATAGATAACTTCAATGGCTACTCATAAAATTGTCAAGATAAGCGTGAGTGTCGTGGACGGCATTTCCGTACGGAGATGGAATGATTCCACGATTGTGTATTGTTGTGGTGTTAGTGGACTCGTGTGCGAGAAATCAAGTTGTCAAAATTATTTAAAAATGCAAGTTGTCTAGCCACGAGTCAAATGCTGGCTTTCCGCATGAAACCCCACCATACCTTTTGATACCTTGCATGAGTAGTTAGTTCTCCTAAAGTCTTGCTGAGTACCTTCGTACTCATGTTTGCTTAATAAATGTTGCAGAGGTTGCTAATGACCCTAATGGAGGGTTCTTCGTAGACATCGACGACGACGAGTAGCTGGTGTCCCAGCTACGATCTGGCCCTACGTTGGATCTCTAGTATAGTCAGGCCATGTGCCTTCTAGTTGCCCTGTCTGTACTCAGACAGTTTAAAACTCTTCCGCTGGCTTGTAATTGTATGACTGCTATTATGGGTCGTGAGACCCTTAATGTGTAATATTATGTGTGTGGCTCTTCCGAGCCTCTTAAATAAAGGTTGTATGTTTATGGTTTTATTTGTGATGCCATCGATGTATCTATACATATCGGTATGCCATGCGTACGTGTGTCGTACTTGATATGTATGGGGTTCGATTACCTAGTCGTGAACTTTAGTAGCACTCCTTACAAGGAAATGCCCCTTTGTGATCCAATGAGCCTTGGTAGTTCGCTACTGCTCCGGACACATTGGTTGACCGACATGTGTCCTTCTTAGCTGATGTGTCTGTCCTCTTTGGGGAAATGTCACGCGATGTAATGGAGTCCTTGTAGCTTGCTACGACTCGTCTACATTCGCTGATAACCGACACCTGCTTTGTTGGGTCATGTATGCCTGTCCTTGTGTGGAACTGCCACTTTGGTTTATGACTAGACATGTCGATCCGGGTTCTTTGACATTGGAATGCTAGCGACACTATTGCATACGTGAGTCAAAAGACGCAAACGGTCCCGGCTAAGGTAAGGCTGCAGCCGAGGAGTTAACCGTGCGTGAGACCGCAAAGGGATGCGATGTGTTACAGGCTAGATTCCTATGGCTTAGGATCGGGGTCCCGACAGCGTTGGTATCAGAGCCTGACTAACTGTAGGATTACTAAGCCAAACTGGTCGAAGTTGAGTCTAGAATTGCTTTAGTTATATATAAGGGAATTGTTTGTGGAAGGGAACGTAAGACTCTTGTTCTCTTCTCAAGTTATTCTATTCTGGTCATCCTCGTCTCTTCTGCGGGAATTAAGGACTAGGTTACTCATCTTCTCCTAGGCTCGTGTTTCCGATCGGTAGCTTATAGGACTACGGGTCAAGAGATATTGGGTTTCTTTTATTCCTAGGAAGCAGGAAGTAAGTTTGATGATCAGAGAATTGAACTTGATAGTTGAGTGGTTACGCTATTCCATTTTGGGTTGTCTCAAAATTTGTTTTTGAGCATTTACAGCCGTTATGCTGCCCAATTTTGCATTCAGAGCTCTAATGCTTTTGCATTACTCTCTATTTACAGATGCCTGGCCGTCCTTCTCGTCAGGTGGTACGTCTGACCAGGTGCATTGATGTACCAGGTCATACGGCCATGCAGGTCAGGGTGATGTCGGTGTGCGGTTACCGCTGGTACCCCGAGTACACAGTAGAGGAACAGTACCGAGACTTCAACCAGAGCCAGTACATCTGCACTCTTAGGGTATTTCCAGATTACCCTGGAGCTGAGGAGCCAATCCATTGGTCCTATGGGTTGGGAGTCACTGTTGACATGGCAGTACAAGATGTTGCCTACTCAAGGCTGACCATTATGAGAGCGAGACATGCACTGCTGCAGAATTCAGAGTTCTGCTATGTTCCGGCCTCTCAGCCTGGTGAAGAGGGATACCTCAGTGGAGTCTATTTTGATTCTTCTATGGAGGATCCACTACTACAGTCCACTGTTGAGATGCTAGAGAACAGAGACAGGGATGCTCGTGCTCTCCGTATGGAGCTTTATGCTACCCGTGCCCGTCTGTGGACAGCTTTGACGCAGCTGGCACCGGTAGTCCAGACAGGGTATGGAGAGATGGAGATGCTGAACCCTGTTAGGACCCATCTTCCGGCCCACGTTGACTGGCCAGCTATAGGAGGAGTCACACCTCTTCGGGGACCCCTCTTACCACCAGTCAGGGGACCAAGGCCACATCCGTGTCCTTATGGATCCCAGGGATCTCAGGCTAGAGTGTTTACTGATCCGCAGGTTGAGCTTCCAGGCCATGGAGGTAATCTCTATGAGATGTTCTATGCGGATGCCTGAGCTGTGAGCGGAAGGATAGTATGGTAGTAGCCGTACGTTCACAGTCCTGCGTGACTTGTGAAGTATGGTTGTAATGTGAAATGAATTCCGGAGGCCTAGATAAATAATGTATAGGCAGCTTGTAAGCCTCTGATGAGTAGTTTCACAATTTCAGTAGTTTGCTCTTTGGTTAAGGGTGTACTGAACTATGTAAGGGTGTGTATGAACCAGGGTGTATATATAGCAGTTGCTTGTTACCATGCTGTACGGATATTAATTTCCGCATTCCGTGTGTTCAGTACATTCTTAATCCATAGCTAGTATTGATATGATATTGGTCTAAGCTATGAGTTTGTTTGTCAGGATGGTGTTCACCAGGTTGAACCGTGCCCCTACTCATGAGCAAGGTGAGGGTAGTCAAGCGTCGCAGGAAGACCTGCCTCACCCACCTTCTCTGGTGGAAGTGATGCTTGAGGCAGAAAGAAACAAAAGGGAGACCAACCCACTGCTAGAGTGTATTGAGCAGAATACGGCTCGACAGCCTAGGAATGCTGCAGTGTCCCTCAATGACTTTGTGAAGCTGAATCCTCCAAAGCTTCATCATTCCGTTGATCCCCTCGACGCTGATGACTGGCTGTGCAGCATCTCACGCAAGATTCGCTCTGTGAATGTGTCTGAGGCCGACAAGGTGACCTTCGCAGCGTATTTCCTGGAAGGACCCGCCAATCTGTGGTGGGAGAATTTTGAAGCTATGCGTCCTGCTGAACCAGTGGCCACATGGGCAGACTTCAGTGCAGCTTTTCGTCTGCACCATATTCCAGAGGGCCTGATGGACAGAAAGAGAGAGGAGTTATGTGCCTTCACTCAGGGCAAGTTGTCTGTGGATGCCTATAGCCGCGAGTTCGGTAACCTCGCCCGCTATGCAACAGAGGAGGTGTCTACTAACGCCAAGAAGCAAGCAAGATTCCGTAAGGGTTTGACCCCTGAGCTCCGTCGTGATCTACGCCTCCATGAGTGTGCAAGTTTTCAAGCCCTGGTCAACAAAGCGATCAGTGCCGAGACTGGTCATACTGACTTCGAAGCCACCAGGAAGCACTCCCGTGACTTCGGCTCGTCTTCTGGTTCCGCGTTTCCAAAACGCAGGCTGTGGGTTCCAAACAGTTCTCTGCCGCCAAGATACACTCCGAGGCCATCCTACGTGGCACCTCAGACGAATCAGGCCAACCCTCTAGCAAAAGCTTATGGTGGTCCAGCTAGCAATGCTGCACCACGTGCCAACCAGGTGATATGCTACAAGTGTGGAGAACCAGGGCACTATTCCCGTGAGTGTCCTCAGAATGTGGGTGCCAAGAAACCCGGAAAGTCCGTCGGGTAGGCCAAGTCGGGCAAAGCTTATTATGTGAAGCCAACTCCTGCACGTGGCCGTGTGAACTATGTGTCAGCAGAAGAATCTGCAGAGGATCCCGACGTCATGCTGGGTACGCTTCTTGTTAATCATCACCCAGCGTCTGTTCTCTTTGACACTGGGTCCTCTCATTCCTTCATTTCAGAAAGTTATGCACAGTTGCATAACATGTCATTTTGTGATATGCCAATCCCATTGGTTGTCCAAACCCCTGGTAGTAAATGGCAAACCTCTAGGATAACGTATGACAATGAAATTCTAGTAGATAGGCTAGTTTTCCTAGCCTCATTGATAGCATTGAAATCTTCGGATATTAATATCATCTTGGGCATGGACTGGATGTTAGCTCACTATGCCAAGATTGATACTCACTCTAGAAATGTCCAGCTTACCCATCCCTCGGGTGAGATAGTAAATGTCTCTACTCGAGTTGCCAAATGCCAACTCTATTCTCTAAATGCCAATCCTCTTCCGGAACTTGAAGACATTCCAGTAGTCCGTGACTTTCCGGCTGTTTTTCCAGAGGAACTGCCAGGAATTCCACCTGACAGAGATGTAGAGTTTGTAATAGATCTTGTTCCGGGAACTGTCCCAATAGCCAGAAGACCATATAAGATGGCACCCTTGGAGCTAGCCGAACTTAAGAAGCAATTAGATGAGGCCTTGAACAAGGGTTTCATTCGTCCTAGCTCTTCTCCTTGGGCTTGTCCCGTCCTCTTCGTCAAGAAGAAAGACGGAACGGATCGGATGGTTGTAGATTACCGACCAGTTAATCTGGTCACCATTAAGAACAAGTATCCGCTCCCCAGGATCAACGACTTGTACGATCAGCTCGCTGGATCCTCAGTCTTCTCCAAAATGGATTTGAGGTTGGGATACCATCAAATCAAGATTAAGAATGGGGACATTCCAAAAACGGCTTTTGTTACTCGTTATGGCCAATATGAGTACACCGTTATGTCCTTCGGTTTAACCAATGCCCCAGCCACCTTCTCTCGGCTGATGAATTCAATCTTCATGGAGTATTTGGATAAATTCGTCGTAGTATACCTCGATGATATCCTCATCTACTCGAAGAATGAACAAGAACATGCCGAGCATCTAAGGCTGGTATTGATGAAACTTCGAGAGCATCGCCTTTATGCCAAATTTTCAAAATGTGAATTCTGGTTACCAGAAGTGACCTATCTAGGCCACGTAATCTCTGGTAAGGGTATTGCTGTCAATCCGGAGAGAGTTCAAGCTGTCCTTGATTGGACTCAACCTGAATCGATTAAGCAAGTTAGGAGTTTTCTTGGTCTAGCGAGCTATTGTCGCCGCTTTGTCGAGAATTTCTCCAAGGTTGCAAAGCCTCTAACTGAACTCCTCAAGAAGGATAAAAAGTTCGAGTGGACACCACAGTGTGAGCATAGTTTTCAGGAACTAAAAAGACGTCTGACTTCTGCACCTGTTTTGCTACCACCAGATTTTTCTAAGGACTTTGTTATCTATTGCGACGCCTCGCGACAAGGATTAGGTTGCATTCTCATGCAAGACCGTCATGTGATCGCATACGCATCTCGACAGTTGCGTCCACATGAGGATAATCATCCCACACATGGCCTTGAGCTTGCATCTGTGGTGCATGCACTAAAAACCTGGCGACATTACCTTCTGGGTAATCGTTGCGAAATATTCACCGATCACCAAAGTCTGAAATATATCTTCACCCAGCCGGATTTGAATCTCAGGCAAAGACGGTGGGTTGAGTTGATCTCGGATTACGACTTAGGGATAACTTACACCCCGGGGAAGGCCAATGTTATGGCCGATGCGCTAAGTCGTAAATCTTATTGTAACAATTTGATGCTACAACAAGGTCAACCACATCTCCATGAGGACTTTCGGAAGTTGAATCTTCATATTGTTCCTCAAGGATTTCTTTCTACTCTCGTGGCGAAGCCTACTCTTAAGGATCAAATTATAGCTGGCCAAAAGCGTGACAAGGGTATATCACGGATCAAGGAGAATATTTTTAGCGGAAACGCTAAAGAATTTTCCATGAACGATCAAGGTGTTGTGTTCTTCCAGAATCGTTTAGTGGTTCCTAAGAACCCACATCTAAGGCAGTTAATCCTTAAGGAGGCTCATGATTCTCCTCTCACCATTCATCCCGGTAGTACTAAGATGTATCAGGACCTACGCCAGAGGTTCTGGTGGACTAGGATGAAGAGAGAAATTGTTGAGTTCGTTGCTAACTGCGACGTTTGTCGTCGAGTTAAGGCAAAACATCAAAGGCCTGATGGCACCCTTCAACCTCTAGCTATTCCTGAATGGAAATGGGATAAAGTTAGCATGGATTTCATTACCGGATTTCCCAAGACCAAGAAAGGAAATAATGCTATCTTTGTGGTCATTGACCGTCTTTCCAAAGTGGCTCATTTTCTTCCTGTTCGTGAGAGTATAACAGCTAGCCAGCTAGCAGAGTTATATATCTCCCGAATAGTGTCTCTTCATGGTGTTCCCCTGGAGATTAACTCGGACCGTGGAAGTATCTTTACTTCTCGCTTCTGGGAAAGTTTTCAGAATGCCATGGGGACTCACCTATCTTTTAGCACTGCTTTCCATCCCCAATCAAGTGGTCAAGTAGAAAGAGTGTATCAAATCCTAGAAGATATGCTCCGAGCTTGTGTTATATCGTTCGGTATGAATTGGGAAAAGTGTCTTCCATTCGTCGAATTCGCTTATAACAATAGTTACCAATCAAGCTTGGGCAAAGCCCCTTTTGAAGTTCTCTATGGACGAAGATGTCGAACACCTCTTAATTGGTCAGAAACCGGAGAGAGGCAACTCTTTGGCCCGGATATGATCCAGGATGCAGAAGAGCAGGTTCGCATTATTCGTGAAAAGTTGAAAACAGCCCAGTCTCGTCAAAAGAGCCAATATGATCGTCATCATAAGGCTGTGACCTTTGAAGTTGACGAGAAGGCTTACCTTCGGGTTACACCTTTGAAGGGTACCCATCGTTTCGGTATCAAGGGCAAGTTGGCTCCTCGTTACATTGGTCCTTTTCGCATTCTTGCCAAACGAGGAGAAGTTGCCTACCAGTTGGAACTTCCTCCGCATCTTTCCAAGGTTCATGATGTTTTCCACGTCTCACAACTCAGGCGTTGCTTTTCGGATCCTATCCGTGAAGTGGACCACGAAACGCTTGATCTACAAGATAACTTTTCATACCGAGAATACCCCGTGCGTATTCTTGATCAAGCTGAGCGTACCACTCGACGTCGAAACCTCAAGTTTCTTAAAGTTCAATGGTCAAATCATTCTGAAAAGGAGGCAACTTGGGAAAGAGAGGATCCTCTCCGACTTGAGTATCCTGCGTTATTCCCGACGACTTCTAAATCTCGGGACGAGATTCTTTTGAGTGGGGGTGAGTTGTCACATCCCTAACCCTTAAGCAAGTTAGCCTTGTGCTCATGTCTTCTTTGCATTTGCATCTAAGAATTTTCTACAAGAACAAGAAAGTGGCAAAGGAAAAACTCAAAAACCCTAGCCACTACTTTAAATAAAGAAATTCTCAAACTAGCTAAAATCAATGAACCCAAAATGGCCTCAAGAAATGTTCAAACTTTCTGTTAAATCATGAAAGTAAGTGAGCATTGGAGAAAACTATTTTCTTGACACTTTAAGCTTTTTAAACTAATGCAAAAAGCCACTGGTTCCAAACTTTAAATTTGAAATCAGAAACTATGAATTTTCAAAAATGTTGAAAACTTTGGAAATGGTTGGGAATATTATAACAATATTTTAGGAGGTCTAAAATAGTTTTTACTTTTTGTTTTGGAGCTGAAATAAATAGCAAAACAATAGTTAGCAAAACAGGAAAAACAAAAACAGAAAAAAATAGGAAACCCTTACCTGTCGCCTAGCCTGGCCCGGCCCATCTCCCTCGCTCGTCCCCTCCCTCGCGCAAGTAGGAGCAGGAGGTGGCCGCCGCCTCCTCCGGCGCGGCCACGCACCTGTGCGCCTGCCTGGCCGCCGCCTCGCGCTGGCAAGGCTGGGGATAAGCTCCCCAGGGTGTCCTCTATCCATTCCCCAGCACCGTTCTTCCTCTCCTCTTGGATCCTGCCCCCCCCCTCCTGCTGCCGCCATTGGAGCCGAGCTCGAGCCGCAGCACCTCTAGCCATGGAAACCCTCCCCCGAGTAGTCTGTTAGATCCGCCTCGTCGCCCTGGTCATCTCTGCAGAAGCCGAAGCTTCCCTGAGCTCTGCATCGCCCCCAGCGCCGTCGTCTTCCACCTCCGGCCGCCGGACCTCTCCCGTCGATTCGCTCCCTCCTGCGCATCCTCGAGCCCCTCAACAGCACCATCGGAACCGCCGTGAGCCTGTCATCGTTTCCCCTCTCGCCCCACGCTCTCCCGTGCATCGTAGCCTAGTTCCCCACCAAGGCCGAGAGCTCCTCGCCGCCGGCCATGTCGTCGCCGTTGCTGTGGTCTCCGATCCATGCGCTCGAGCTAGGATTCGAGCTCCTGGAGCCTCCAGGAGCGTGATGAGCCCCTCAGCTGCCCTCCCCGTGCCCTAGAGCCATCTCTATAGAAGGCCGAGCTTCGGCCGCCGCTCCGGCTCGTTGCCGGCGCCTCTCCCGGCGACCCTAGCCTCCCCTGATGCCCCTGCCAGATCGGCCACTTCGCCAGCGTGCCGTAGCTGCAAACCACGTTCGTTTTGGTGCTGTGCAGCGCCGTTTAGGTCGCCTCCGGCGAGCCCTCCGCCACGGGCCTGGTCGCCGGCGACCACCCTCCGGTGAGGGTCGATGTGGCAAAGCTAACCCAGCAGCTCAGGGCTTAATCACTCGCTGACAAGTGGGCCCAAGGCCAAGTCAAACCTCAATTAGGACTGGTCAGCGCGGGATTAGTCCCAGAGAGGCTGACCAGTGGGGCCCCCCTGTCAGGTTTGACCTGAACAGGTCGGCTGACCTGCTGACGTCAGTCTGATGCAATAATTAGAATTTCCACTATAAAACTAATTCCAGGAAATTGCTAAAACTTGTAAAAATCATAGAAATCAATCTGTAACTCCAATAAAAATAATTTATATATGAAAAAGTATCAGAAAAATTCAAGGATTCTGATTATGCTATTTTCAACTATGTTTGAAAAAGTTACAGAACCCTAAAATGTGGAATAAGGAATAATTCAATTCTCATAATTGCTTTTTAAATGGAATTTGGAAAAATATTCAAATTTCATTATGATTGCAATGATGACACATTGTCCTAGTTACAAATCAGTACCATAACATGACATCTCATGCAAGCTAACATCAAGTTGATCTGAGCATCAGGTCGAATCAATTAAAACGGTATCCGAGAATACCCCGTTTGAATTGATATTCGAATGTGATTCAAATCAACTCTAAACCTAATACATGTTGAAAATAATAACTTATCACCTTGCATCCTCATGCCATGCTCCAGCATCATTTTGAGTGCATATGGTTGTTATTGAATGTTGCCATTCATTTCGGTAGGCTCCGCACCCCCGGATTCCACCGAATATCCGTCCGACGGATATCGTTCCTCCTCTGAGCAACAAGGCAAGCAACCCTTTTGATCATCCCGATAAATCCCCTGTTCTTGCTCCTGCACTTATTTATTGCATTAGGATCAAATGCTTCAACTGCTTTTACCACGTTAGTTGAACCCACTTCCTTTGCATGACCTAACCTTGTCACAGTAAATAGCCGAACCTTGCAACCTAGCATACCTGGTAGTTGCTTGAGCTATGATGTGCCTTAACCTGCTATGCATGCTATGCTTAGAGTTGTGTATGGTCTGTCATCTGGGAGATGAACAGAATTGTGAGAATGTGTTCGGTGAGCAAAGGTTGTGTGTTGAACTTGATTTGGTAAAGGTACCGGTGAAAGGCTGTGTAGGAGTACATGGCGGGTTGTTTCATTGGAACCGTCCATAGGAACTGAGTTCCGTGTATGTAATCCAAGACTAGATACTACCACATGCTGGGCCCTGAAATATGACCCTGCTCGGCCTATTAATCGTGTAGTACTCGGTCCAGGAGTTGCAAGTAGTTTCTGGTGTTTATAGTAATGCTGGAGGCCGTGCATGGTGCTGACCTGAGAGGTGGAACGTGATGCGGTAGGCAGTGGCACCCGGATGGTGGGCTTGGGAACCCTGCGCACATCGTTTGAGGCCGTAGCGGAAACCTCGGCCGGACTTCCGTACGGGTTACTCTTAGATAGGCGATAAACCTGGACTAGGTACTAGTGTGGTTAACGGTCGTGGCCGACTCCCTCGCTGGGCTTCCGCTTGAAGGTTGCCGAGGTGCATGACGTGCACATGGCGATAAGTGGCGAGAGCGTGTGTGACGAAGTACACCCCTGCAGGGTTATGATCTATTCGAATAGCCGCGTCCGCGGATATGGACTACTTGGAGACATATGTTGTTCATAGATAACTTCAATGGCTACTCATAAAATTGTCAAGATAAGCGTGAGTGTCGTAGACGGCATTTCCGTACGGAGACGGAATGATTCCACGATAGTGTATTGTTGTGGTGTTAGTGGACTCGTGTGCGAGAAATCAAGTTGTCAAAATTATTTAAAAATGCAAGTTGTCTAGCCACGAGTCAAATGCTGGCTTTCCGCATGAAACCCCACAATACCTTTTGATACCTTGCATGAGTAGTTAGTTCTCCTAAAGTCTTGCTGAGTACCTTCGTACTCATGTTTGCTTAATAAATGTTGCAGAGGTTGCTAATGACCCTAATGGAGGGTTCTTCGTAGACATCGACAACGACGAGTAGCTGGTGTCCCAGCTACGATCTGGCCCTACGTTGGATCTCTAGTATAGTCAGGCCATGTGCCTTCTAGTTGCCCTGTCTGTACTCAGACAGTTTAAAACTCTTCCGCTGGCTTGTAATTGTATGACTGCTATTATGGGTCGTGAGACCCTTAATGTGTAATATTATGTGTGTGGCTCTTCCGAGCCTCTTAAATAAAGGTTGTATGTTTATGGTTATGTTGTGATGCCATCGATGTATCTATACATATCGGTATGCCATGCGTACGTGTGTCGTAGTTGATATGTATGGGGTTCGATTACCTAGTCGTGAACTTTAGTAGCACTCCTTACAAGGAAATGCCCCTTTGTGATCCAATGAGCCTTGGTAGTTCGCTACTGCTCCGGACACATTGGTTGACCGGCATGTGTCCTTCTTAGCTGATGTGTCTGTCCTCTTTGGGGAAATGTCACGCGATGTAATGGAGTCCTTGTAGCTTGCTATGACTCGTCTACATTCGCTGATAACCGACACCTGCTTTGTTGGGTCATGTATGCCTATCCTTGTGCGGAACTGCCACTTTGGTTTATGACTAGACATGTCGATCCGGGTTCTTTGACATTGGAATGCTAGCGACACTATTGCATACGTGAGTCAAAAGACGCAAACGGTCCCGGCTAAGGTAAGGCTGCAGCCGAGGATTTAACCGTGCGTGAGACCGCAAAGGGATGCGATGTGTTACAGGCTAGATTCCTATGGCTTAGGATCGGGGTCCCGACAAAAACACTATGACGTCGGTTTCAATCCAAATGATTATGTGTATCTCAAGGTATCACCAATGAGAGGACTACAAAGGTTCAAGATCAAGGGAAAGCTTGCACCCCGCTTCATCGGACCATTTTGGATAAGTGCTCGAAGGGGCCAAGTTGCCTATCAACTCGACCTACCAGCAGAACTGTCAAATGTGCACAATGTGTTCCATATTTCTCAACTATGGAACTATGTAAGGAACCTCGATCAACAGGTAGCCCATGACAGTATAAAAGTGCAACCAGACCTATCCTATCAGGAACACCGTGTGAGAATATTAGAGGGGGCAGAAAGGAGGACATGTCAAAAAGTCACCAAGCTATTCAGAGTACAGTGGAGCAACCATTCATAGGATGAGGCCACTTTGGGAAAGAGAAGATTATCTGCACAAAGAACACCCACAGCTTCTTCAGGACTGGGTGAAATCTTGAAGACGAGATTTTTATTAAGGGGGTAGGTGTTGTAACAACCACAATTTTTAAAAATTTAATTTAATTTTCTTTGAGTTGTTTTAAAAGGAATTTCAAAATTTGCTTGATAAAAAGTCGAGTTTCCTTGAAAACCTTTTTAGAAAATATTTTGAGCTTTCTTTCCTAACATGTCTGGTTTAAGGACTTTTGTTTAACCCCTTGTCCCCCTTCTTCAATATTTCCCTTCCTCCATCCTTTCTGATTTCTATCATAAGACCCCTCTCCATCATCTAGGTTTTCATCATAGGTGAGTTCTCAAAGTTTTAGAAAGGTTTAACCACCTTTCATATTTTATTTCAATAAAAAGGGTTTTATGTAATAAATTTTGAACCCAGCAAATTTTCAAAGGAACTCATAGTTACATTTGGAATTTGAGACCCAAACTCCTATACTTAGAAGGCCTCAGTAGTTTAAACCCATTTCACAAAAAACCTTGGGTTTGAAGATTTCAAAATTGATTTTACTCAAGTTTGACCAAATATTTTGTTTTTATTAAAATCCTGTCTTAAACATTTTCAAAACATTTGAAAATTTACACACTGTCTCTACACCCAATGAGAGGCCATCTCATAAATTTTCAACTCCAAAAACCTTTTACACGTGTCCTTTTCATTTGATCAAGCATCTGGTGTGGATTGGCCTAAGTCTTTGAAACTCGTTCAGTCAAAGTTCAGAATCTTCATAGCTTTAGTGATTCAGTGCCTGTCACCTCGTTAATCTCAGTAGTATCAGCGGGGATCACTCGCCTCTGTGCTCAAGCCTATCCACCCGATGCACGCTCCTTTGGACGCATGCTAGCGTCGGTGGTGAGCTGGCCTGAGTCAGCCAGCTCCGGCAGCAGCTCCATTAGCGACTGCCGCGCCAACCAAAGCCCCCCTGCTGTAGCCCTCGCCGTTTCGGCACCGCCCATCGCCCGTGTAAGCATCGCATGTCCGTGGCCAGTAGTGCACACCGCGTTTGTCGTTGCCATGCCCCGGGCAACGCAGAGCATGACCTGTGTTGTCGCCCTGCGCAGAGAGGGCTGCAACGTCGAGCGCATCCTGCGCCAATGAATTATCAAGATTTGACCGAAAATGGATTCCCTGTGCTGAGTAGGTACTGACCCGACCACCTAACCAGTGGACTGAGCCCCAGGATCACCGGAATTGATCGCCGGAGTTAAGCTCTACGGCACCCCTCTCGGGCTTCTATAAATAGAGCCCCTCCGTTGCTGTCGAACCCATCATCAGCTTCACCTCCTCCTCCCTACACTCTAAAGGCTTGCCCAAGCCAGAGAAGGGCCTCGGAGAGGCCCTCTTCTCCAACACCGGCCACTTCGATCCGCCCCTATTCTCGACGGCGTCCGAGCAAGATAAGCAGAGAGGTGATCCCTTGAGCCCCTCATTAGTTCCCTGGTGCTCACCTCTTCCTAAGCCGCTCTCTAGTTTCGTCGCGCACCATTCCTTCGGTGAGCTTCGGTGGTGACCAACGCCGTTGTCAGCCGGAGCTAGGTCGCCATCGACAAAGAGCACCCTCTTCGGTCCAATCCACCTCTCATCGACTCGCAGGAACTTGGTGAATGCGTAGGTGACCTCCGCTTGTCCTTCCCCTTCTTCTATCGCCGCTGGCGACCACTGCATGCCTCTGGCACCGGTGGGATTTGAACCTGATAAGGTTGGACTCCCTTGTTAGAGTTCTATCCTTTTCTGAATCGTTTTCATCGAAGGCGCCTTCTCTAGAAGCTGTTCTCGCTGTGGGTTGGTGCATAACCCTTCAGGCGTTTTGTGTTTTCTCAAACTAGCCCGTGGACATATTCTGTTTTATTACGGAATGGTCCCTGATCTTGTTTTGCTTATAATTATTAATCTATAACAACTTTTGAATTGATTCTTTTTATAAAATCTTGCTCTGAGGGTCTAGGTTATTACCAGATTTAATTGAAAATCATTTGGAGACAGTATCTAGGCCTCAACTCTTATGACAGTATGTGTTGTATGACGTAGATTCCAACAAAGGAAATGTCGACGTTAACTTCACTGAGCTCGATCCCGACTACGTGGAACTAGGCAAGCATGTTTGAACTTTTGATGTGTTGTTTGCTCACTATCCACTACAAGAAATATGCTAATACACGACTCTATATTTTCGCCGCTACATCGTCACGGTTTTTTAATTTACGAAGATCTTACGACGAAAAACCAAGCTTCAAAAACTAAGAGCAACGACGTTTTGGTCGAAATCGTCGTAACTTTTATGATGACTCCTGGATCGTTGTAACCTTTACGACGATCCTAAATCGTCGTTGACAATCTAACCCAGTCCTACGTGGCAGTCCTACATGGAAAAATTACGACGAAATCAAAACGTCATGGTTGAAATCAGCCCAACCCATTTCAATTGGTCACATGGGCTGGTTTTATTTTTTGGTGCTTTTTCTTATTGGGCTAATTTTTGGGCCTTAGACTATTTACAACCACTTCTAGTATTTTTTTCAAATTTTTTGGTATCATTATAATTTTGGCCCTGGCCTTTTAGTGCCCAAATACATTTGGTCCAGTTTCAGTTTTGGCCTTTTTTCATTTTTGAATTCAGCAACTTTTTATTCCAGCACTTGGTTTCATTACTATTTGTTGGGCCTTTTCAACCCAATTATTTGTCCAATATTAAACCCAACACTATTTCATATTCAAATCAAGAAAACTCCTAGTCGAATTGAAATCATCCATCATATAACATCACATAATACATCTCCCAGGTTTACATAACACAATAACTCATCTCATGAATACATTTCCTTACACACGAATATAGCAAGAACGAACAGAATTGCACAATAGAACAATGGCACATCTTCTAACAATGGAGTTCATTCCACTCTCCTATGAGACATAGGTTCAGAAATTTTTATGTTGTGTTGATTTGAATGTCTCAAGTCGGCATCATCGACATCTTCTCACCACTTTTCTATCAACAGAAAAAGAGACAAAACAAAAAACATTACACCATAATATTACACCAGAGCATAGATCAGTAACTTCAAATCACAAATTATATCTATTATACTAGATGTTAGAGTTTTATAAAAGCTACTAGTTATAAAAAAGATGGAGCTACCAAATTAGCAGAACATTAGCTCACACTAAATTTGCCTTTGTGAAGCATATGAAATTGCAGTGAGTTCCTATCAAGGATGCTTGCAGTAATTGTAACTGTTCTGGAGGTGATAACAGTGCAATGCTTCAGTTAGAAAATTCAACTCTAATTATGCAGCTGTCTTGTGACATGTTACACTATCCATTTACAGATGCAACAGGAGCAGAGGAGGTGTAATGCAGCAGCAGCTATCTATCTATTTTCCAAAAGCAATACCAGCCAACGACATAGCTCACATTGAAACAGATTTAGTGCATGATGTACTATGTAACAACAGCATCTTATAAGCAAAGCATATGCACATCATGTCACGCCCATGGCCCAATCCCCAACACTAGTCATGTAATGGTAGCAGCTAGTCCTGTAATAGTCAGACAACGAGATATTAAATTTGAATGGTCATGTCATCTATAAACTACCACTTTAACTGCATCCCTTAGAATCCTGACAATATAGCCCACCATTACTCTTATATACACAGAAAAATCCTAAGAAACTGATTTCATAATGTCCATCCATGACTTTATATATAACACAAACATTATAGAGAAGGTACACAACAGGTAGAGCACCACAACCCAGATATGACTAGCAGCCATATGCCAACTTACAAGGGATGGTCCGAAGTAGATACTATCTCTGCCTTCTTCAACTTCATAGTATGCATGGAAACCCTGTAAGCACAGGTACCAGCGGATTCCAGGAAATTCCTCCGTTAGCATGGTAACAATTGAGGTAACAATGCAAACAACAACTCAAAAGAAACAAGAATCCACCACCCCTTCGGAAATGATAGGCAAGCAGACGGACCAATCATGAATCATCACATACTTGGCGTGGGAAAAAATACCATTATGTTGTTGCTACGAGTACAACCTTTGGTACAACAGTATACCATGTACAGGAAACGCTCATAATCATTATCTAGCGCACATTGTTGAAAAAAAGAATATTTGCATATACAATGATAAAAGAAAAGCCACATACTACAGAGAAGCTTCTTGATAGGGAATTTTAGTACAAACACTCGAGGACCATACATATACTATGTAAATACGCTTAGTTGTATCAAAATTTCATACTACTAAATAAATAATGCCAAACATGGATGCATCAACTAAGGGTTTTGGATCATTGAGGATATTAAAGTCAAACCTGACATAGACAACAAGCTAGAGCCAGATAGACAGTGCTGATTCAGATGGATTTGTGAGAATACATCTTTGGTGTGACTTACATGGTTCCGGTAAATATGGAAAGATGTCTCATGCAGTAAGCAGAAGAACCACACATCTAGAGACATTGTCCAAAACAATTGATAGGATGGTAGGAAAAATACAGTAAGAAGCAAGTGCACTGGGGCAACGACATAGGACTATTAGATGGCTTGAATGTCAAAAATAGCAAGCTAGGTGGCGCCATAGTTATAGTAATTAACTATTGGACTAAGAATGTTGCCATAGTTATACTAATTAACTATTGGTATTTTCTTAATTATATTTTAAGCTTGTTTCCTAGCATATAACAAATTTTCTCTGAAGAAGATAATGCAAGAAGTGTAGGAAGTCTAAAAGATAGCCAACGATGGAGTTGACCATTCAAGCAACATGTTTCATCACATATTTCTGGTTATCTAGAGACCAAGTGAATGGAAATCTATGACAACTAAGCAAAAATAATTAGGATATCAGAATTCCAACAAAAAAGAAGATATGAATAGAAGAGGGTACTGCACCACACCAACCTGGATGTTGCAAACCCCACATTCATTTTGCAGCACAATTAACCCATGTTATGGTCTTATTAAAACCATACAATGAAATCAAGGTGGCAAATGCAAACAATCCATGTGATGGTCTTACTAAATCCATATGAAAAGGAAATCAAGGTGGAAAATGCAAACACTTGAATCTGTGAACCGAGGAAAATGTTGGTGGTCACTCTTGTGAGGGATAAAGGCAACTCATGAAGAGCGTGACAAAGCATATTTTCCACGAGTATGATATGTCAATGAATGAAATCGATAGACTACTTCAGCAGTTATCCATACGCCCATGTCAAAATCTCTGAAAGATGTGCAGAATAGTACTATGTGATTCTATGTGCGCGTGTGTGTGCGCGCGCGCCCGCGTGGGTCATAGCTACAAGCTACAGCGAGCCCGAGAGAGAACGAGAGATCATTGTTTGATAAAGTTATATGCCAATCGTATTTACTTGTTTCCATGCATTATTTTTTAGAGGATGCAAGCACTCTTATATGTATATTAAGGATATCAGGGTGAATTACTTCATACTTTGATAACTAGCTAATCTACTGCTAATTTGACAGAAACACACAAACCAGTATGTGCAAATTAAGTCTCACAGTCCAAATATATAAGTAAGAGAAATGCAATTCTAGATCTTGCAGATTTTTAACATGGCAACTACATTTAGCATGCTCTCGAATGCCTGCCAATTGCTGACTAATCAATAACGCAAGCATATATGCATGATTCTGTGATAAAATCCAGACCAGGAAATGATTCTCGTTCAGGTGCAGTAAATGGCTATATATTGTATAGTAGCATCCAACAATCCAGGAACCGAGGAATAAACTAGGTCGGGGAATAGACTCAAATAACAAGGGAAGGGATGAGATCCAATAGCAACGCACCTCAGCGGCCAGGTACTCATGGACGGCGGCGAGGAGATGGCAGCGCCGGCTCGATGCACTCGGTGTACTTGTCGGCCTTGAGGAATCTTGCGATACTGCGTGTGGGGAACTTGCATGAAGGGGCTCCTGTGGTAGGATGAGATGAGATGGCATTCCTGGGAGGCGGCGGAGCGCACGAGGTGGGTCGGAAGTCGTGGATGGTGGTCTGGTCGGCACGGAAGGACTGGACCATGGCGCCGGCGCAGTGGGCGAGGCAGACCACCTTGCCGAAGATGCTGCCCTCGGCCTTGACCTTGTGGAGGGGCTCGCAGCAGTCGAGCATGGACTTGTCGAACCACCACTAGGGCCCCTTCCACGACCGCCCAGGGTCGACGGCGAGCGCGTTGAGCACGACGGAGAGGGAGGCGAGGCCGTAGAACACCGGCTCTGATTGCATCTGGAAGTAGGAGATGAGGTTGAAGAAGCCCTCCATGGTCCCGCCCTGCAGCGCCTCCGCGAACAGCCTCTTCCCCTCCACCGACGCGAACTCCAGCGCCAGCGGCGACGGACGCATCCCAGAGAGGCACGGGCGGCTTGGAGAGGCTCGGTTGCTCTGGATTTGGGAGGAGGAGGAGAGGAGAGCGTGCGGCGGAGCCGGATCTAGGAGAAGATTGGGCTGGTGGTGCCGGATCGAGGTGGGGCGAGCCGGATGCTCTGGCGGAGGGAAGAGGACTGGCGGCACCAGATCGGAAGGAAGGGTGGATGGGTGGTGAGCTAGGGTTTCGGGTGCGGGTGGGGTATCTCTTTCTTAATTGTTTTTTCTGTAGATGGATGGATGGATGGATGTGGGTTGGAGATATGGATGGATGGATGGATGGACGCCATGTCATCGATCCATGTGAAGATTTCTCATTGGTTGAGAAAATCAATGATTTAAAATAGTTTTGAAGTACTAAAAATTGAGAAATTTTATGAAGCATCTATCAAAAATATTTTGCAAAAGAGCACCACACAAATTTTACTAGAGTTAGACCACATTTTATGGATGAGGACTAATTTGTATGCATTTTCGATCTTTCTAGCTTTTTTAATCATTTTCCGAGTGGAAAAAATGGGTTTTTTGTGAAGAACCTACCAAATATTTGTTGAAAAATTGGACTCCATAAATTTTCTAAAATACTAGTCCATATTTAATATAAAATTGACCAAATGGTTGGGTGTCAAAAACTTTTATCCATCTCTCGTGAAAAAGACAAATTTATGCCGATTCAGTAGGAAGCGGGTCAAATTTGAAATGGAGGTACCTCATAGTTCTCTCATGATTTTTTACAAAAAAAAATCATTTTTAGGTAAACAAGTATCTATTTAATCACAGATCCAACAAAATTTTGGCAAGATTCAACCCCTAGGTATGAACAGTTATGCCCGCCGTTTCGACCGCATTTTGAAACGGGCATAACAAATTCAAAAAAAATCAAAAAAAATGCAAAACCTTCGCGTTGTGTCATCATATGTGACCAAGTTACCAGGAAAAATAATAAACTTGTAATACGGTAATTATTCTAAAAAAGTGTTCTGAGAAATGAGCATCATGTGTGAAGATCAATGGATTTCAAGCCAAATGATCAATGTTATTGTAGTATTCATGGCATAGTTTGTTCAAATGATCTCATATTTTTCATAAGGGTGCATGTTGGAAAGACAAACAATGTTGCCAAAGGGACTTTTCATTTTCTTTGCACAAAAAAATCATTTTTCTTTTTCCAAGTGCCCAAAATGAGTTTTTTTGTGAAGGACCTACCAAATATTTGTTGTAAAATATGACCAATTTTTTAAAAAAATATTAGTCCATATTCAATGCACAATTCAGCAAATATTTTGGTGCCAAAAGGTTTCGATCCACCTCTAGTGAAAAAGACAAATTACAGCCGATTCAGGACGAAGCGGGTCAAATTTGAACTAGAGGTGCCTCCTAGTTTTCTCATGATTTTTTCCAAAAATCATTTTAGGTAAATAATTATCTATTTAATCAGAGATCCAACAAAATTTTGGCAAGATTCAAAAAAATTCGACCGCATTTTGAAACAGGCATAAAAAATTCAAAAAAATCAAAAACTTGCAAAACCTTCGCGTTGTGTTATCTTATGTGACCAAGTTACCAGGAAAAATAATAAACTTGTAATATGGTAATTAATTTTAAAATGTGTTCTTAGAAATGGGCTATCATGTGTGAATATTCATGGCTTTCAAGCCAAATGATCAATCTTATGGTGACATTCATGGCATAGTTTGTTGAAATGATATAATATTATGCACAAGGGTGCATATTGGAATGACAAACAATGTTGATTAAGGAAGTTTTCATTTTCCATTTTTCAATGACCAAAATGAGTTTTTTGTGAAGGACCTACCATATATTTGTTTCAAACTTGGAACAAATCATTTTTCTAAAATACTAGGCCATACTTAATGCACGGTTGATAAAATGGTTGGGTGTTAAAACCTCTTATCCACCTCTCGTGAAAAAGACAAATTTCTGCCGATTCAGCTTGAAGGGTTTCAAATTTGAACTGCAGCTGCATTATAGTTTGCTCTTTATTTTTCCCAAAAATCATTTATAGGTACATAATTATTTATTTAATCAAAAATACATGGTGTGGTGGCTTGACGTCGAGGTTTGGATGGTGGTCGAGGGCCCCAACTCCTGAGCGCGTGAACTTGCATGCCAGCCGCATGGTCACCGCCTGACCATTGCGTTGCCACGCATTCTGGGTGGAATAGGCATGTCTGGTGGGTTGGACAATCCCTCGGTAGGTGTTAGGAACAAGAATACAATAGAATAATCTCACGAGGAGACTGAACCAATTTCAAACATGAATTAGCAGCCAAGTGTTTGATTAGCGGTGCGGGTAATGAACATAGACAATGGGCCTAAATTTTGTCTGAGGATGATCATCTACTAAGGAGACTCTCTTGGAAAAAATTTAGCTCAAATGGATGAATCTAGGTGGCACTTGCTTTGCAAAGTAACACACTGTGCATAAATATGGATGTTGAAGCTGGGATCAAATGAATGAATGGATCGAGCTGAAATTTGGTGTATGATGTTAATTTGGGCATATGAAGGCACTGTAAAAACATTATACCATTTGGACATGCCAAAGTGACACTTCCTTCACAATGTGTCGATCTGGACAGAAAATGGTAATTGAAACTGGGATCACATAGATGATTGGATTGAGCTGAAATTTGGAGGAGGATGATAATTTGGGCACATTAAGGCACTGTCAAAATTTCATAAAATTTGGATAAACAAAAATTGTACTTCCTTCACAATGCTCTCTACTGAATAAAATATTGGGAAAGATATTGAGGGAAACTGCCTGAATTAAATGAGCTAAAATTTGCTGGAGTGAGGTTGTATGGTCAGTGTCATCCCGTGGTAATTTTTCATCAACTATAAAGCAATATAAAATGTAGTTGCTTCGCAAAATGAAAATATTACTAGAAACAAAGATTGGATGATGAGCTCACATGGATTGTTAGATGTGGCTAAAATTTTGTGGAGAGCTATGTTTTGGGCACATAGATGATGTGGAAAAAATTCAACTCCTCGGGATATTCCTATCTAGTACTTCCTTCTAAAGCTGTTAGCTGAACACAAACGTTGGAAATTTGTTGAGAAATATTTACTAGGCAAATCGTTACGAAAGTTTTCATGAGGCAATGATTTGGATAGGAAAGAGTGCCCAAAAAATAAGAGGGTAATAAAAGAAATAGAAATAGCACTTCCTTAACAAAGTGCTATTCTGAACAGAATAGTAAAAAGAATATTCCTTAATTATTTTTGAACTATGGAAGGAAGGGTTTTCACATATTTGAGAAATATAAGATCCAAAGTATTTATGAGAATTTTTCGAGAATTTTTGGAATGATAAAATAGTAGGTTGCTTCACAAACTAGTATGAGGTGGGATAGAATGAACCCACGAGTGACATGTCAACATAGTTAGAACATGTTACGACATTTCTATAATCGCCGTAAAAGTTATGACGGTCTCATCTTATGCGGTTACGACGTTTTTGACTCACATCATCGTAATTTATATGTAGATTTGATCCCCGCAAACGGCTTACAACAATCTCGGATGAAATCATCATAGATTTATGAGAAATTCATCACCGACATCTTAAAGAATTGTTGGAAATATGCCCTAGAGGAAATTATAAAATAGTTATTATTATATTTCCTGTTTCAAGATAATTGTTTATTATCCATGCTATAATTGTATCGAATGAAAACATAGATGCATGTGTGGAAACATAGACAAAGCAATGTCCCTAGCAAGCCTCTAGTTGGCTAGCCAGTTGATCAAGG
This sequence comes from Hordeum vulgare subsp. vulgare, assembly GCF_904849725.1. Taxonomy (NCBI): domain Eukaryota; kingdom Viridiplantae; phylum Streptophyta; class Magnoliopsida; order Poales; family Poaceae; genus Hordeum; species Hordeum vulgare. The sequence continues at coordinate 153,102,583 of NC_058522.1, read as the reverse complement.
ATAGTCAAGGTTTTCTGACTATATGCAAGTGTTGTCACTTGATAATTGGATCACATCATTAGGAGAATCATGTGATGGACTAGACCCAAACTATGAACGTAGCATGTGATCGTGTCATTTTGTTGCTATTGTTTTCTGCGTGTCAAGTATTTATTCCTATGACCATGAGATCATATAACTCACTGGCACCGGAGGAATACCTTGTGTGTATCAAACGTCGCAACGTAATTGGGTGACTATAAAGGTGCTCTACAGGTATCTCCGAAGGTCTCCATTGAGTTAGTAAGGATCAAGACTGGGATTTGTCACTCCGTGTGACGGATAGGTATCTCGGGGCCCACTCGGTAATGCAACATCACAAACAGGCCTTGCAAGCAATGTGACTAAGTGTAAGTCACGGGATCTTGTATTACCGAACGAGTAAAGAGACTTGCCGGTAACGAGTTTGAAATAGGTATGCATATACCGACGATCGAATCTCGGGCAAGTAACATACCGAAGGACAAAGGGAATGACATATGGGATTATATGAATCCTTGGCATTGAGGTTCAACCGATAAGATCTTCGGATGATATGTAGAATCCAATATGGGCATCTAGGTCCCACTATTGGATATTAACTGAGGAGTGTCTCGGGTCCTGTCTACACAGTTCTCGAACCCGTAGGGTCTGCACACTTAAGGTTCGATGATGTTTTAGTATAGATTAGTTATATGTGTGGTTACCGAATGTTGTTGGAGTCCCAGATGAGACCACGGACGTCACGAGGATTTCCGTAATGGTCCGGAAATGAAAATTGATATATAGGATGGTTTCATTTGGTCACCGGAAAGTTTTGGGCATTTCCGGCAGTGTATCGGGAGTGACGAATGGGTTCCGGGTGTTCACCGGGAGGGCCCCACCCACCCGGGAGTGAGCCCAGTAACCCTAGGGTGGCGCATCAGCCCTTAGTGGGCTGATGGAGCCATCCCAAGAGGGCTATGGCGCCACAAGGGAAAATACCAAAGGAAAGAAGAAAAAAGGAAAGAGGGAGGTGGGAAGGAAGAGGAGGACTCCTCCTTCCCCAAACACAATTAGAGGAGGAGTCCTCCACTCCCTTCGGCCGGCGTACCCTTGGGGTCATTGAGCCCCAAGGCTAGCCCCTCCCCTCGTCCTATATATACTGGTGGTTTTAGGGTTTTTGAGACACAACTTTGCCACGTGTAACTCAAACCTATTCCACATAGTTTTGCCTCTGGATCGGATTTCTGCGGAGCTCGGGCAGAGCCCTACAGGAGTAGATCACCACCACCACCGGAACATCGTCACGTTGCCGGAGAACTCATCTACTTCTCCGTCTCTCTTGCTGGATCAAGAAGGTCGAGATCGTCATCGAGCTGTACGTGTGCTGAACGCGGAGGTGTCGTCTGTTCGGCGCTAGATCGGAACGGATCGTGGGACGACGGTGATTTGAATCACGAAGTTGTACCACTACATCAATCGCGTTTCTTAACGCTTCCCGCTTAGAGATCTACAAGGGTACATAGATCTAATCTCCTCTCATAGATGTACATCACCATGATAGGTCTACGTGTGCGTAGGAAAATCTTTATTTCCCATGCAACGTTCCCCTACAGTGGTATCATGAGCTAGGTTCATGCGTAGATGTTATCTCAAGTAGAACACAAAAGGTTTTGTGGACGTTGATGTTCAATTTGCTTCCATCCTTAGTATTTTCTCAATTCGGTGGTATTATTGGATTGAAGTGGCCTGGACTGATATTACTCGTATGCTTACGCGAGACTAGTTTCATCGACTAACATGCAACACGTTGCATAAAGATGACTGACGGGTGCATGTTTCTTCAACTTTAGTTGAATTGGTTTTGGCCGAGGCGGTCCTTGGAGAGAGGTTAAATAGCAATTTGCACATATCCGTTGTGGTTTTTGCGTAAGTAAGATGTGATCATACTAGATACCCATAGCAGCCACGTAAAACATGCAACAACAAATTAGAGGATGTATAACTTGTTTTTGCAGGGTATGGTTGTGATATGATATGGCCAATGACGTGATGTGATATATTGGATGTATGAGATGATCATGTTGTAATAGTTAATATCGACTTGCACTTCGATGCTACGGCAACCGGCATGATCCATAGGGTTGTCTGTAAACTAACGTTTGTGTTTGCAGATGAGTTTACTATATTGCTAGGTCGTAGCTTTAGTAGCAATAGCATAGATAGCACGACAACCTCGATGGTGACACAATGATGGAGATCATGATGATGGAGAACATGGTGTGGCGCTGGTGACAAGAAGATTATGCCGGTGCTTTGGTGATGGAGATCAAGAAGCACAAGATGATGTCCATATCATGTCACTTATGAATTGCATGTGATGTTAATCCTTTTATGCACCTTATTTTGCTTAGAACGACGGTAGCATTATAGGGTGATCTCCCCGACTGTGTACTGTTGTGACAATTCGTTGTTTCGAGACACCATGTGATGATTGGGTGTGATAGACTCAACGTTCACATACAACGGGTACAAAACAGTTGCACACGCGGAACACTCGGGTTAAACTTGACGAGCCTAGCATGTGTAGACATGGCCTCGGAACACATGAGACCAAAAGTTCGAGCATGAATCATATAGTTTATATGATTAGCATAGAGATGCTTACCACTGAAACTTTTCTCAACTCACGTGATGATCGGAGTTGAGTTAGTGGATTTGGATCATGTACCACTCAAATGACTAGAGAGATGTACTTTTTGAGTGGGAGTTTATCAGTAATTTGAGTAGTTAAACTCTAATTATCTTAAACATAGTCTAAGTCCACTTTGCAATATTTGTGTTGTAGATCAATGGCTCACGCAGTAGTCACCCTGAATTTTAATACGTTCCTACATAAAGCTAAGTTGAAAGATGACGGAAGCAACTTTGTAGACTGGGCTCGTAATCTAAAGCTGCTCCTACAAGCTGGGAAGAAGAATTATGTCCTTAATGCTGCACTAGGAGATGAACCACCCGCTACGTCTAGCCAAGATGTTTTGAACGCCTCGTTAACACGTAAGGGGGACTACTCAGTAGTTCAATGTGGAGTCTTGTATGGCTTGGAACCGGTACTTCAACGTTGCTTTCAGCGTCATGGAGCATATGAGATGTTCCGGGAGTTTAAGTTTATCTTTCAGAACAACGCCCGGATCGAGAGGTATGAGAGCTCTGATAAATTCTATGTTTGCAAGATGGAGGAGAATTCGTCTATTAGTGAACATGTGCTCAAAATATCTGGGTACTCAAACCGTCTAGCTGAGCTAGGGATTGAACTCCTGCAAGAGGCTATCACTGACAGAATTCTTCAATCACTGCCACCTAGCTATAAGAGCTTTGTGTTGAACTATAACATTCAAGGGATGAACAAGTCACTTGGCGAGTTATTCGCGATGCTGAAAGTCGCACAGTCAGAACTCTAGAAAGAGCATCAAGTGTTGATGGTCAATAAGACCACTAGTTTCAAAAGAAACGGCAAAGGCAAGAAGGGTAACTCCAAGAAGAGAGGCAAGCCTGTTGCCAATCTGACAAAGAAACCCAAGGCTGGACCTAAGCCTGAAACAGAGTATTATTATTGCAAGGGACTGGGTCACTGGAAGTGCAACTGCCCCAAGTATTTGGCTGATAAGAAGGCGTCCAAGGAAAAATCAGGTATATTTGATATACATGTTATTGATGTGTACTTAACCAACTCTCGTAGTAGTGCCTAGGTATTTGATACCAGTTTTGTTGCTCATATTTGAAACTCAAACCAGGAACTATGGAATAAACGAAGGCTGGCGAAGGATGAAGTGACGATGTGCGTGGGAAATGGTTCCAAGGTTGATGCAATCGCCGTCGGCACAGTCTCACTTCAGTTACCATCAGGATTAGTTATGAACTTAAATAATTTTTATTTAGTGCGTGCGTTAAGCATGAACATTATATCTGGATCTGGTTTATTGCGAGATAGTTACTCGTTTAAGTCACATAATAATGGTTGTTCTATTTCTACGAGTAATATCTTTTATGGTCATGCACCCAATGTGAGAGGATTGTTCATATTAAATCTTGATAGCGATGATACACATATACATAACTTTGAGACCAAAAGATGTAGAGTTAACAATGATAGCGCCATGTTTTTGTGGCACTGCCGCTTAGGTCATATTGGTGCAAAGCGCATGAAGAAACTCCATTTTGATGGGCTTTTAGAGTCACTTGATTTTGAATCACTTCACACGTGTGAACCATGCCTTATGGGCAAGATGACTAAGACTCCATTCTCCGGAACAATGGAGCGTGCAAGTGACTTGTTGGAAATCATATATACCGATGTGTGCGGTCCAATGAGTGTGGAGGCGCGCAGCGGATATCGTTATTTTCTCACCTTCACTGACGATTTAAGTAGGTATGGATATATCTACTTGATGAAGCACAAGTCTGAAACATTTGAGAAGTTCAAGCAATTTCAAAGTGAAGTTGAAAATCATCGTAATAAGAAGATCAAGTTCCTACGTTCTGATCATGGGGGTGAATATCTGAGTTTCGAGTTTGGTGCTCACTTAAGACAATGTGGAATCGTTTCACAGTTGACACCGCCTGGAACACCACAGTGTAATGGTGTGTCCAAACGCTGTAATCGTACTTTAATAGAAATGGTGTGTTCTATGATGTCTCTTACCGATTTGCCGTTATCATTTTGGGGTTATGCATTAGAGACAGCTGCATTTACTTTAAATAGGGCACCATAAAAATTCATTGAGACGACACCTTATGAGCTGTGGTATGGCAAAAGACCAAAGTTGTCGTTTCTTAAAGTTTGGGGATGTGATGCTTATGTCAAAGAGCTTCAGCCTGAAAAGCTGGAATCCAAAGTGGAAAAGTCTGTCTTCATAGGTTACCCAAAGGAGACAGTTGGGTACACCTTCTATCTCAAATCCGAGGGCGAGGTGTTTGTTGCTAAAAACGGAGCTTTTCTTGAGAAGGAGTTTCTCTCGAAAGAATTGAGTGGGAGGAAGATAGAACTTGATGAGGTTGTTGAACTTCTAATCCCTCTAGATGGTGGCGCAGGGCAGGGGGAAACCTTTGTCGAAGCGACGCAGATTGAGGAGGAAGTTAATGTTGATGAACATGAAACTACGGATCAAGTTCCTATCGGACCTCGCAGGTCGACAAGGTCACGTACTACTCCTGAGTGGTACGGTAATCGTGTCTTATCAATCATGTTGTTTGTCAACAATGAACCTGCAATGGTGGGCCCGGATTCCAACAAATGGTTGGAGGCCATGAAGTCCCAGATAGGTTCTATGTATGAAAACAAAGTGTGGACTTTGGAAGTATTACCTGATGGCCGCAAGGCTATTCGGAACAAATGGATCTTTAAGAACAAGACGGACGCAGACGGTAATGTGACCGTTTATAAAACTCGACTTGTGGCAAAGGATTTTTCACAATTTCAAGGAGTTGACTACGATGAGACGTTCTCACCAGTAGCGATGCTTAAGTCCGTTCGAATCATGTTAGCAATAGCTGCATGTTTCGAATATGAAACCTCGCAGATGGATGTCAAAACGGCGTTCCTTAACGGGTTTCTTAAGGAATAGTTGTATATGATGCACCCCGAAGGTTTTGTCGATCCAAAGAATGCTAACAAAGTACGCAAGCTCCAGCGATCCATTTATGGACTGGTGCAAGCATCTCGGAGTTGGAACAAGCGCTTTGATGAGGTGATCAAAGCATTTGGGTTTATACAAGTGGTTGGAGAATGTTGTATTTATAAGAAAGTGAGTGGGAGCTCTGTGGCATTTCTAATATTTTATGTGGATGACATATTGCTGATTGGAAACAACGTGGAGTTTTTGGAGAGCGTAAAGGATTACTTGAATAAAAGTTTCTCTGTGAAGGACCTAGGAGAAGCTGCTTACATTCTAGGCATTAAGATCTATAGGGATAGATCGAGACGCCTAATAATACTTTCACAAAACACATACCTTGATAAAGTTTTAAAGAAGTTCAAAATGGAACATTCCAAGTAGGGGTTCTTGCCAGTGTTACAAGGTATAAAATCGAGTGAGACTCAGTGCCCAGCAACTGCGGAAGATAAAGAACAAATGAGTTCCGTCCCCTATGCTTCAGCCATAGGTTCTATCATGTATGCAATGTTGTGCACTAGACCAGACGTCAGCTTGGCCATAAGTATGGCAGGCAGGTTTCAAAGTAATCCAGGAGTGGATCACTAGAGGGCGGTCAAGAATATTCTCAAGTACCTAAAAAGGACTAAGGAAATGTTTCTCGTTTATGGAGGTGACGAAGAGCTCGCGTAAAGGGTTATGATGACCCACAAGTATAGGGGATCTATCGTAGTCCTTTTGATAAGTAAGAGTGTCAAACCCAACGAGGAGCAGATGGATCTGCCAAGTGGTTTTCAGCAAGGTAATATCTGCAAGCACTGAAATTATCGGTAACAAGTAGTTGTGTAGCAAGATGATTCGTAGAAAGTAGCAAGTAACAAAAGCAACAACAGTGCAGCAAAGTGGCCCAATCCCTTTTGTAGCAAGGGACAAGCCTCGACAAAGTCGTATAGGAGGAAAAACGCTCCCGAGGACACATGGGAATTTCTGTCAAGCTAGTTTTCATCATGTTCATATGATTCGCGTTCATTACTTTCATAGTTTGATAAGTGGGTGGACCGGTGCTTGGGTACTGCCCTTACTTGGACAAGTATCCCACTTATGACTAACCCCTCTCGCAATCATCCGCACCTACGAAAGAAGAATTAAGACAAAGTCTAACCATAGCATTAAACTAGGGTTTAAGCTTCTGTCACTCTAGCAATCCATCATCTACTTACTACTTCCCAATGCGTTCCTCTAGGCCCAAATAATGGTGAAGTGTTATGTAGTCGACGTTCACATAACACCACTAGAGAAAAAATAACATACAACACATCATATTACCGAACGAATACCAAATTCACATGACTACTTATAGCATGACTTATCCCATGTCCTCAGGAACAAAAGTAACTACTCACAAAGCATAATCATACTCATGATCAGAGAGGTAATGAGTAGCATCAAAGATCTGAACATAAAATCTTGCACCAAGTAATCCAACTAGCATCAACTACAAAGAGTAATTAACACTACTAGCAACCTTACAAGTACCAATCGGAGTCGCGAGACGGAGATTGGTTACAAGAGATGAACTAGGGTTTGGAGATGAGATGGTGCTGATGAAGATGTTGATGGTGATGAGTCCCCTCGATGAGAGGAGTGTTGGTGATGACGATGGCGCGATTTCCCCCTCCAGGAGGGAAGTTTCCCCGGCAGGATCGTCCTGCCGGAGCTCTAGATTGGTTCTGCTTAATTTCCGCCTCGTGGCGGTGGCGAATCCTCCGAAAAGCCTCTCCCTGATTTTTTTTCCAGACTGAAACCCTTCTTGTAGCAAAAGAGGGGGGAAGTGGGCCAGCAGGGAGCTCACAAGCCCCCTAGGCACGGCCAGGGGGAGGCCGCGCCTAGCAGGCTTGTCGCCTCCTCCTCACGCCCTTCTGGCACTTCTTCGGCCCAGTAGTTTTTATAAATCCCAAAAAAAATCCTCGTTGATTTTCACGGATTTTGGAGTTGCGCAGAATAGGTATCTCAAACTTGGTCCTTTTTCAGGACAGAATTCCAGCTGCTGACATTCTCCCTCTATTGGAAATATGCCCTAGAGGCAATAATAAAATGGTTATTATCATATTTCCTTGTTCATGATAATCGTCTATTGTTCATGCTATAATTGTATTAACAGGAAACAGTAATACATGTGTGAATAAATAGATCACAAAGTGTCCCTAGCAAGCCTCTAGTTGTCTAGCTCATTAGTCAATAGATGATCATGGTTTCCTGGTCATGGGCATTATATGTCATTGATAACTGGATCACATCATTAGGAGAATGATGTGATGGACAAGACCCAATCCTAAGCATAGCACTAGATCGTATTGTTCGTATGCTAAAGCTTTTCTAATGTCAAGTATCTTTTCCTTCGACCGTGAGATTGTGCAACTCCCGGATACTATAGGAGTGCTTTGGGTGTATCAAATGTCACAACGTAACTGGGTGACTATAAAGGTGCACTACGGGTACCTCTGGAAGTGTCTGTTGGGTTGGTACGAATCGAGATCGGGATTTGTCACTCCGTGTGACGGAGAGGTATCTCTGGGCCCACTCGGTAGAACATCATCATGAGCTCAATGTGACTAAGGAGTTAGTCACACGATGAAGTGCTACGGAACGAGTAAAGAGACTTACCGGTAACGAGATTGAACAAGGTATTCGTATACCGACGATCGAATCTCGGGCAAGTTTTATACCGACAGGCAAAGGGAATTGTATACGGGATTGATTGAATCCTTGACATCGTGGTTCATCCGATGAGATCATCGTGGAGCAAGTGGGATCCACCATGCGTATCCAGACCCCGCTGATGGTTATTGGCCAAAGAGGTGTCTCGGTCATGTCTGCGTGTCTCCCGAACCCGTAGGGTCTACACACTTAAGGTTCGATGACGCTAGGGTTATAGGGAATTGTTATACGAGGTTACCAAAAGTTGTTCGGAGTCCCGGATGAGATCCCAGACGTCACAAGGAGCTTCGGAATGGTCCAGAGGTAAAGATTGATATATAGGACGGATGGTTTCGGATACCGAAAGTGTTTCGGGCATCACCGGTAACGTATCGGGACCACCGGGACCATCGGAGGTGGCCCCGGGGGTCCACTGAAGGGGTGCAACGACCCAGGGAGCTAAGGTGGGACAAGTGGGGAAGGGAACCAGCCCCTAGGTGCGCTGGTGCGCCTCCCCACTCAGCCCAATGCGTGGGGGAGAGAAAAGGGGGGCAAACCCTAAGCCAGGTGGGCCTAAGGCCCACCAGGTGGTGCGCCACCCCCTCCCCACCCTAGCCGCCGCCCCCCCTTTCCCATCTGGTGGCCGCCGTCCCCTAGGGAGGGAACCCTAGGGGTGGCGCAGCCACTCCCCCTCCTCCTATAAATAGAGAGGGGTTTTGGCCCTTGGGAGACAGACTTCTCCCTCTCCCTCGGCGCAGCCCTGCCCTTCTTCCTCCTCCTCTCTGCCGGTGCTTGGCGAAGCCCTGCCGGGAGACCTCGTCTCTCCATCGACACCACGCCGTCGTTCTGCTAGAGTTCTTCCCCAACCTCTCCCTCCTCCTTGCTGGATCAAGGTGCGGGAGACATCACCGGGCTGCACGTGTGTTGAACGCGGAGGTGCCGTAGTTCGGCACTAGATCGGAATCGCTGCGAGTACGACTCCATCAACCGCGTTCTAGCAACGCTTCCGCTTAGCGATCTTCAAAGGTATGAAGATGCTCTTATCCCTCTCTCATTGCTGGTCGCTCCATAGGAAGATCTGAAAATGCGTAGGAAAATTTTGAATTTATGCTACGTTACCCAACAGTGGCATCCGAGCCAGGTTTTCTATGTGTAGATTCTATGCACGAGTAGAACACAAAAGTTGTGGGCGATGATTTCTCAATTTGCTTGCCGCTACTAGTCTTATTCTTTTCCGGCGGTATTGTGGGATGAAGCAGCCCGGACCAACTTTACACGTACGCTTACGTGAGACTGGTTCCACCGACAGACATGCACACCGTGCATAAAGGTGGCTAGCGGGTGTCTGTCTCTCCTACTCTAGTCGGATTGGATTTGATGAAAAGGGTCCTTATGAAGGGTAAATAGCTTTGGCATATCATCGTTGTGGATGTCACGTAGGTAAGAAGGCGTTGTTGCTAGAAATCCAAATCAGCCACGTAAAACTTGCAACAACAATTAGAGGACGTCTAACTTGTTTTTGTAGGGTTTGACATGTGATGTGATATGGCCAAAGTTGTGATGTTGCATGTATGATGTATGAGATGATCATGTTATTGTAATAGGTTTCACGACTTGCATGTCGATGAGTATGACAACCGGCAGGAGCCATAGGAGTTGTCTTAATTTATGGTATGAGATGCAACGCCATGTGCTTACTACTTTTACGTCATTGCTAACGGTTAGCTATAGTAGTAGTGATAGTAGTAGTTGGCATGAAGACTTCACGGAGACACGATGATGGAGATCATGGTGTCACGCCGGTGACGATGATGATCATGCGATGCCTGAAGATGGAGATCAAAAGGGCGAAGATGATAATGGCCATATCATGTCACTATATGATTGCATTGTGATGTTTATCATGTTTTACATCTTATTGCTTAGAACGACGGTAGCATAATAAGATGATCCCTCTTAAAATTTCGAGAAACGTATTCCCCTAAGTGTGCACCGTTGCGAAGGTTCGTTGTCTCGAAGAACCACGTGATGATCGGGTGTGATAGATTCTAACGTTCGCATACAACGGGTGTAAGCCAGATTTACACACGCGAAACACCTAGGTTGACTCGACAAGCTTAGCATGTACAGACATGACCTCTAATACAAGAGACCAAAAGGTCGAACATGAGTCGTATGGTTGAATACGATCAGCATGAAGTTGCTCACCATGGTGACTAGTCCGTCTCACGTGATGATCGGACACGGGTTAGTCAACATGGATCATGTATCACTTAGATGACTAGAGGGATGTCGATTTAAGTGGGAGTTCATACTTAATTTGATTAAATGAAATTAATTGTCATGAACTTAGTCTAAAAGGTTTGTCTTTATAAATATTGTAGATGGCCAACGTCAACCTCAATTTCAACGCATGCCTAGAGAAAAACAAGCTGGAAGATGATGGTAGCAACTATGCGGACTGGGTTCGCAACTTGAAGCTCATCCTTGAAGCAGCTAAAAAGGCTTATGTCCTTGATGCGCTGCTAGGTGACCCTCCCGCTCCCGCAGCAGCCCAAGACATTCTGAACGTCTGGCAAACGTGGAGTGATGACTACTCTCTGGTTAGGTGTGGCATGTTATACAGTTTAAAAACAGGGCTCCAAAGGTGTTTTGAGCAAGACGGAGCATATGAGATGTTCCAAGAGCTGAAGCTAGTTTTTCAAGATCATGCCTGTGTCGAGAGATATGAAGCCTCTGACAAGTTCTTTAGCTGTAAGATGGAGGAGAACAGTTCTGTCAGTGAGCACATACTCAAAATGTCTGGGTTACACGGTCGTCTGACTTCACTTGGAGTCGAACTTCCGGATGATGCTATAATTGACAGAATCCTCCAGTCTCTCCCACCAAGCTACAAAGGCTTTGTGCTTAACTACAACATGCAAGGGATGGAGAAGACCATTCCCGAGTTGTACTCAATGCTCAAGTATGCAGAAGTAAAATCAAGAAAGAGCATCAAGTGTTGATTGTCAACAAGACCACTAGTTTCAAGAAAGGCAAGGGTAAGAAGAACTTCAAGAAAGACGGCAAAGCTGTTGCCGCGCCCGGTAAGCCAGATGCCGAGAAGAAGAAAAAGAATGGACCCAAGCCTGAGACTGAGTGCTTCTATTGCAAGGGAAAAGGTCACTGGAAGCGGAACTGCCCGAAATACTTAGCGGACAAGAAGGCCGGCAACGTTAAAGGTATATGTGATATACATGTTATTGATGTGTACCTTACCAGCGCTCGTAGTAGCTCCTGGGTATTTGATACCGGTGCTGTTGCTCACATTTGCAACTCAAAGCAGGAACTGCACGATAAGCGGAGACTGGCCAAGGACGAGGTGACGCTGCGCGTCGGGAATGGTTCCAAGGTCGATGTAATCGCCGTCAGCACGCTCCCTCTACATCTACTGTCGAGATTAGTTTTCAACCTTAATAATTGTTATTTAGTACCAGCTTTAAGCATGAACATTGTATCAGGGTCTTGCTTAATGCGAGACGGCTACTCATTTTAAGTCAGAGAATAATGGTTGTTCTATTTATATGAGTGATATGTTTTATGGTCATGCTCCGCTGGTGAATGGTTTATTCTTGATGAATCTCGATCATGATGTTATGCATATTCATAGTGTGAGTACCAAAAGATGTAAAGTTGATAATGATAGTCCCACATACTTGTGGCACTGCCGCCTAGGTCATATCGGCATTAAGCGCATGAAGAAGCTCCATACTGATGGACTATTAAAGTCTCTTGACTTTGAATCATTTGAAACATGCAAACCGTGCCTCATGGGCAAGATGACTAAGACTCCATTCTCTAGAATAATGGATAGAGAAACCGACTTATTGGAAATAATACATACTGATGTGTCTGGTCCAATGAACGTTGAAGCTCGCGGTGGCTATCGTTATGTTCTCACTCTCACCGATGATTTGAGTAGGTATGGATATATCTACTTAATGAAGCACAAATCTGAGACGTTTGAAAAGTTCAAGGAATTTCAGAGTGAGGTTGAGAATCAACGTGACAGAAAAATTAAATGTCTGCGATCTGATCGTGGAGGAGAATATTTGAGTCACGAGTTTGCCACACACCTAAGGAAGTGTGGAATCGTTTCACAACTGAAGCCACTTGGCACACCGCAACGCAACGGAGTGCCTGAACATCGTAATCGCACTTTATTAGATATGGTACGATCTATGATGTCTCTTACCGACCTACCGCTATCATTTTGGGGATACGCATTAGAAACTGCAGCATTCACTTTAAATAGGGCACCGTCTAAATCCGTTGAGACGACACCGTATGAACTATGGTTTGGCAAGAAACCTAAGTTGTCGTTTCTTAAAGTTTGGGGCTGCGATGCTTATGTGAAGAAACTTGAACCAGAAAAGCTCGAACCCAAAGCGGAGAAATGCGTATTCATAGGATACCCTAAGGAAACTATTGGGTATACCTTCTATCTTAGATCCGAAGGTAAGACCTTTGTTTCCAAGAACGGATCCTTTCTAGAGAAAGAGTTTCTCTCAAAAGAAGTAAGTGGGAGGAAGGTAGAACTTGATGAGGTAATTACACCCCCTCTCGAACAGGATAGTAGCGCAGCGCGGGAAGTTGTTCCTGTGGCGTCTACACCAACTGAAGTGGAAGTTAATGATGATGATCATGAAGCTTCGGATCAAGTTACTACTGAACCGCGAAGGTCCACAAGGGCACGCTCCGCACCAGAGTGGTACGGCAACCCTGTGATTGAAATCATGTTGTTAGACAACTGTGAACCTTCGAACTATAAAGAAGCGATGGCGGGCCCGGATTCCAACAAATGGCTTGAGGCTATGAAATCCGAGATAGGATCCACGTATGAGAACAAAGTATGGACTTTGGTGGACTTGCCCGATGACCGGCGAGCCATAGAAAATAAATGGATCTTCAAGAAGAAGACTGATGCAAACGGTAATGTAACCGTTTACAAAGATCGACTTGTCGCAAAGGGTTTTCGACAAATTCAAGGAGTTGACTACGAAGAGACTTTCTCTCCCGTAGCGAAGCTGAAATCAGTCCGAATCATGTTAGCAATTGCCGCCTTTTATCATTACGAAATTTGGCAAATGGACGTCAAAACAGCGTTCCTTAACGGGAACCTTAAGCAAGAGTTGTATATGATGCAACCAGAAGGTTTTGTCGACCCTAAGGGTGCTAACAAAGTGTGCAAGCTCCAGCGCTCCATCTATGGGCTGGTGCAAGCATCTCGGAGTTGGAACATTCGCTTTAATGAGGTGATTAAAGCGTTTGGGTTCATACAGGTTAACGGAGAAGCCTGTCTGTACAAGAAAGTGAGTGGGAGCTCTGTAGCTTTCCTCATAATGTATGTGGATGACATATTATTGATGGGGAATAATATAGAGATGTTGGAGAGCATAAAGGCCTATTTGAACAAGAGTTTTTCAATGAAGGACCTCGGAGAAGCTGCATACATATTAGGCATCAAGATCTATAGAGATAGATCGAGACGCCTCATAGGTCTTTCGCAAAGTACATACCTTGACAAGATATTGAAGAAGTTCAATATGGAAAACTCAAAGAAAGGGTTCTTGCCGGTTTTGCAAGGTATGAGATTGAGTAAGACTCAGTTGCCGACCACGGCAGCAGATAGAGAGAAGATGAGTTATGTCCCCTATGCATCAGCCGTGGGCTCTCTAATGTATGCCATGTTGTGTACCAGACCTGATATAAACCTTGCCATAATCTTGGTAGGGAGGTACCAAAGTGATCCCGGTATGGAACACTGGACAGCGATCAAGAATATCCTGAAGTACCTGAAAAGGACTAAGGAAATGTTTCTCGTTTATGGAGGTGACGAAGAGCTCGTCGTAAAGGGTTATGTCGACGCTAGCTTCGACACAGATCCGGATGACTCTAAGTCACAGACCGGATACGTATATGTGTTGAATGGTGGGGCAGTGAGCTGGTGCAGCAGCAAGCAAGAAGTCGTGGCAGCATCTACATGTGAAGCGGAGTACATAGCTGCTTCAGAAGCAGCTCATGAAGGAATTTGGATGAAGGAGCTCATCACCGACCTTGGAGTGGTTCCAAGCGCGTCAGGTCCAATGACACTCTTCTATGATAACACTGGAGCCATTGCCATAGCAAAGGAGCCCAGATTTCATCGGAAGACGAAGCACATCAAACGCCGCTACAACTCCATCCAGGGCCATGTCCAGAGTGGAGTGATAGATATTTGTAAAGTACACACGGATCTGAATATTGCAAACCTGTTGACTAAACCTCTTCCACGAGCAAAACATGATCAACACCATAATGCTATGGGTGTTCGATACATCACAATGTAACTAGATTATTGACTCTAGTGCAAGTGGGAGACTATTGGAAATATGCCCCAGAGGCAATAATAAAATGGTTATTATCATATTTCCTTGTTCATGATAATTGTCTATTGTTCATGCTATAATTGTATTAACAGGAAACAGTAATACATGTGTGAATAAATAGATCACAAAGTGTCCCTAGCAAGCCTCTAGTTGGCTAGCTCGTTAGTCAATAGATGATCATGGTTTCCTGATCATGGGCATTAGATGTCATTGATAACAGGATCACATCATTAGGAGAATGATGTGATGGACAAGACCCAATCCTAAGCATAGCACTAGATCGTATTGTTCGTATGCTAAAGCTTTTCTAATGTCAAGTATCTTTTCCTTCGACCGTGAGATTGTGCAACTTCCGGATACCGTAGGAGTGCTTTGGGTGTATCAAACGTCACAACGTAACTGGGTGCCTATAAAGGTGCACTACGGGTACCTCCGAAAGTGTCTGTTGGGTTGGTACGAATCGAGATTGGGACTTGTCACTCCGTGTGACGGAGAGGTATCTCTGGGCCCACTCGGTAGAACATCATCATGAGCTCAATGTGACTAAGGAGTTAGTCACACGATGACGTGCTACGGAATGAGTAAAGAGACTTACCGGTAACGAGATTGAACAAGGTATTGGTATATCGACGATGGAATCTCGGGCAAGTTCTATACCGACAGACAAAGGGAATTGTATACGGGATTGATTGAATCCTTGACATCGTGGTTCATCCGATGAGATCATCGTGGAGAAAGTGGGAGCCACCATGGGTATCCAGACCCCGTTGATGGTTATTGGCCAGAGAGGTGTCTCGGTCATGTCTGCCTGTCTCCCGAACCCGTAGGGTCTACACACTTAAGGTTCGATGACGCTAGGGTTATAGGGAATTGTTATACTAGGTTACCGAAAGTTGTTCGGAGTCCCGGATGAGATCCCGGACATCACGAGGAGCTTCAGAATGGTCCGGAGGTAAATATTGATATATAGGACGGATGGTTTCGGATACCGGAAGTGTTTCGGGCATCACCGGTAACGTACCGGGACCAACAGGACCACCGGAGGTGGCCCCTGTGGTCCACCGAAGGGGGCAACGACCCCGGGAGGTAAGGTGGGCCAAGTGGGGAAGGGAACCAGCCCCTAGGTGGGCTGGTGCGCCTCCCCACTCAGCCCAATGCATGGGGGAGAGAAAAGGGGGGGCAAACCCTAAGCCAGGTGGGCCTAAGGCCCACCAGGTGGTGCGCCACCCCCTCCCCACCCTAGCCGCCGCCCCCCTTTCCCATCTAGTGGTTGCCGGCCCCTAGGGAGGGAACCCTAGGGGTGGCGCAGCCCCTCCCCCTCCTCCTATAAATAGAGAGGAGTTTTGGAGCTTGGGAGACAGACTTCTCCCTCTCCCTCGGCGCAGCCCTGCCCTTCTTCCTCCTCCTCTCTGCCGGTGCTTGGCGAAGCCCTGCCGGGAGACCTCGTCTCTCCATCGACACCACGCCGTCGTGCTGCTGGAGTTCTTCCCCAACCTCTCCCTCCTCCTTGCTGGATCAAGGTGCGGGAGACGTCACCGGGCTGCACGTGTGTTGAACGCGGAGGTGCCATAGTTCGGCACTAGATCGGAATCGCTGCGAGTACGACTCCATCAACCGCGTTCTAGCAACGCTTCCGCTTAGCGATCTTCAAAGGTATGAAGATGCTCTTATCCCTCTCTCGTTGCTGGTCTCTCCATAGGAAGATCTGAATATGCGTAGGAAAATTTTGAATTTATGCTACGTTACCCAACACCTCTTCATGTAAACCTTGCAAAATAAGAGAGAAAAGGCATAAGTATTGTACCTTGAAGTGTAATAACAGCCCAAAAAGCGATAAATATCAACATGAAAGCATGATGCAAAATGGACATATCAACTCCCCCAAGCTTAGACCTCGCTTGTCCTCAAGCGAAAGCCGAGATCAATAAATGTTCCCACAAGTTTAGAGAGAGAGGTGTCGACAAAACAAGATACGAACATGCAGGCATCATGATCATGATCAGAATAGTAATACCATCATATCAACTCTTATGTTGAAGTGACAATTCCTTCACAAAGTAAAGCATGGATCAAGAACCTTACCGAGAATTAACAACCGATAGCCTTTAGTCATTGAAGCAATTGCGATTTATCACAACATAAGAAAAAGTCAAATAAGAGCTTGTAAAGCAAATCCACATACTCATTCATCCTTTTATCTTCTACAATTGCTACAACTCACATGGTACTCATGAGATCAAAGTTTCAGCTGAACACAGAGAAAGATAGGGGCTTATAGTTTCGCCTCCCAACCATTTACCTCAAGGGTAATGTCAACAATAATAATTCATGAATACTTACTTCCAAGTTGACATATGAATATAGATCTTTCCCAAGCATATGACGTTAGCCGGGATAAATGCGAAATAAGGAATTGGTGAAAATCACCATGACTCTTTCAGGGGTAAAAAGTAAAGGTACAAGATAGGCCCTTCACAGAGGGAAGCAGAGGTTGTCATGCGCTTTTGAGGTTTGGATGTGTGTCCTCTTAGTGCAGAGGAACGTCACTTTATATTGCCTCCTATGGTAATGAACTTAATTATGCAGTCCGTCGCTTTTATGTCTTCCTCATCACAGGTTCGTACAAAGCTTATTTTCCACACACTAATAGATCATACATATTAAGGGAGCAATTTTTATTGCTTGCACCAATGACAACTTACTTGAAGGATCATATTTAGTCCATAGGTAGGTATGGTGGACTCTCATGGCAGAACTAGGTTGAAGGTTTATGGATGCACAAGTAGTATCTCTACTTGGTGCAGGAGGTTTGGCTAATATGAGGTGGAAGCAATCGTCACATGCTAAGGGATCTCTAGTCATATAACATTATTCGGAATCAAGCAAACACAATTCATTATGTTGTCTTCCTTGTCCAACATCTACATCCAAGCATGCAATAGTTGTTGGGGAACGTCGCATGGGAAACAAAAAATTTCCTACGCGCACGAAGACCTATCATGGTGATGTCCATCCACGAGAGGGGATATTCGATCTACGTACCCATGTAGACCGCACAGCAGAAGTGTTAGTGAACGCGGTTGATGTAGTGGAACGTCCTCACGTCCCTCGATCCGCCCCGCGAACCGTCCCGCGATCAGTCCCACGATCTAGTGCCGAACGGTCGGCACCTCTGCGTTCAGCACACGTACAGCTCGACGATGATCTCGGCCTTCTTGATCCAGCAAGAGAGACGGAGAGGTAGATGAGTTCTCCGGCAGCGTGACGGCACTCCGGAGGTTGGTGATGATCTTATCTCGGCAGGGCTCCGCCCGAGCTCTGCAGAAAAGCGATCTAGAGGTAAAACCGTGGAGATATGTGGTCGGGCTGCCGTGGCAAAGTTGTCTGAAATCAGCCCTAAAACCTCCGTATATATAGGGGGAAGAGGGGGAGCCTTGCCTTGGGGTCCAAGGACCCCCAAGGAGTTCGGCCGAGCCAACGGGCGCAACCCTCCCCTTCCAAACCGAGTCCAACTAGGTTTGGAAGGAGGAGTCCTTCCCCCTTTTCCCACCTCCTCTTTTTTTTCTTCTCTCTTTGATTTTCTTCCTATGGCGCATAGGGCCTTCTTGGGCTGTCCCACCAGCCCACTAAGGGCTGGTGCGCCACCCCCAAGGCCTATGGGCTTCCCCGGGGTGGGTTGCCCCCCCCGGTGAACACCCGGAACCCATTCGTCATTCCCGGTACATTCCCGGTAACTCCGAAAACCTTCCGGTAATCAAATGAGGTCATCCTATATATCAATCTTCGTTTCCGGACCATTCCGGAAACCCTCGTGACGTCCGTGATCTCATCCGGGACTCCGAACAACATTCGGTAACCAACCATATAACTCAAATACGCATAAAACAACGTCGAACATTAAGTGTGCAGACCCTGCGGGTTCGAGAACCATGCAGACATGACCCGAGTGACTTCTCGGTCAATATCCAATAGCGGGACCTGGATGCCCATATTGGATCCCACATATTCTACGAAGATCTTATCGTTTGAACCTCAGTGCCAAGGATTCATATAATCCCGTATGTCATTCCCTTTGTCCTTCGGTATGTTACTTGCCCGAGATTCGATCGTCAGTATCCGCATACCTATTTCAATCTCGTTTACCGGCAAGTCTCTTTACTCGTTCCATAATACAAGATCCCGCAACTTACACTAAGTCACATTGCTTGCAAGTCTTGTGTGTGATGTTGTATTACCGAGTGGGTCCCGAGATACCTCTCTGTCACACGGAGTGACAAATCCCAGTCTCGATCCGTACTAACTCAACTAACACCTTCGGAGATACCTGTAGAGCATCTTTATAGTCACCCAGTTACGTTGCGACGTTTGATACACACAAAGCATTCCTCCGGTGTCAGTGCGTTATATGATCTCATGGTCATAGGAACAAATACTTGACACGCAGAAAACAGTAGCAACAAAGTGACACGATCAACATGCTACGTCTATTAGTTTGGGTCTAGTCCATCATGTGATTCTCCTAATGACGTGATCCAGTTATCAAGCAACAACACCTTGTTCATAATCAGAAGACCCTGACTATCTTTGATCAACTGGCTAGCCAACTAGAGGCTTGCTAGGGACAGTGTTTTGTCTATGTATCCACACATGTATATAAGTCTTCATTCAATACAATTATAGCATGGATAATAAACGATTATCATGAACTAAGAAATATAATAATAACTAATTTATTATTGCCTCTAGGGCATATTTCCAATAGTCTCCCACTTGCACTAGAGTCAATAATCTAGTTCACATCACCATGTGATTCCAACGAATCCAACACCCATATATTTATGGGGTCTGATCACGTCTTGCTCGTGAGAGAGGGTTTAGTCAACTGTTCTGAAACTTTCAGGTCCGTGTGTTCTTTACAAATCCTTATGTCATCTTATAGATGCTGCTACTATGTGCTATTCGGAAATACTCCAATTATCTACTCTACTATACGAATCCGTTTCACTACTCATAGTTATTCGGATTAGTGTCAAAGCTTGCATCGACGTAACCCTTTACGATGAACTCTTTAACCACCTCCATAATCGAGAAAAATCTTTAGTCCATCAGTTACTAAGGATAAATTTTGACCGCTGCTAGTGATTCAAACATGGATCACTCTCTGTACCTCTCAACAGACTTTGAGTTAAGGCACACATTAGGTGCGGTACTCAGCATGGCATACTTTAGAGTCTACGACTAAGGCATAGAAGACGACCTTCGTCTATTCTCTTTATTCTGTCGTGGTCGGGTTTTGAGTCTTACTCAAATTCACACCTCACAACGCAACCAAGAACTCCTTCTTTGCTGATCTATTTTGAACTCCTTCAAATCTTGTCAAGGCATGAATTTTGTTGAAACTTCTATTAAGCGTCTTCGATCTATCTCCATAGATCTTTCATGCTCAACGTTCAAGTAGCTCAATCCAGGTATTCCTTTGAAAACTCCTTTCAAACAACCTTGTATTCTTTACAGAAATTCTACATTACTTCTGATCCACAATATGTCAACCACATATACTTATCAGAAATTCTATAGTGCTCCCACTCACTTCTTTGGAAATACAAGTTTCTCATAAACCTTGTAAAAACCCAAAATCTTTGATCACCTCATCAAAGTGTATATTCCAACTCCGAGATGCTTGCACCAGTCCATTGAAGGATCGTTGGAGCTTGCATAGTTGCTAGTATCTTTAGGATCGACAAAACCTCCTGGTTGTATCACATACAATGTTTGCTCAAGGAAACCGTCGAGGAAACAATGTTTTGACATCCTATGTGCAATATTTCATAAATAATGCAGCAACTACTAACATAATTCTAACAGACTTTCAACATCGCTACGAGTGAGAAAGTCTCATCATAGTCAACTGTTTGATCTTGTCAGAAACATCTTTGCAACAAGTCGAGCTTTAATAGTGACTTATCACTATCATCGTTTGTCTTCCTTTTAAAGATCCATGTTTACTCAATAGTCCTATGACCATCAAGTAGTTCTTCCAAAGTCTACACTTTGTTTTCATACATGGATCCTCTCTCGAATTTCATGGCTTCCAGCCATTTGTCAGAATATGGGCCCACCATTGCTTTCTCCATAACTCGTAGGTTCACTGTTGCTCAACAACATGACCTCCAAGACAGGGTTACCGTACCACTCTGTAGTAGTACGCGACCTTGTCAACCTACGAGGCTTGTAGTAACTTGATCCGATGCTCGATGATCACCATCATCAGCTTTCACTTCAATTGGTGTAGGCGCCACAGGAACAACTTCCTACGCCCTGCTACACACTGGTCGAAGTGATGGTTCAATAACCTCATCAAGTTCTACCACCCTCCCACTCAATTCTTTCGAGAGAAACCTCTCCTCGAGAAAGGATCCGTTTCTAAAAACAAACACTTTGCTTTCGGATCTGAGATAGGAGATGTACCCAACTGTTTTGGATATCCTATGAAGATGCATTTATCCGCTTTGGGTTCGAGCTTATCAGACTGAAACTTTTTCACATAAGTGTCGAAACCCCAAACTTTCAAGAAACGACAGTTTAGATTTCTCTAAACCTCAGTCTATACTGTGTCATCTCAACGGAAATACGTGGTGCCCTATTTAAAGTGAATGCGGTTGTCTCTAATGCTTAACCCATAAACGATAGTGGTAATTCGATAAGAGACATCATAGCATGCACCATACCAAATAGTGTGTGTCTATGACGTTCAGACACATCATCACACTATGATGTTCTAGGTGGCATGAACTGCGAAACAATTTCCACATTGTCTTAACTGCGTACCAAAACTCGTAACTCAGATATTCATTTCTATGATCATATCGTAGACAGTTTATCCTCTTGTTACGACGAACTTCACTCCGAAACAGAATTGAACTTTTCAATATTTCATTAAGTAAATACTCTAGTATCTACTCAAATCGTCATTGAAGTAAGAACATAATGATATCCACTGCGTGCCTCAGCACCCATTGGACTGCATACATCAAAATGTATCACTTCCAACAAGTTACTATCTTATTTCATCTCAATGAAAACAAGGCCTTGCTCATGTGGTATGATTTGCATGTCACTTGTGATTCAAAATCAAGTGAGTATAACGATCCATCAGCATGGAGCCTCTTCATGCAATTTATACCAACATGACTCAAGCGGCAGTGCCACAAGTAAGTGGTACTATCATCATTACCTCGTATCTTTTGGCACCAATATTATGAACATGTGTAACACTACGATCGAGATTCAATAAACCATTGAAGGTGATTATTCAAGAAAATAGAATAACCATTATTCTCTTTAAATGAATAATCGTATTGCAATAAACACGATCCAATCATGTTCATGCTTAACGCAAGCACCAAATAACAATTATTTAGGTTTAACACCAATCCCGATGGTAGAGGGAGCGTGCGACGTTTGATCATATCAACCTTCGAAACACTTCCAACACGTATCGTCACCTCGCCTTTAGCTAGTCTCCGTTTATGTCGTAGCTTTCATTTCGTGTTACTAATCACTTAGCAACCGAACCGGTATCCAATACCCTCATGCTACTAGGAGTACTAGTAAAGTACACATCAACATCATGTATATCAAATATACTTCTTTCGACTTTTGCCAGCCTTCTTATCTACCAAGTATCTAGAGTTGCTCCGCCTCAGTGACTGTTCCCCTCATTACAGAAGCACTTAGTTCTCGGTTTTGGGTTTAATCTTGGGTCTCTTCATTAGTGTAGCAACTGTTTTGCCGTTTCACGAAGTATCCCTTCTAGCCCTTGCCTTTCTTGAAACTTAGTGGTTTTACAAACCATCAACTATGGATGCTCCTTCTTGATTTCTACTTTCGCAGTGTCAAACATCGCGAATCGCTCAAGGATCATTGTATCTATCCTTGATATGTTATAGTTCATCACGAAGCTCTCACAGCTTGGTGGCAGTGACTTTGGAGAACCATCACTATCTCATCTGGAAGATTAACTCCCACTTGATTCAAGTGATTGTCGTACTCAGACAATCTGAGCACACGCTCAACTATTGAGCTTTTCTCCTTTACTTTGTGGACAAAGAATCTTGTCAGAGGTCTTGTACCTCTTAACAAGGGCACAAGCATGAAATCACAATTTCATCTCTTTAGAACATCATTTATGTTCCGTGACGTTTCAAAATGTCTTTGGCGCCTTGCTTCTAAGCCATTAAGTATTTTGCACTGAACTATCGTGTAGTCATTAGAAACGTGTATGTCGGATGTTCACAGCATCCACAGACGACGCTCGAGGTGCAGCACACCGAGTGGTGCATTAAGGACATAAGCCTTCTACGCAGCAACGAGGACAATCCTCGATTTTACAGACTCAGTCTGCAAAGTTTGCTACTATCAATTTTCAACTAAATTTTCTCTAGGAACAAATAAAAATAGTAGAGCTATAGCGCAAGCTACATCGTAATTCGCAAAGACCATTAGACTATGTTCATGATAATTAGTTCAATTAATCATATTACTTAAGAACTCCCACTCAAAAAGTACATCTCTCTAGTCATTTGAGTGGTACATGATCCAAATCCACTATCTCAAGTCCGATCATCACGTGAGTCGAGAATAGTTTCAGTGGTAAGCATCTCTATGCTAATCATATCAAGTATACGATTTATGCTCGACCTTTCGGTCTCATGTGTTCCGAGGCCATGTCTGCACATGCTAGGCTCGTCAAGCTTAACCCGAGTGTTCCGCGTGTGCAACTGTTTTGCACCCGTTGTATGTGAACGTTGAGTCTATCACACCCGATCATCACGTGGTGTCTCGAAACGAAGAACTGTCGCAGCGGTGCACAGTCGGGGAGAACACAATTTCGTCTTGAAATTTTAGTGAGAGATCACCTCATAATGCTACCGTCGTTCTAAGCAAGATAAGGTGCGAAAAGGATTAACATCACATGCAATTCATAAGTGACATGATATGGCCATCATCATGCGCTTCTTGATCTCCATCACCAAAGCACAGGCGCGATCTTCTTGTCACTGGCATCACACCATGATCTTCATCATCATGATCTCCAGCAACGTGTCGCCATCGGGGTTTTCGTGCTACTCATGCTATTACTACTAAAGCTACATCCTAGCAATATAGTAAACGCATCTGCAAGCACAAACGTTAGTTTAAAGACAACCCTATGGCTCCTGCCGGTTGCCGTACCATCGACGTGCAAGTCGATATTAACTATTACAACATGATCATCTCATACATCCAATATATCACATCACATCGTTGGCCATATCACATCACAAGCATACCCTGCAAAAACAAGTTAGACGTCCTCTAATTTTGTTGTTGCATGTTTTACGTGGTGACCATGGGTATGTAGTAGGATCGCATCTTACTTACGCAAACACCACAACGTAGATATATGAATTGCTATTTAACCTCATCCAAGGACCTCCTCGGTCAATTCCGATTCACCTAAAGTTGGAGAAACTGACACCCGCCAGTCATCTTTGAGCAACGGAGTTACTCGTAGCGATGAAACCTGTCTCTCGTAAGCGTAAGAGGAATGTCGGTCCGAGCCGCTTCGATCCAACAATACCGCGGAATCAAGAAAAGACTAAGGAGGGCAGCAAAACGCACATCACCGCCCACAAAAACTTTTGTGTTCTACTTGAGAAGACATCTATGCATGAACCTAGCTCATGATGCCACTGTTGGGGAACGTCGCATGGGAAACAAAAAAATTTCTACGCGCACGAAGACCTATCATGGTGATGTCCATCTACGAGAGGGGATATTCGATCTACGAACCCTTGTAGACCGCACAGCAGAAGCGTTAGTGAACGCGGTTGATGTAGTGGAACGTCCTCATGTCCCTCGATCCGCCCCGCGAACCGTCCCGCGATCAGTCCCACGATCTAGTGCCGAACGGACGGCACCTCCGCGTTCAGCACACGTACAGCTCGACGATGATCTCGGCCTTCTTGATCCAGCAAGAGAGACGGAGAGGTAGATGAGTTCTCCAGCAGCGTGACGGCGCTCCGGAGGTTGGTGATGATCTTATCTCGGCAAGGCTCCGCCCGAGCTCCGCAGAAACGCGATCTAGAGGTAAAACCGTGGAGATATGTGGTCGGGCTGCCGTGGCAAAGTTGTCTCAAATCAGCCCTAATACCTCCGTATATATAGCGGGAAGAGGGGGAGCCTAGCCTTGGGATCCAAGGACCCCCAAGGGGTACGGCCGAGCCAAGGGGGGCAACCCTCCCCTTCCAAACCGAGTCCAACTAGGTTTGGAAGGAGGAGTCCTTCCCCCTTTTCCCACCTCCTTTTTTTTTCTTCCTTTTCTCTTTCATTTTCTTCCTATGGCGCATAGGGCCTTCTTGGGCTGTCCCACTAGCCCACTAAGGGCTGGTGTACCACCCTCAAGGCCTATGGGCTTCCCCGGGGTGGGTTGCCCCCCCCCCCCCCGGTGAACACCCGAAACCCATTCGTCATTCCCGGGACATTCCCGGTAACTCCGAAAACCTTCCGGTAATCAAATGAGGTCATCCTATATATCAATCTTCGTTTCCAGACCATTCCGGAAACCCTCGTGACGTCCGTGATCTCATCCGGGACTCCGGACAACATTCGGTAACCAACTATATAACTCAAATACGCATAAAACAACGTCGAACCTTAACTGTGCAGACCCTGCGGGTTCGAGAACTATGCAGACATGACCCGAGTGACTTCTCGGTCAATATCCAATAGCGGGACATGGATGCCCATATTAGATCCCACATATTCTACGAAGATCTTATCATTTGAACCTCAGTGCCAAGGATTCATATAATCCCGTATGTCATTCCCTTTGTCCTTCGGTATGTTACTTGCCCGAGATTCGATCGTCAGTATCCGCATACCTATTTCAATCTCGTTTACCGGCAAGTCTCTTTACTCGTTCCATAATACAAGATCCCGCAACTTACACTAAGTCACATTGCTTGCAAGGCTTGTGTGTGATGTTGTATTACCGAGTGGGCCCCGAGATACCTCTCCGTCACACGGAGTGACAAATCCCAGTCTCGATCCATACTAACTCAACTAACACCTTCGGAGATACCTGTAGAGTATCTTTATAGTCACCCAGTTACGTTGCAACGTTTGATACACACAAAGTATTCCTCCGGTGTCAGTGCGTTATATGATCTCATGGTCATAGGAACAAATACTTGACACGCAGAAAATAGTAGCAACAAAATGACACGATCAACATGCTACGTCTATTAGTTTGGGTCTAGTCCATCACGTGATTCTCCTAATGACGTGATCCAGTTATCAAGCAACAACACCTTGTTCATAATCAGAAGACCCTGACTATCTTTGATCAACTGGCTAGCCAACTAGAGGCTTGCTAGGGACAGTGTTTTGTCTATGTATCCACACATGTATATAAGTCTTCATTCAATACAATTATAGCATGGATAATAAACGATTATCATGAACTAAGAAATATAATAATAACTAATTTATTATTGCCTCTAGGGCATATTTCCAACAGTCTCCCACTTGCACTAGAGTCAATAATCTAGTTCACATCACCATGTGATTCCAACGAATCCAACACCCATATATTTATGGGGTCTGATCACGTCTTGCTCGTGAGAGAGGGTTTAGTCAACGGTTCTGAAACTTTCAGGTCCGTGTGTTCTTTACAAATCTTTGTGTCATCTTATAGATGCTGCTACTATGTGCTATTCGGAAATACTCCAATTATCTACTCTACTATACGAATCCGTTTCACTACTCATAGTTATTCGGATTAGTGTCAAAGCTTGCATCGACGTAACCCTTTACGACGAACTCTTTAACCACCTCCATAATCGAGAAAAATCCTTAGTCCATCAGTTACTAAGGATAAATTTTGACCGCTGCTAGTGATTCAATCATGGATCACTCTCTGTACCTCTCAACAGACTTTGAGTTAAGGCACACATTAGGTGCGGTACTCAGCATGGCATACTTTAGAGTCTACGGCTAAGGCATAGAAGACGACCTTCGTCTATTCTATTTATTCTGCCGTGGTCGGGTTTTGAGTCTTTATAATTCACACCTCACAACACAACCAAGAACTCCTTCTTTGCTGATCTATTTTGAACTCCTTCAAATCTTGTCAAGGCATGCATTTTGTTGAAACTTCTATTAAGCGTTTTCGATCTATCTCCATAGATCTTTCATGCTCAACATTCAAGTAGCTCAATCCAGGTATTCCTTTGAAAACTCCTTTCAAACAACCTTGTATGCTTTACAGAAATTCTACATTACTTCTGATCCACAATATGTCAACCACATATACTTATCAGAAATTCTATAGTGCTCCCACTCACTTCTTTGGAAATACAAGTTTCTCATAAACCTTGTAAAAACCCAAAATCTTTGATCACCTCATCAAAGTGTATATTCCAACTCCGAGATGCTTGCACCAGTCCATTGAAGGATCGTTGGAGCTTGCATAGTTGCTAGTATCTTTAGGATCGACAAAACCTCCTGGTTGTATCACATACAATGTTTGCTCAAGGAAACCGTCGAGGAAACAATGTTTTGACATCCTATGTGCAATATTTCATAAATAATGCAGCAACTACTAACATAATTCTAACAGACTTTCAACATCGGTACGAGTGAGAAAGTCTCATCATAGTCAACTGTTTGATCTTGTCAGAAACATCTTTGCAATAAGTCGAGCTTTAATAGTGACTTATCACTATCATCGTTTGTCTTCCTTTTAAAGATCCATCTTTACTCAATAGTCCTATGACCATCAAGTAGTTCTTCCAAAGTCTACACTTTGTTTTCATACATGGATCCTCTCTCGGATTTCATGGCTTCCAGCCATTTGTCGGAATATGGGCCCACCATTGCTTCCTCCATAACTCGTAGGTTCACTGTTTCTCAACAACATGACCTCCAAGACAGGGTTACCGTACCACTCTCTAGTAGTACGCGACCTTGTCAACCTACGAGGCTTGTAGTAACTTGATCCGATGCTCGATGATCACCATCATCAGCTTTCACTTCAATTGGTGTAGGCGCCACAGGAACAACTTCCTGCGCCCTACTACACACTGGTCGAAGTGATGGTTCAATAACCTCATCAAGTTCTACCACCCTCCCACTCAATTCTTTCGAGAGAAACCTTTCCTCGAGAAAGGATCCGTTTTTAGAAACAAACACTTTGCTTTCGGATCTGAGATAGGAGATGTACCCAACTGTTTTGGATATCCTATGAAGATGCATTTATCCGCTTTGGGTTCGAGCTTATCAGACTGAAACTTTTTCACATAAGTGTCGAAACCCCAAACTTTCAAGAAACGACAGTTTAGATTTCTCTAAACCTCAGTCTATACTGTGTCATCTCAACGGAAATACGTGGTGCCCTATTTAAAGTGAATGCGGTTGTCTCTAATGCTTAACCCATAAACGATAGTGGTAATTCGATAAGAGACATCATAGCATGCACCATACCAAATAGTGTGTGTCTATGACGTTCAGACACATCATCACACTATGATGTTCTAGGTGGCATGAACTGCGAAACAATTTCCACATTGTCTTAACTGCGTACCAAAACTCGTAACTCAGATATTCATTTCTATGATCATATCGTAGACAGTTTATCCTCTTGTTACGACGAACTTCACTCCGAAACAGAATTGAACTTTTCAATATTTCATTAAGTAAATACTCTAGTATCTACTCAAATCGTCATTGAAGTAAGAACATAATGATATCCACTGCGTGCCTCAGCACCCATTGGACTGCATACATCAAAATGTATCACTTCCAACAAGTTACTATCTTATTTCATCTCAATGAAAACAAGGCCTTGCTCATGTGGTATGATTTGCATGTCACTTGTGATTCAAAATCAAGTGAGTATAACGATCCATCAGCATGGAGCTTCTTCATGCAATTTATACCAACATGACTCAAGCGGCAGTGCCACAAGTAAGTGGTACTATCATCATTACCTCGTATCTTTTGGCACCAATATTATGAACATGTGTAACACTACTATCGAGATTCAATAAACCATTGAAGGTGATTATTCAAGAAAATAGAATAACCATTATTCTCTTTAAATGAATAATCGTATTGCAATAAACACGATCCAATCATGTTCATGCTTAACGCAAGCACCAAATAACAATTATTTAGGTTTAACACCAATCCCGATGGTAGAGGGAGCGTGCGACGTTTGATCATATCAACCTTGGAAACACTTCCAACACATATCGTCACCTCCCCTTTAGCTAGTCTCCGTTTATGTCGTAGCTTTCATTTCGTGTTACTAATCACTTAGCAACCGAACCGGTATCCAATACCCTCATGCTACTAGGAGTACTAGTAAAGTACACATCAACATCATGTATATCAAATATACTTCTTTCGACTTTTAACAGCCTTCTTATCTACCAAGTATCTAGAGTTGCTCCGCCTCAGTGACTGTTCCCCTCATTACAGAAGCACTTAGTTCTCGGGTTTGGGTTTAATCTTGGGTCTCTTCATTAGTGTAGCAACTGTTTTGCCGTTTCACGAAGTATCCCTTCTAGCCCTTGCCTTTCTTGAAACTTAGTGGTTTTACAAACCATCAACTATCGATGCTCCTTCTTGATTTCTACTTTCGCAGTGTCAAACATCGCGAATCGCTCAAAGGATCATTGTATCTCTCCTTGATATGTTATAGTTCATCACGAAGCTCTCACAGCTTGGTGGCAGTGACTTTGGAGAACCATCACTATCTCATCTGGAAGATTAACTCCCACTTGATTCAAGTGATTGTCGTACTCAGACAATCTGAGCATACGCTCAACTATTGAGATTTTCTCCTTTACTTTGTGGACAAAGAATCTTGTCGGAGGTCTTGTACCTCTTAACAAGGGCACAAGCATGAAATCACAATTTCATCTCTTTAGAACATCATTTATGATCCGTGACGTTTCAAAACGTCTTTGGCGCCTTGCTTCTAAGCCATTAAGTATTTTGCACTGAACTATCGTGTAGTCATTAGAAACGTGTATGTCGGATGTTCACAGCATTCACAGACGACGCTCGAGGTGCAGCACACCGAGTGCTGCATTAAGGACATAAGCCTTCTACGCAGCAACGAAGACAACCCTCGGTTTTATAGACTCAGTCTGCAAAGTTTGCTACTATCAATTTTCAACTAAATTTTCTCTAGGAACAAATAAAAATAGTAGAGCTATAGCGCAAGCTACATCGTAATTCGCAAAGACCATTAGACTATGTTCATGATAATTAGTTCAATTAATCATATTACTTAGGAACTCCCACTCAAAAAGTACATCTCTCTAGTCATTTGAGTGGTACATGATCCAAATCCACTATCTCAAGTCCGATCATCACGTGAGTCGAGAATAGTTTCAGTGGTAAGCATCTCTATGCTAACCATATCAACTATACGATTTATGCTCGACCTTTCGGTCTCATGTGTTCCGAGGCCATGTCTGCACATGCTAGGCTCGTCAAGCTTAACCCGAGTGTTCCGCGTGTGCAACTGTTTTGCACCCGTTGTATGTGAACGTTGAGTCTATCACACCCAATCATCACGTGGTGTCTCGAAACGAAGAACTGTGGCAACGGTGCACAGTCGGGGAGAACACAATTTCGTCTTGAAATTTTAGTGAGAGATCACCTCATAATGTTACCGTCGTTCTAAGCAAGATAAGGTGCGAAAAGGATTAACATCACATGCAATTCATAAGTGACATGATATGGCCATCATCATGCGCTTCTTGATCTCCATCACCAAAGCACCAGCACGATCTTCTTGTCACTGGCGTCACACCATGATCTTCATCATCATGATCTCCATCAACGTGTCGCCATCGGGGTTGTCGTGCTACTCATGCTATTACTACTAAAGCTACATCCTAGCAATATAGTAAACACATCTGCAAGCACAAACGTTAGTTTAAAGACAACCCTATGGCTCATGTCGGTTGACGTACCATCGACGTGCAAGTCGATATTAACTATTACAACATGATCATCTCATACATCCAATATATCACATCACATCGTTGGCCATATCACATCACAAGCATACCCTGCAAAAGCAAGTTAGACGTCCTCTAATTTTGTTGTTGCATGTTTTACGTGGTGACCATGGGTATCTAGCAGGATCGCATCTTACTTACGCAAGCACCACAACGGAGATATATGAATTGCTATTTAACCTCATCCAAGGACCTCCTCGGTCAATTCCGATTCAACTAAAGTTGGAGAAACTGACACCCGCCAGTCATCTTTGAGCAACGGAGTTACTCGTAGCGATGAAACCTGTCTCTCGTAAGCGTAAGAGGAATGTCGGTCCGAGCCGCTTCGATCCAACAATACCGCGGAATCAAGAAAAGACTAAGGAGGGCAGCAAAACGCACATCACCGCCCACAAAAACTTTTGTGTTCTACTCGAGAAGATATCTATGCATGAACCTAGCTCATGATGCCACTATTGGGGAACGTCGCAGGGGATATTTGATCTACGTACCCTTGTAGACCGCACAGCAGAAGCGTTAGTGAACGCGGTTGATGTAGTGGAACGTCCTCATGTCCCTCGATCCGCCCCGCGAACCGTCCCGCGATCAGTCCCACGATCTAGTGCCGAACGGACGGCACCTCCGCTTTCAGCACACGTACAGCTCGACGATGATCTCGGCCTTCTTGATCCAGCAAGAGAGACGGAGAGGTAGATGAGTTCTCCGGCAGCGTGACAGCGCTCCGGAGGTTGGTGATGATCTTATCTCGGCAGGGCTCCGCCCGAGCTCCGCAGAAACGCGATCTAGAGGTAAAACCGTGGAGATATGTGGTCGGGCTGCCGTGGCAAAGTTGTCTCAAATCAGCCCTAAAACCTCCGTATATATAGGGGGAAGAGGGGGAGCCTTGCCTTGGGATCCAAGGACCCCCAAGGGGTACGGCCGGGCCAAGGGGGGAAACCCTCCCCTTCCAAACCGAGTCCAACTAGGTTTGGAAGGAGGAGTCCTTCCCCCTTTTCCCACCTCCTCTTTTTTTTCTTTCTTTTCTCTTTGATTTTCTTCCTATGGCGCATAGGGCCTTCTTGGGCTGTCCCACCAGCCCACTAAGGGCTGGTGCACCACTCTCAAGGCCTATGGGCTTCCCCGGGGTGGGTTGCCCCCCCCCCCCCCCCCGGTGAACACCCGGAACCCATTCGTCATTCCCGGGACATTCCCGGTAACTCCGAAAACCTTCCGATAATCAAATGAGGTCATCCTATATATCAATCTTCGTTTCCGGACCATTCCGTAAACCCTCGTGACGTCCGTGATCTCATCCGGGACTCCTAACAACATTCGGTAACCAACCATATAACTCAAATACGCATAAAACAACGTCGAACATTAAGTGTGCAGACCCTGCGGGTTCGAGAACTATGCAGACATGACCCGAGTGACTTCTCGGTCAATATCCAATAGCGGGACCTGGATGCCCATATTGGATCCCACATATTCTACGAAGATCTTATCGTTTGAACCTCAGTGCCAAGGATTCATATAATCCCGTATGTCATTCCCTTTGTCCTTCAGTATGTTACTTGCCCGAGATTCGATCGTCAGTATCCGCATACCTATTTCAATCTCATTTACCGGCAAGTCTCTTTACTCGTTCCGTAATACAACATCCCGCAACTTACACTAAGTCACATTGCTTGCAAGGCTTGTGTGTGATGTTGTATTACCGAGTGGGCCCCGAGATACCTCTCCGTCACACGGAGTGACAAATCCTAGTCTCGATCCATTCTAACTCAACTAACACCTTCGGAGATACCTATAGAGCATCTTTATAGTCACCCAGTTACGTTGCGACGTTTGATATACACAAAGCATTCCTCCGGTGTCAGTGTGTTATATGATCTCATTGTCATAGGAACAAATACTTGACACGCAGAAAACAGTAGCACCAAAATGACACGATCAACATGCTACGTCTATTAGTTTGGGTCTAGTCCATCACGTGATTCTCCTAATGACATGATCCAGTTATCAAGCAACAACACCTTGTTCATAATCAGAAGACCCTGACTATCTTTGATGAACTGGCTAGCCAACTAGAGGCTTGCTAGGGACAGTGTTTTGTCTATGTATCCACACATGTATATAAGTCTTCATTCAATACAATTATAGCATGGATAATAAACGATTATCATGAACTAAGAAATATAATAATAACTAATTTATTATTGCCTCTAGGGCATATTTCCAACAATAGTTTAGTGAGTGTTCACAATCATAGATGGTGTTAAAGATGTTTATATGTGAACCTCTCCTTCGTTATCACTTCCTATTAATTGCAACAATGACCAAGGTCTATGTTTGTCTAAACTCAACAAGTTTCAATCATCATTCTTTTTATATGTGAAGCCATCACTTCCCATAAGATGATTGCACGATCTTTCATGCTTTTGTTCTTTTCTCAAACTCTTGATCATGGCATGAGGCAAGGCCCTTAACTAAGACACTCTTTATTATATGGCTCACGAGCTCGAATACATCGGGGGTGACACAAAGCAAAACTCAAGCCTAAAACACTAAGACCTTTATTCTACTAGAGAAAAAGAAAACTGAAAAGGAACAAACTAAAACAAAGGTAAAGGCAAAAGATGTGATGGTGATATGATACCGGGGCAACTCCCCCAAGCTTAGCACAAGCCAAGGGGATTGCCCATACCCATGCTTAGTTGTCTTCCTTTGGAGGTGATAGTGATGGAGTCGTTTTGTCCTTTGATTCCAAGAGGGCCATCAATCTTTGATTTATACCTTGGAGATTTGTGATATGTTTGTCCAGCAAAACAACTTCACGAGTGAGATAAGTATTGCGAGCACAAATTGTTTCACAAAACCTCAAGAGTTCAATCAAGGATGGAGACAGTAGGTGGAGGTAGGGTTGGAGGAAATCCACTTCTTCAACTACTTCCTTGTTGAACACAGATTGTACTTCGTTCCACGCCTGATTCTTCTCCTTAGTTTTGCCCTTGGCTTCCGTGACATCCACTCTTTTCAGATCAGCATCTACTTATTCATAGACTTGAGGGAAATTGTTCTCCCCGACAGATTCCTGAGACGGCATCCTTGCTCTAAATCTGCGACTGAAAACAGGCTCGAAACGAAAACAGAGGAAATTTGCTTGATACGAGGGTCAGACCTTTCGGGAGAATATGTAATGATTTTTTTTCTGACCAGAAGGAGTACTCCGCAAGAAAACGGAGTCCGGGAGGCACACGAGGTGGCCACAAGCCCCCTAGGCGCGGCCAGGGGTGGCCCACGCCTGGCAGGCTTGTCGCCTCCTCGTGCGCTTTCCGGACTGTTTTAAATTTTTCTATTTTTTCAAAAATTCCAAAATGGAGAAAAAATCCTACTGGAAATTTTTTGGAGTCTGTTTACTTACCGCAACACATACCTCTTCATTTTCGGAGTCTGAAACAGGCTGATAAATATCCCTTAGGTATTCCTCCGGAGTTATGGTATTGATAATATTGCTTTCAACATTTCTGGGAGTACCTGAGATATAATGCTTGATTCTCTGCCCATTTACCACTCTCGGACAATTACCTTCTGTGTTGTTGATCTTGATAGCAACAGAACGATATACTTCCTCGACAATATAGGGACCCTCCCATTTAGAGAGAACCTTGTCTGCAAAAAATCTTAAACGAGAATTATGTAGCAAGACATAATCACCTACGTTGAACGCTTTTGTATCCTTTTATCATGCCACCTCTTAACCTTTTCTTTGATCAACTTGGCATTTTCATATGCTTGAGTTCTCCATTCATCAAGCGAGCTAATATCAAATAACCTCTTCTCACCAGCAAGTTTGAAATCAAAGTTGAGCTCTTTGATTGCCCAATAAGCTTTATGCTCTAGCTCAAGAGGTAAATGACATGCTTTACCGTACACCATTTTGTACAGGGACATGCCCATGGGATTCTTATAGGCAGTTCTATAAGCGAACAGTGCATCATCGAGCTTCTTAGACCAATTCTTTCTAGACCTGTTGACAGTCTTTTGCAGAATCAATTAATCTCTCTATTGCTTAGCTCTAGTTGACCACTGCACTCAGGGTGATAGGGGACGCAATTCTATAGTTGCCATCGTACTTAGCAAGCATTTTACGGAAAGCACCATGAATGAAATGTGAACCACCGACGGTCATTAGATATCTAGGGACTCCAAATCTAGGGAAAATAACTTCTTTAAGCATCCTAATAGAAGTGTTGTGATCAGCACTACTGGTTGGGATAGCTTCTACCCACTTAGTGACGTAATCAACAGCAACTAGGATATGAGTATACCTGTTGGATTTTGGAAAAGGTCCCATATAATCAAAGCCCCAAACCTCAAATGGTTCAATGACAAGTGAATAATTCATAGGCATTTCCTGATGTTTACCAATATTACCTATTCTTTGACATTCGTCACAAGACAAGACAAACTTACGGGCATCCATGAAGAGAGTGGGCCAATAAAAACCTGATTGCAATACCTTGTGTGCAGGTCTATCTCCCCCATGGTGTCCTCCTTAGGCCTCGGAGTGACACTTCTGTAGGATCTGTCCCTGTTCATGTTCAGGTACACAACGTCTAATAACACCATCTACTCCTTCCTTATAAAGGTGAGGATCATCCCAAAAGTAATGTCTCGAGTCAAAGAAGAATTTCTTCTTTTGCTGGTATGTGAAACTAGGTGGTATATATTTGGCAACGATATAGTTTGCATAATCAGCATACCACGGTGCACTACGTGAAGTACTAATGACATTCAATTGCTCATCAGGAAAGCTATCATCAATAGGTTATGGGTCATCAAGAACATTCTCCAACCTAGACAAGTTATCTGCTACTGGGTTATCAGCACCCTTCCTATCGACAACATGCAACTCAAATTCTTGTAGCAAGAGAACCCATCTGATAAGTCTAGGCTTAGTGTCTTTATTCTCAATTAGGTACTTAATAGCAGCGTGATCAATGTGAATAGTGACTTTGGAATCAACTATGTAAGACCTGAACTTTTCACATGCAAACACGACTGCTAAAACTTCCTTTTTCGTAGTGGCATAGTTTCTTTGGGCACTGTCTAGAGTTTTACTAGCATAGTGAATAACATTCAACTTCTTATCAACTCTTTGCCCTAGGACAACACCAACAACATAATCACTAGCATCACACATGATTTCAAAAGGTATGTTCCAATCAGGTGGTTGAACAATAGGTGTAGTTATCAAAGCCTTCTTAAGTATTTCGAAGGCTTCCTCACAATCATCGTCAAAAGCAAAAGGAATATCCTTTTGCAAGAGATTGGTAAGAGGCCTAGAAATCTTAGAGAAGTTGTTAATGAACCTTCTATAGAAACCAACATGACCAAGGAAACTTCGTATACCTTTGATATATGTGGGGTATGGCATTTTCTCGATTGCATCAACCTTAGCCTTATCAACTTCAATACCTCTTTCAGAAATTTTATGTCCTAAGACGATGCCTTCATTAACCATAAAGTGGCACTTCTCCCAATTAAATACAAGATTGGTGTCTTTACATCTCTGCAAGACCCGATCAAGATTGGTGTCTTTACATCTCTGCAAGACGGAGAAGTAATCCATGAAAACCTCAACAATCTTTTCACAAAAGTCAGAGAATATAGCCATCATACATCTTTGAAAGGTGGCAGGTGCATTACATAAGCCAAAAGACATACGTCTGTAAGCAAAGGTACCGAAAGGGCAGGTGAAAGTGGTTTTCTTCTGATGAGATTGTGCAACAGGTATTTGGGAGAAACCAAAATAACCGTCTAGAAAGCAGAAGTGTTGTGTTTAGACAGTCTTTCTAGCATTTGGTCGATAAAAGGCAAAGGGTAATGATCTTTCCGAGTGGCTTTATTCAATTTCCTAAAATTGATCACCATCCTATAGCCCGTAATAATCCTTTGTGGGATCAATTCATCCTTATCATTAGGGACAACGGTAATACTTCCCTTCTTAGGGATGCAATGCACCGGACTCACCCAATCACTATGAGCAACATGATAGATAATACCTGCTTCCAGGAGCTCTAGTATTTCTTTTCTTACTACCTCTTTCATCTTTGGATTTAATCTTCCTTGATGATCAACAACTGGTTTGGAATCAGGATCGGTTTTAATCTTGTGCTGGCATAGAGTTGGACTAATGCCCTTAAGATCGTCAAGAGTACATCCAATAGCAGCACGGTGCTTCCTTAGAGTTTTTAGTAACTTCTTTTCTTCATGCTCTGAGAGGCTAGCACTAATAATAACATGATATATCTGTTTTTCATCAAGATAAGCATACTTAAGAGTAACAGGCAACTGTTTAAGCTCGAACATAGGATCACCCTTTGGTGGGGAAGGATCCCCAAGTAGTTCAACAGGCAAATTATTCTTAAGGATAGGATATTGTTCTAAGACAACTCTATCTATCTCATCCCTTTCATCCATATGCATATCATTTTCATGCTCAAGAAAGTATTGCTCTAAGGGATCAGTAGAAGGCACGACAATAGAAGCTAAGGCAATAGTTTCATCCTTACTAGGCAACTCTTTTTCATGAGGTTGTCTACCAAACTTGGAGAAATTGAACTCGTGTGACACACCTTCAAAGCCAACAGTGACAGTTTGCTTCTCACTGTCAATATGAGCATTGACAGTATTGAGAAAAGGTCTGCCAAATATGATGGGACAAAAGCTATCTTGTGTGGTAGCAAGAACGAGGAAATCAGCAGGATACTTCGTTTTACCACACAAGACTTCAATATCCCTAACAATTCCCACAGGGCAGATAGTATCTCTATTGGCAAGCTGAATAGTGACATCAATGGGTTCTATCTCGACAGGTGCAATCTCGTCTTTAATTTCATCATATAAGGATTGAGGTATTGCACTAACACTAGCACACACGTCACATAAACCATGATAACAATGGTCTCCTATCTTAACATAAACAACAGGCGTGCCAACAACAGGCGTATGTTTGTCTCAAACGTGTGGTTTAGCAATTCTAGTAGCATCTTCACAGAAGTGAATATTATGGCCATCAACATTGTCGGACAGGAGATCTTTGATAATAGCAAAGCTAGGTTCAACTCTAATTTGCTCAGGGGGTGTAGGTGTTCTAATGTAGCCTCTACGTATCACAGTTGAAGCTTTAGAATGATCCTTTATCCTAATAGGGAAAGGTGGTTTCTCAATGTAAGCACTCGGAACAATAGGATCATTATAGGCAATGACTTTCTCTTCAACTGGATTGGGTTTAACTACATTGACTTCTAAGGGAGGATGATATTTAAACCACTTCTCTTTGGGGAGATCAATATGAGCAGCAAATGATTCACACAATGAAGCTACTATCTCAGAGTCAAGTCCATACTTAGCGCTAAACTCACAAAAGGTATTTGTTTCAACAAAGGATTTAATGCAATCAAACTTGAAATTCATACCTGACTCCTTACCTTCATCAAGCTCCCAATCTTCAGAGTTGCATTTAATTCTTTCCAATAAATTCCATCTGAAGTCAATATCTCTCTTCATAAAAGAACCGGTACAAGAAGTCTCAAGCATGGTGCGATTATCATGAGAAAGCCGAGCATAGAAGTTCTGAATGATAATTTGTCTCGAGAGCTCATGGTTGGGGAATGAATATAACATTGATTTAAGCCTCCCCCAAGCTTGAGAGATGCTTTCTCTGTCACGAGGCCAAAAATTATAAATATAATTCTGATCACGATGTACTAGATGCATAGGATAAAACTTTTGATGAAATTCCAATTTCAACCGATTGTAGTTCCATGATCCAGTATCATCACATAGCCTATACCATGTCAACGCCTTATCCCTCAAAGATAAGGGAAAGACCTTCTTCTTGACTTCATCCTCGGGCAAACCTGCAAGCTTAAATAAACCACAAACTTCATCTACATAGATTAGATGCAAGTGTGGGTGTGATGTTCCATCTCCTGTAAAAGGATTAGCAAGCAGTTTCTCAAGCATACCCGAAGGAAATTCATAGCAAATATTTTCAGTAGGTGTAGCAGGTTGAGGAGCAACTCTTTGTGCTTCCGTTCGAGGTGAAGATACCCCGAACAAGACCCTCAAAGGATTAGTTTTCATAGTGACAAATGACAATAAATTTCAGCACACTATATGAATGTTTCCTTACCTCGTTCCACTTACCAAAGGTGCTTCACTCCCCGGCAACAGCGCTAGAAAAGAGTCTTGATAAGTGGTTTCTATCTTTGAGGGATATGATGACCCACAAGTATAGGGGATCTGTCGTAGTCCTTTCGATAAGTAAGAGTGTCGAACCCAACGAGGAACAGAAGGATCTGACAAGTGCTTTTCAGCAAGGTAATATCTGCAAGCACTGAAATTATCAGTAACAAGTAGTTGTGTGGCAAGATGGTTCGTAGCAAGTAGCAAGTAACAAAAGTAACAACGGTGCAGAAAAGTGTACCAATCCCTTTTGTAGCAAGGGACAAGCCTGGACAAAGTCTTATAGGAGGAAAAACACTCCCGAGGACACATGGGAATTTCTGTCAAGCTAGTTTTCATCATGTTCATATGATTCGCGTTCGTTACTTTAATAGTTTGATATGTGGGTGGACCGATGCTTGGGTACTGCCCTTACTTGGACAAGCATCCCACTTATGATTAACCCCTCTCGCAAGCATCCGCAACTACGAAAGAATAATTAAGACAAAGTCTAACCATAGCATTAAACTAGTGGATCCAAATCAGCCCCTTACGAAGCAACGCATAAACTAGGGTTTAAGATTCTATCACTCTAGCAACCCATCATCTACTTACTAGTTCCCAATGCGTTCCTCTAGGCCCAAATAATGGTGAAGTGTTATGTAGTCGACGTTCACATAACACCACTAGAGGAAAAACAACATACAACACATCAAATTACCGAACGAATACCAAATTCACATGACTACTTATATCATGACTTATCCCATGTCCTCAGGAACAAAAGTAACTACTCACAAAGCATAATCATACTCATGAACAGAGAGGTAATGAGTAGCATCAAAGATCTGAACATAAAATCTTCCACCAAGTAATCCAACTAGCATCAACTACAAAGAGTAATTAACACTACTAGCAACCTTACAAGTACCAATCGGAGTCGCGAGACGGAGGTTGGTTAGAAGAGATGAACTAGGGTTTGGAGATGAGATGGTGCTGATGAAGATGTTGACGGTGATGAGTCCCCTCCGATGAGAGGAGTGTTGGTGATGACGATGGCGATGATTTCCCCCTCTGGGAGGGCAGTTTCCCCGGCAGGATCGTCCTGCCGGAGCTCTAGATTGGTTCTGCTCAAGTTCCGCCTCGTGGCGGTGGCGAATCCTCCGAAAAGCCTCTCCCTGATTTTTTCCAGACCGAAACCCTTCTTGTAGCAAAAGAGGGGGGGGCAGTGGGCCAGAAGGGAGCTCACAAGCCCCCTAGGCGCGGCCAGGGGGGAGGCCGCGCCTAGCAGGCTTGTGGCCTCCTGCTAGCGCCCCTCTGGCACTTCTTCGGCCCAGTATTTCTTATAAATCCCAAAAAATCCTTGTTGATTTTCACGGCTTTTGGAGTTGCGCAGAATAGGTATCTCAAACTTGCTCCTTTTTCAGGCCAGAATTCTAGCTGCCGGCATTCTCCCTCTTCATGTAAACCTTGCAAAATAAGAGAGAAAAGGCATAAGTATTGTACCTTGAAGTGTAATAACAGCCCAAAAAGCGATAAATATCAACATGAAAGCATGATGCAAAATGGACGTATCAGGTTACGTCGACGCAAGCTTCGACACTGATCCAGATGACTCTAAGTCTCAAACCGGATACATATTTATTCTTAATGGGGGTGCGATAAGCTGGTGCAGTTCCAAGCAAAGCGTTGTAGCAAATTCTACAGGTGAAGCGGAGTACATGGCTGCCTCGGAGGCAGCTAAGGAGGGTGTTTGGATGAAGCAGTTCATGACAGATCTTGGAGTTGTGCCGAGCGCACAAAATCCAATAACTCTGTTCTGTGACAACACTGGTGCCATTGCTTTAGCAAAGGAACCAAGGTTTCACAAGAAGACCAGGCACATCAAATGATGCTTGAACCTCATCCGCGACTACGTCGAAGGAGAGGACATAAATATTTGCAAAGTGCACACAGATCTGAATGTAGCACATCCGCTGACTAAACCTCTTCCGCGGGCAAAACATGATCAACACGAGAACTGTATGGGTGTTAGATTTATTACAATGTAAATCGCATGACGATGTGAGGACTAGATTATTGACTCTAGTGCAAGTGAGAGACTGTTGGAAATATGCCCTAGAGGCAATGATAAAATAGTTACTATTATATTTCCTGTTTCAAGATAATCGTTTACTATCCATGCTATAATTATATTGAATGAAAACATAGATACATGTGGATTCATAGACAAAACAATGTCCCTAGAAAGCCTCTAGTTGGCTAGCCAGTTGATCAAGGATAGTCAAGGTTTTCTGACTATATGCAAGTGTTGTCACTTGATAACTGGATCACGTCATTAGGAGAATCATGTGATGGACTAGACCCAAACTATGAACGTAGCATGTGAACGTGTCATTTTGTTTCTATTGTTTTCTGTGTGTCAGGTATTTATTCCTATGACCATGAGATCATATAACTCACTGGCACCGGAGGAATACCTTGTGTGTATCAAACATCGCAACGTAACTCGGTGACTATAAAGGTGCTCTACAGGTATCTCCGAAGGTGTCCGTCGAGTTAGTATGGATCAAGACTGGGAATTTTCACTCCGTGTGACTGAGAGGTATCTGGGGTCCACTCGGTAATGCAACATCACAAACAAGCCTTGCAAACAATGTGACTAAGTGTAAGTCACGAGATCTTGTATTACGGAACGAGTAAAGAGACTTGCTGGTAACAAGATTGAAATAGGTATGCGGATACCGATGATCGAATCTCGCGCAAGTAACATACCGAAGGACAAAGGGAATGACATACGGGATTATATGAATCCTTGGCACTGAGGTTCAACTAATAAGATCTTCGAAGAATATGTAGGATCCAATATGGGCATCCAGGTCCCACTATTGGATATTGACCGAGGAGTGTCTCGGGTCATGTCTACATAGTTCTCGGACCCGCACGGTTTGCACACTTAAGGTTTAATGATATTTTAGTATAGCTGAGTTATATGTGTGGTTACCAAATGTTGTTCGGAGTCCCTGATGAGATCACAGACGTCACGAGGGTTTCCGGAATGGTCCGAAAATGAAGATTGATATATAGGATGGTTTCATTTGGTCACCGGAAGGTTTCAGACATTTCCGGCAGTGTACCGGGAGTGACGAATGGGTTCCGGGTGTTCACCGGGAGGAGCCCACCCGCTCGGGAGTGAGACCAGTAACCCTAGGGTGGCGCACCAACCCTTAGTGGGCTGGTGGAGCTAGCCCAAGAGGGCTATGGCGCCAGAAGGGAAAATACCAAAGGAAAGAAGAAAAAAAGGAAAGAGGGAGGTGCTAAGGAAGAGGAGGACTCCTCCTTCCCCAAACCGAATTGGAGGAGGAATCCTCCACTCCCTTCGGCCGGCGCACCCTTGGGGTCCTTGAGCCCCAAGGCTAGCCCCTCCCCTCCTCCTATATATACTGGTGGTTTTAGGGTTTTTGAGACAAAACTTTGCCACGTGCAAATCAAACCTATTCCACATAGTTTTGCCTCTAGATCAGATTTCTGCGGAGCTCGGGCGGAGCCCTGCACGAGTAGATCATCACCACCACCGGAGCACCATCACGCTGCCGGAGAACTCACCTACTTCTCCGTCTCTCTTGCTGGATCAAGAAGGCCGAGATCTGTACGTGTGCTGGACGCGGAGGTGCCGTCCATTCGGCGCTAGATTGGAACGGATTGTGGGACGACGGTGATTTGAATCACGAAGCTGTACCACTACATCAACCGCGTTTCTTAACGCTTCCCGCTTAGTGATCTACAAGGGTACATAGATCTAATCTCCTATCTAGATGGACATCACCATGATAGGTCTTCGTGTGCGTAGGAAATTTTTTGTTTCCCATGCAACGTTCCCCTACAAGAACGTCATGTATGATCATATTTTCTGTAGTGAATAGAATTTAACATTCATCCTTGCATTAATCAAGAATATTGCATCTCTCATAAACAATGATAAGACATGACTATGGCAAATGATAGTTATGAGAGGTCGTGGATAACCTAGTCACACGGAACATGATAGGTTATGGTCTGGTCATGACAAGTGCATGAAAGTGATGGAAAGGAAGTAATAACTCCAGTATCGACCTAGATCGAGTCTGGTCAGTGTCTTACTTTCATTATCGTGCTGCCACTGTTTCCTGAATGAGGATTCGGTATAGTCGGTCGTA
Organism: Hordeum vulgare subsp. vulgare; assembly: GCF_904849725.1. Taxonomy (NCBI): domain Eukaryota; kingdom Viridiplantae; phylum Streptophyta; class Magnoliopsida; order Poales; family Poaceae; genus Hordeum; species Hordeum vulgare. The sequence goes on along the minus strand of NC_058522.1, from coordinate 153,059,336 downwards.
GGCCTATTGTGAGTTACACACCAAGTAGAGGGGCCGGGATGAAGATATACATGGCCCTGGACTAAATCCAGTCATTCGGTGAGGGGGCATGGGTGTTTTCGGTCTGGAACCGAGAGGGAGGGCACTCCCTTGTAGCACGCGGTATAAATTTAATCCCATGCTAGTCGAGGTCGGAGCCTCCCCGTCTTATAGTTTTTCCCTGGCGGCGTAGTTTGGGTGAAGCCGGGCTTCACGGGGGTAAAAATGGGTGTGTGCTTATTTTCAGTGTCTGCTTCGAAAATACCGTACCCGGGATTAGTCATATGGACTATCGGAAACAGCGAGGTATGGGTAAAGAGTACATCCTGTGTAGAGTCAAAACAATTCGAGTAGCTGTGTCCACAATTAAGGACGGTCGTTTGACAGGTCAAGTGTCGATCTTAGAGTCGCTCCTTGGAGCACAAGTTGGTTGAACGATAATGGTTGTGGATATCTAACGGTACTAGATCATGAAAGACGCGCGTTGCTGCGTCCGTCTATTATAAATTTAGGATGAAATTATTATTGATATATTTGTATAACAGTAATTATTTTCTTGTGGTTTGGGATGTTTATTTTCTTGCATTTTATTTGCTTTATTTTTTTGAAAAATTTGTGGTGTTATGGGCCACATAATAGTAATTTTCTTATTTGTGTGTAATATTTAAATTAGGCTGATAGGGGCCTGTATAGGTATTAATACTTTTGCAGCAGCAGTTTTTGTGTATTGATGTGTATGTTGAACGTTTTTAGTGAGGGTTTAATTTTGTATATTTATGTAGGATCGTAATCGCTTAAGGTATATTTGTATTACATTAATTATTTTCTTGTGATTTGCGATCTTTATTTTGATGCATTTTTTTTTTGGAAAATTTGGCCTCTGGATCACACCACCCGCGTCGTTGCCTCGTCTGGAATACACCGTCCGCGCTGTTGCCTCGTCTGGGTCAATCGAGCCCTACAACGCGTACACAGATAGGCTATCATACCAGCCCATCCAAAGCCCAATCAACCACAGGCCTTCGAAAAAATCGCTAGAGTAGCAGCCACTTAGGACATGCGGCCCAAGTCGCGGTAATCAAGTGCTGAAACGATCATCTGACGGCCAGAAATGATTAAAAGCAAAATCTGACGGTTGTTAGTGTTGGAAGCGTGAGGGAGCTCGCTTTAGGTGCAATTTTACTGTCCTAAATTGTGGAAAATTTTATTATTAACATATAGGTTCTAAAATTATCCTGAAGGTTGCTTGTACTACTTCGGCTTGTTATTTATTATTAGGCCCTTTCTGTGGTGTTGCTAAGACGCCCGACTGCGGCTTGTTATTTAGTTTTATGCCCTTTCTATGGTGTCACTAAGACGCCCGACTGCGACTTGTTATTTATCTTTATGCCCTTTGTGTGGTGTCGTTAAGACGCCCAACTATGACTTGTTATTTATTTCTATGCCCCATATGAGGTGGCGTTTAGACGCCCGATGGTGGTAACTTATTTACCTGTTAACCTTTCGACGCGTCGCTTCAGAAACCTGATCGGTGCATTTTGTTTTTCTGTTGGGATATTTCGACGGATTACCGCCTGATTTATCCACTAACTTAAATTGTTTCTATCATCTCTCTTTGACGAATTATGATCTGAACGATGCATATTAACATTTAGTTGCATGCATCTCATCTTTTGTGCAAACTGTTTTGTAGTACTTTTGGAAGTACTCACTCACTTGTTGATGTGGCCAGATATGGATGAAGGAGACCTCATGGATGAAGAGTTCGATAGCGAGTCTGATGTATAGAGGAGTCCCACTCAGTCTTGCGATCTTGGAATCTTCCGTTGTATTATTTCACCGCTTCCGCCACCATGAATAGATCGTCAAGCCTCACTCGGACGCTTGGCGCGTAGTAGTACTGGTCATGTCACGTTACTCTTATGCGATGTGCCCCCTTTATGGCGAGCAGTAGAGTTATCCTATTACCATTGTAACATATTCGTTTCTGTAAGACTTGAACATGTTGTAATAATTTGTAGATGGATCTCCGCTCTACTCTGTTTAATATTAAGTATTACTGATTTTCTGTATCAAGATGACTAATTTTTTAAATTTTATTTTATTTGAAAACCGGTCTTGACATCCAGCTCCGCTAACAAAAATCCAGCGACCCCACGCAACCGAGGCCCCAGCCTTCCTCTCGTCCCCGAGCTCCCATAGCGCTAGTTCCAGGGGAAGATGAAGTCCGCGCCGCCGCACGCAGCTTCGAGTAGAGCCTGCGGCCGTGCGCGACCCCGCCGCCGCTGCCCCCGCACCCGAGGACCTCCCGCTCGAACTCGTCCTCATCTCCGACCGTCCACCCGCGCTCCTTCATCCTCCTGCCTCGGCCCCAACACCCAAGCGCCACCTCGCCTCGCCGGAGCTCTTGCAGCAGCCCCGATGGCCCTTCCACGCCCCAGCCGGCCACCGCAACTCACTAGTGGGGCCCTCCTTGCTGCTTCTTTCTTTCACTGCCCATTTCTTCCCTGTTCCTCACCTCTCTCTATCTCTGTCTGTTGACAGGAACGGCCATGGCGCCTATGCTTCAAGCCCTCGCGCGCGACCAGGTGCCCCATCCCCCTGACTGTGCACCGGTCTTCTCCTCACTCTATATCTCTCTCCCTCCAGTCTCTCATCTCTCTTGCTCTGTGTTTGTTCTCAAGGACACGGAACACCCATGGCGACCAACCTCTGAGTCAGCCCCGCCGCCTCCAGCTGCTTCCTCACTGTCAGGCCAAAGAGCACGTCGTCAGAGCACACCAGGTTCAGCGCCATGCTCTGGCCTACTCTTCGTTTCCTTCCCCTCGTTCTCTAACCTCTCTCTCATATCTTCTCTCTCATCTACCCTGCATCCCCATCATGGATGGCCTCTTCAGGAATTCCCGCTGTCGCATGAACGCCGCATCAAGTTCGTCTCCCGCCGGCGACGATCCCCGTCGGACCCAGACGCCAAGTCGTGTCGCACCAGCAACCTGCATCCACAACACAACTGTTCTGTTTCCTTTTCAGTTTCGTCCGATTCATGACATTCTGTGGTTCATCTAGCGTCTATCTCATGTTTGGTCAGTAGTTCCTTTGTAGGCTAGCTGGTCAATCAACTGCACTAGCACCGCGAGGTCTATGGATTAAATCCCCATGGCCTATCTTTTATTTTTAGTTGCTATGTTTTTTCCATCCATGCACACACACCCGCGTCGGGTAGGATCTTCTGCCGGGCTTGCGGAGTGTGTTGCATTCATCCTATATATTTTTTCTGCTCTGTAGATTTTGCTTTTAATCACGACATTGCATATTTCACAAAAGGCCACGCTTTAATATGCCAATAACTAATTATCCATGCATCTAAATAAAACATGTCATATATGTAAAATGTTCAGAATTTTATGTATATTCACAATAGCCAACTTTCATCCATGTTAAAATGGTTTAACTTGCTATTTTAATATGCCTATCTTTTATTTTTAGCTGCTATGTTTTTTCCATCCATGCACACACACCCACGTTGGGTAGGATCTTCTGCCGGGCTTGCGGGGTGTGTTGCATTCATCCTATATATTTTTTCTGCTCTGTAGATTTTGCTTTTAAACACGACATTGCATATTTCACAAAAGGCCACGCTTTAATATGCCAATAACTAATTATCCATGCATCTAAATAAAACATGTCAAATATGTAAAATGTTCAGAATTTTATGTATATTCACAATAGCCAACTTTCATCCATGTTAAAATGGTTTAACTTGCTATTTTCATTAAATTTGCATAAATGCCACGTTAAAATGGTTTAATTCATAGATATTAAACCGTAAATATGATTAAAATGTTTTATATATGTAACTTGACTAGACAAATGTGTAGAATAACATGGTGGCATTTATTTTGTTGTTTAACAACTCTAAATTTGTGTTATAGGCAGAACAGTACCGAAATCTTGATTTGCATATGGGGACTTTTCGAAATTGTTATTCGTTGTTCCGACCTCATTTAAACTTGCCTAGAATGTCATGTAGTTCCATAATATCTTTTTCATCCATGTTTTAACATGCTTGTAGCTCTCATTTGCAGGCATTTTGCATTCAGGCCATATCATCTTGTGTTGGTCATATCTTTTCAACCGTAGCTCCATTGTAGATGATATATATCTCATTAGCGCTATTCGTCACCCTGGGTCTCATTCGCGCTATTCGTCACCCTGGGTGAGGAATAGTTATTCTTTACCCCCTCTATTTTAACATCAATGCATCGTAATTTTACGTTACGTAATTTTTTTTCTTATTCCATACGTAAAAATAGACCGTAAGAAAATATATAATTACCGTAAAAAATATTTTTGTTACGTGAAATTACAAACGTAAAAACATAGTGTAAAATGTACATAAAATATGCATACTTTTTTGTCTTACAACCTATATTTTTAAAGACTTTATGCCAAATTTTACATAGTGGTCAATATGAATGTAACTATTTCTATTTTAAATGTAATTTATTTACGAAAAGCTCATAAGATTACGTCGGGTGAAGAATAACCTATTCTCCACCCTGGGTGATGAATAGAGTTTCTCTCTCTCTCTCTCTCTCTCTCTATATATATATATATATATATATATATATATATCGACTAGATTGACATGTAGAATCACATGGCCCACTTTATTTTGCTGTATAATAAATGTAAAATGTGTTTAGTTCAGATCTGAACCAATTTCGAAATTAACATATGAGGTCATTTCGGAAATGCTATATGTTGTTTCCGACCTCATTTAAAATGACTAGATAGTGTAGTTTATTTATGCTTCACCTCTTGTCATGTTTAGCAACATTTAGTATTGTCGGGAACTAAACGGGAGTGAACTAAGTAATTAAAATATGGAGTTTCATTAATATGCAACTAGTTGCATATTGAGCTTCATTTAGTGTGTAGTAATAAATTGTTGTGTTTTGTCGTGTCGTGCATAATTAAATGTACATGCATCATAATTGCTTGCACATCATGTCATGAATATGTCGTGGTGTTTATCTTGTGTTGATTGTTTGTTTCCGGATTGTTTCTTCTAAATAGACTTCTGAACCACTTCGGAGCGTGAGGATTCGTTCGACTACGTTGGTTCGTCTGCTTAATGGATTCGTTCTTCTTCCAAGAGGGGTCACATGCAAGATGATCGGTTCCCTCCATACCATTACTATAATTGCCATGATAGTTGTCTCGTTTCTATCGCTATGTCTCCCTGCCTACCACCTATTAATGTCAGCCTCCCAACATTGTCATGAAAAGCCTCTAACCCCCTCCACATCCCAACAATTTTTGTTTGTCTATGTTACCGCTTGCTTAGCCTTCTTATAGAGTTGCTAGTTGCAGGTGTTGTTGCTTTCCATGTGGCAACATGGATTCCTTGTTATATCACAATATTATCTCTATTTAAATTAATGCACATATATACTTGGTAAAAGGTGGAAGGCTTCTCCTTCTATCTCGGTGTTTTGTTCCATCTTTGCCGCCTAGTTAGTCATGTACCGGTGTTATATTCCATATTGAGCGCTCCAAACATGTTTGGGGTTGTTATGGTGACCCCCTTGATTTTATTTTTGCGATAAAACACTTCTAGCATGTCCCAACATTGGTACTACATTTGCCTAATAACTAATAAAAAGCGTAGGGACCCTCCAGCACCCGCGGATAATTAATCAACCCCTAGGCTAGTGCTCCTCATGTGTGTTGGTCCAAACTAGAGTTGTGTGCAGGGCAAATCCGGGGCAACTCGAGAGATTTCTATCAGGCCATGTACATTGCGCTCATCTGATTGTGCTGTGAGAACGAGATACGCGGCTCCTATCGGTATCATCGACACGTTGGGTGGTCTTGCTGGATTTGTTTTACCTTTCTTGAACGTCTTCTGCGAGGTATTCCGATGATACTTTGGGCTATCTTGAGCTTATGGTTTTCCACCAGGAAGCCAAAGAGATCACGGGTTTTTCGTGGTCAAGATTTTTGACGCAACTCGGGGTAGTTTGTGATGGACTACTTGGAGCACCTCTGCAGGGTTAAATCCTTTGGAAAGCTGTGCCGACAGTTATGTGGCAACTTGGAAACTTTGTTTAACACCCGGTCATAGAAAACTTAAAATAAACCTAATTAAAATATGCCAACCGTGTGTGTAACTATGACTGTCTCTTCTCGTGAGTTCTACATATGATAGAGGACACGATGGGGTTATGTGTGACTCGTAAGTAGGTGTTCGGGGTCATTTCTTGATCATTATTAATACACTTCCATTTATGCGTAGATAACCCCCCCTCTTTTATTCTAGTACTCGTAAGTTTGCCACTCAAATAAATGCTTAGTGCTTGCTGCAGCCTCACCACTTAACCATACCTCACCCATTAAGCTTTGCTAGTCTTGATACCTTTGAAATGAGATTGCTAAGTCCCTATGGCTCACAGACTACTTCAACAGCACTTGCAGGTACAGGTAATGCTATGATCTAATGTGAGAGCGATGATTGTTCTATTTGGAGTTTCTTCTTCTTCGTCTTCTTCGATCATAGGATGGGTTCCAGGCCGGTAGCCTGAGATTATTAAGGATGGATGTCATTCTTTTATCGTTTGATTTCGTCTGTAGTCGGACCCTACTCTTCTACATGATGATTGAATGTATTAGTGTATTGAGATGCTCATGTCGTATCTTGTGGCAAGTGTAATCCAATTCTATATACTCATCTCTTCTGTACATGTACTTGTAATGTTATCCATTCTTGCGAAACAACGAGATGTGCTTCTATCCCTATTGAGGCCCTCAAGCCAAAATGAGGATAGGACCGTATCTTGGGTGTTACACATGACCAAGGTAGGTTACCTGTGGTAGCCAGAATTCACACTTTGAATATTTGGTGCATAGTTGATGCTCTCGAAGCTTAGCCAGAACAAGTCGAAGATGTCTGGCATGTTCTTCTTCATTCTTGGAGTATACAAGGATATCATCTAGATAAACCACGACGAACTTGTCGAGGTATTCCATGAATATATAGTTCATCACATGAGAGAATGTCACTCGGGCATTGGTTAAGCCACGTGACATGGGTGTACTCGTATGAACCATATCGAGTAATGAATGCAGTTTTTGGGATATCATCTTTGTGAACACGGATCTGGTGGTATCCCAACCTCAAGTCGAGCTTAGATAATACTAAGGAACTAGAAAGTTGATCATACAGATCGTTTATCCGAGGAATAGGATACTTGTTCTGAATAGTTTCCTGGTTGATAGGATGGTAATCTTGAACCAAACGATTTGTTCCATCCTTCTTCTTAACAAAGAGAGAACGTGATCCCCAAGCAGAGGAACTTGGACGACTGAAAACACAATTAAGAGATTTTTTGATTTCTTCCTTAAGCTCAAGGAGTTCATGTGGTGGCATTTTGTAGGGTCGCTTGGCGATGGGAGTGGTGCCTGGTTTCAAGTCGATGATGAACTCGGCATCTTTAAGAGGGGGTATCCCTGGAAGTTCTTCAGGAAATACATCTTAGAAATCACAAACATCTGGAATGTTCTCAATTCCTTCAAGGGGTGTTCTGTTCAATGCATTTAAGGCATAAAGACGTGCTTCGGCATTTTGTACAGGAATAGCCTGGTAGGTTACTATCTCATTCGATGGGTGTAGGAGATGAACGGTCTTAGTAGCGCAAACTATAGAAGCAGAATGTCCTTTCAACCAATCCATCCCTAGAAAGAGATCGATAGTAGACGACTTCAGTATGATGGGACGGGCATGGAATTCCAGTCCTTCAATTTCAACATGGACGTTTTTGCAAACGATGGAGGTTCTAGATTGGCCCGCGAGGGTGTGCACAAATATTGACATGTTCATTTCCTCACATTTAAGGTCATGCGTGTATGCAAAATCTTCTGATATGAATGAATGTGATGACCCTGAATCAAATAAAATAGCTGCTAGAAATGAGTTAACGAGGAGGGTACCCCTCACAGTAGCAGGCTGACCCTGAGCTACATTCACACCAGCGTTGTTGGCTTGAACACGACCATAAGGCTTGGCATTGTTGTTGTGAGGGTGATTGTTTTCACGACCAGTTGCAGGAAGAGCCAGTTGGTTCTGCTTCTGAAGACATTCCCATGCACGGTGACTTGGACGGCCACACTTGAAGCATAGCCCGTCCTCAGAACGGGAAGGAGGAACTTGGGGTGGTGGGTCTGCGAGCCTCGGCTGCCTAGTAGGTGGAGGAGGCAAACGAGGTGTAGCATAAGACGGCCTTGGAGCATGAGCAGGTGCATGGTACATGTTGTGTGGATTCCATATCTCCCGCTTGTGTGATGATGAGCCTGAAGATGAGCCCATGTCACGGTTGTGCTTGTTGCCATCCTTGTATTCCTGCACACCCGTTTCGACCTGGATGGCCTTGTTCACCAAGGTGGCGAAATCAGGATAATCCTGAACAAGGAGCGCGAGCTTGATATCAGGGTGAAGGCCTTCATGGAACTTCACCTGTGTGCGAGCATCTATGGCAATATCTTCTTCAGCATAGGGGGACAATTCGAGAAATTCCTGCTGATAAGCATATATGGCTTAGTTGCCCTGGACGAGGTTGCGGAACTCTCGGTTCTTTCGGTCCATAATTCCCTGAGGAATAAAGTGGGCGTGGAAAGCAGCATGGAACTCCACCAGGTGATTATGGTTGCAACAAACTGAGAACGCGTGTGAATGTCCCAGCATTGAGCAGTGAGACCTTTCATAAAGTATGCGGAAAGGTTGACATAGCTCTTCGTGGCACATTGGTAGATTCCAGTTCATAGGTTATGTCGCGGAGCCAGTCATCGGCATCGAGAGGCTGGTTTGAGCTGCGGTAAATTGCTGGGTTAAGACAACATAAGTCCTGCAGTGTCACAGCTTGTTGCTGGTTCATGGTCGGGTGTGGGAGCTGGTCCATGAGACCTTGCAAGAACTGACGGTTCAGCTCAAACTATTGGATCGTTCTAGAAATATATTCAGGGGGTTGTGGGTTGTTGGCACCATGGCCACGACCAACGGGTCTAACCATCCTGCTAAAATTTAACATGGATAGTTTAGCATAGTGTAATTGCAGGGTATGGAATCATTCATGAAGTAACAAGCATAACGAAAGGGAAATGTGATAGATACTTCATAGTAGCCAAGTATGACATACTCATCCAAACATAAGTTCGATTACAAACCAGCACTTACAAGTTTGAAATTTGACGATAACCTAGGCCAACTAGGCGGCACGCAGGCACGCGGCAGAGGGATACAACAACGGGACATAGTGATATGCTACATAAACGTCTGGGACAATGATTGAAGCTAGGTAACTAATGGTGACTAATACGTCTCCATCGTATCTACTTTTCCAAACTCTTTTACCCTTGGTTTGGACTCTAATTTGCATGATTTGAACGAAACTAACCTGGACTGACGCTGTTTTCAGATGAATTGCCTTGGTGTTATTTTTGTGTAGAAATCAAAGTTCTCCAAACGTCCTGAAAATTTACGGGGAGCATTTTTGGAAAATAAGAAAAATATCTGCGCCAAGTTCCACCTTAGGGGGTGGGCCAGTGAGCCACAAGCCCTGGCTCCGCCACCACCCCCTGGTGGCGGTGGGCAGGCTTGTGGGGCCGACACGGCTCTGCCGCCCCCAATTCCAGCTATATAAGATCCCTTTCTTCCTAGAAAAAATAAAAAGAGAAGTTTTCGTTGCGTTCTTGATACGGAGGCGCCGCCACCACCTGTTCTTCGTCTGGAGGGCAGATCTGGAGTCCGTCTTGGGATCCGGAGAGGGGAAATCGTCGCCATCATCATCATCAACCTTCTTCCCTCTCCAATTCCATGAAGCTCTTTGTCGTTCGTGAGTAACCTATTCATAGGCTCACTGGGCGGTGATGAGTAGGATGAGATGTATCATGTAATCGAGTTAGTTTTGATGGGGATTGATCCCTAGTATCCACTATGTTCTGACATTGATGTTGCTACTACTTTGCCATGCTTAATGCTTGTCACTACGGCCCGAGTGCCATGATTTCAGATCTGAAATTATTATGTTGTCACCAATATATGTGTGTTTTAGATCCGATCTTGCAAATTGTAGTTACCTACTATGTGTTATGATCCGGCAACCCCGGAGTGACAATAACCGGAACCACTCCCCGTGATGACCATAGTTTGAGGAGTTCATGTGTTCACCAAGTGCCAATGCGTTGGTCCGGTTCTTTATTAAAAGGAGAACCTTAATATCCCGTAGTTTCCTTTTGGACCCGCTGCCACGGGAGGGATGGACAATAGATGTCATGCAAGTTCTTTTCCCTAAGCACGTATGACGACACACAGAATGCATGCCTACATCACATTGACGAACGAGAGCTAGCCACATATCTCTCCGTGTTATAGCTGTTGCATGATGAATATCATCCAAACAAATCACCGGCCCATTGCCTACAAGTTTGTCCTACTACTGTTACTTGTCTTGCTCTGCTGCTGCTACTAGTGTTGCATCTGCTCTTACTTGTTTTGCTCTGTTACTGTTGCTACTTGCTACTGTTGTCACTACTGTTGTTCCTTGCCGCTGCTATTGCTCGTTACACTCCTGCTACCTGCTACAATCTTGATTCGCTGATCGTTGACGGGAACTGACAATTTCCGTCAATGATGCAACTTGGCGCCATTGATACAATCGTTAGGAATAGTCTGCCGTCAACACATCGTTTCGGACACCATTGTTATCATACTACTTTGCTACTGATACTTTGCTTGCAGATACTAATCTTTCAGGTGTGGTTGAATCTGACAAATTCAGCTGCTAATACTCGAGAGTATTCTCTCACCTCCTGCCTGGCGTACCAACAAATTTGGGTCGAATACTCTACCCTCGAAAACTGCTGCGAACCCACGCGCTGGTGGGTCATCAACAACATTCTTCTAGTTCCTTTGCTGGGGAGTGCTAGCAGCATTCTTCTGGTGCCGTTACAGGGGAAGGTTTGTTGTCATCATCATTCGTCTAGCCATCGCCAGAGATTGCAATCAAAAATTTTCTGGCGCCGTTGCCGGGGAGGTATTGCTATATTCTCTGAGTCACTTGGGATTTATATCTGCTGATCACTATGAAGAATCTGAAGGATCCGAAGACCAAAGTCTTGCCCTCAACTACGAGGGGATGTAAGGAATTGCCATCTAGCTCTGCACTTGATTCATCTTCAGTTATGAGTAAGTTTGCGACATCACGTCCTGCTAGAAATCTTGATATGTCGCCTGTGATTGATGATGCTTGTGATACTACTGCTAGAGATGATATGCTTGATACTATGCCTGATACTGCTAGAGATGCTATGCTTGATACTATGCCTGATGATACTATGCTTGATACTATGCCTGATACTGCTAGAGATGCTATGCTTGATACTGCTTTGCCTGATGATGCTAGAGATGCTATTTTGCCTGATGATGCTATGCTTGATACTGCTAGAGATACTCCTTTGCCTAATGTTCCAATAGGAGTGTTCCTTGATGCTCATATTGCTAGAGTTACTGCCAATGCTCGTGATGCTTCTGAAACTGCCGATACTATTGAGATAGAACCTGCTTTTGCTCCTGCTAGATCTAGCTCTCCTAGATATGAATTGTCTGATATACCTGAGGGTTACGTTATGGAGGGAGAGATAGCTGAGGATTTTCTTGCGCGTAAGGATGCCTATGACGCTGAGAAATTACTTCTCAAGTGGAAGGAAAAATCTCGGGAAGCTAGGATGAAAAATGACCCGAAGTTTGCCACTTCGCCCATCTTTGTCACCGATAAGGATTATGAATTCTCTGTCGACCGTGAGATAATCTCTCTAGTCTAATCTGATCCTTTTCACGGCTATGAGTCTGAGACGGTCATAGCCCATCTTGCTAAACTATCCGAAATAGCAAACCTTTTCACTAATGAGGAGAAGATCCGCCACTACTATATCCTTAAGTTGTTTCCTTTCTCTCTAAAGGATGACGCTAAAGCCTGGTTCACCTCTCTTGCTCCTGGATGTGTGCATAGTCCCTAGGAGATGGTCCATTACTTCTATGATAAATATTTCCGTGCCCATAAGAAGCAAGCTGCCTTGCAGGAAATATACAACTTTGCTCAACTCCAAGAAGAGAGTCTTCCACAAGCTTGGGGGAGGCTCGTCCAGCTACAGAATGCTTTGCCTGATCACCCTCTTAAGAAGAACGAGATACTTGATATCCTCTATAACGGACTTACCGATGCCTCTAGAGACCACCTAGATAGTTGTGCCGGTTGTGTTTTTAGGGAACGAACTGTAGAACAAGCTGAGACCCTACTGAATAACCTCTTGATAAACGATAATGCTTGGACTATTCCCGAACCACCTCCTAAGCCAACTCCTAAGAAAAGAGGTATTCTATTCCTCAGTCCCGAAGATATGCAAGAAGCCAAGAAATCTATGCAAGAGAAAGGCATTAGATTTGAAGATGTCAAAAGTCTACCACCTATCAAAGAGATCCATGGTCTCGGTAACCCGATACAGGTAGTGGAAGTGAATTCTCTCCGTAGGTTTGATGAGAGTGATATTCCTTTTGATAAACCTGCTAGCCTATGCTTTGATGAATTTGACAACTTTGTTGCCAAACAACAGACTTTCAATGATTATGTTCGCACACATTTGGAACAAAGTACTCGTATGCTTAGCCATTTAAGTGCTTGTGTAGATAGAAATGTCAATGATCTGAAGCTTCTGAGTAAACATGCGTCTATGATTACTACTCAGGTAGAACAAGTACTTAAAGCTCAGAATGACTTGCTCAATGAATTAAATGACAACTCTGTCAGAGTCATTACTAGAGGAGGCAAAATGACTCAGGAACCTTTGTATCCTGAAGGTCATCCTAAGAGAATTGATCAAGATTCTCAAGGAATCAATGCTGATACACCCAGTCATCCTAAGGAGAAGAAGAAGGATGATAGAAACCTGCACGCCAGTTCACCAAATACTGTCACACCTGAAGAACCTAATGATATTTCTGCGTCTGATGCAGAAACACAATCTGGTGATGAACATGAACCTGGTGACAATATGGACAGGAATGTTCATAATAATGCTCAACCTAGCAATGATGAGGATGTGGAGATTGAACCTACGGTTAATCCTGATAATCCACAACCTAAGATATACGACAAGAATGACTTCACTACTAGGAAGCATGGTAAAGAAAGAGAGCCATGGGTTCAGAGACCTATGCCCTTCCCTCCTAAGCCATCCAAGAAAAAGGATGATGAGGAATTTGAGCGCTTCATTGAGATGATAAGACCCGTCTTTCTAAAGATGCGGTTAACTGGTATGCTCACGATGTTTCCGTATGCCAAGTACATGAAAGATATTGTGACTAATAAACGGAAGATACCAGATCTTGAGATCTCCACCATGCTTGCCAATTATACTTTCAAAGGTGGAACTCCTAAGAAACTTGGTGATCCCGGAGTGCCCACTATACCTTGCTCCATTAAAGGAAACTACGTAAGAACTTCCTTATGTGACCTTGGAGCCGGTGTTAGTGTTATGACGCTTTCTCTTTATCGTAGACTTGAATTGGATAGGTTGACACCCACTGAAAATTTCTCTGCAAATGGCCGACAAATCAACTGCTTTCCCTATCAGCGTTTGCGAGGATGTGCTTGTTGTGGTTGCTAATACCACTATCTTAACATACTTTGTTATCTTGGATATTCCCGAGGACGATGCCATGGCTATCATCCTCGGAAGACCCTTTTTAAACACGACAGGGGCTGTTATAGATTGCAACAAAGGCAATGTCACTTTCCATGTCAACGGTAATGAGCACACAGTGCACTTTCCGAAGAAACGATATCAACTACATTGCATCAATGCTATCGAAAAGACTTCATCGATTCTCATTGGGAGCTTTGAATGCCCTATTCCTCGTGTCAAGATGAAGTATGATTTGCTTGTTGGGGAGATATGTATCCCCATTGAGGTGACTTAGTGGCTATTCGAAAATTCACCGTTCTCTCTTGCGATTCGAGAATATTTTGTCATAAGGACTTGATCAATCCCATTGACGGATTTCTTTTGATGACCATGAAACGGATGAATCAAAGAGTCACATACCTCTGTTTTGACTTTTCATTTTCTTTTGCTTAGAAGAAAAATGATAGAATTAGTTTAGTTTTTCCTGTTTTCTGTTTTAGCGTCCCGGAGAAAAATACCTCGAAAATAAAAGTTCTTCGATGGTCCTGAAAATTTAGTATGATTTTTTCTAGAATTTTTGAAAATTTCTGGGCCTGAGAGCTGGCCTAGGGGCAGACCAGTGGGCCACAAGCCCTGCCACTGCCACCTACCCCCTGGTGGCGGGGTGCAAGCTTGTGGGGCCCACAAGCACCCCCTCCACTCATTCCAGCTCCCAGCCTCTTCTTCCACCTCCAGAAAAAATTGCATCACAGATCAAACCCGTGTTCTTGCTCATTTGGCTGTGATTTTCGATGTCCTTGCTCAAAGCACCATTCTCCAAACCGTTTTGGGGAAATTACTCCTTGGTAAGTGACTCCTCCATTGGTCCAATTAGTTTTTTCTCTAGTGCTTTATCCTTCGCGTATTCTTGCTACCTTGGTGACCCTGTTCTTGAGCTATAAATGTTGATTTTAGCCGGTCCCAAGTAGTTTTAGCGCGTGATACGGTCTCTAGGCACTAGTAGGAGTAGTTGCTACAAGTTGGGTTAATCTTCATTCACTTTTCTTTCGAAGTCTCTAAAAATTTCAGAATTTTTCAGAGCTAGAAAAGGGAAAAGATGAGGAGGTTCTTGAGAGGCTCTTCAAGCCGTAACCCCAAGGAGGACGAGAAGAATCACCCCAAGTACATAGTCCCTCGAGTTACAGAAGTTCGAGCGTGCGAGTCGCCAAGTGATGAATTTTTGCGCGCCGCCGGACTTTATGAAGACTTTTATCACTTGGTGGAGAACGCAGGTCTTACTGCGTTCGTTGAAGATAAGTGCCCACAATACCTCCTCCTCACCAATATTTCCGTTCAAAGCTTCAACTTTTATCCGAGGAAGAATCCTCCCATGGTTGAGTTCATGATTTACGATGTGCCCCAGTGCACGACGCTGCAGGACTTTTGCAATGTATGCAAATTACCTTATGTTGGGGATATCCGTGACCCTCGTCCACGGGACTTGGAGGATTTCATTGGTTCTATTGTTGTTGGAGAGGAGAGAGGAGTGTCTCGCGCTAGAATTGCTAGCATACATTTTCCTGTGAGTCGGTACTTCTCACTATTTGTGGGAAAATGTTTGATAGGCCGTGGGGAGGCTGGATCAATTAGTTCTCCAGACCTTGCGGTTTTGCGCGAAGGCCTTTATAACGATAAGACTTATAGCCTCGGCGCTATAGTAGCTCAACGGTTGAACCTGAACCGTTCTAAAGGTGTTGTCTATGGAGGTATCTATGCTACCCGTCTTGCCAGACACTTTGAGATACCCATTAGACTGGGAGAGGAAGGAGAGATGCTTCTCCCTGAGAGATATCTGGATTATGACAGCATGGTTCGCCATGATTTTCTGGATAGAGATGCTAGTAGACGGATGATTTATAACCCGGTGTTTAGTCAGGGTACTCGAGAGACTATTACTTTGCCTGCTCCTTCTTTTTTTGATCTTCATGCAGGCAGGTACACTATTATGCCCGCGGACATCTACGCATATTGGGGCTTGGCCCAACCACAGGCGCCCGTGCCCGAGCCGCCAGTCGAGTACCAAATGCCAGTTTATCAGTGGGAGCCAGAGGAGCTCACACAGCAGTGGCATCCACCGTCTGCTCCGGAGTATCCAGGAGCTGGTTATTTCCCACCTTGGGAGTAGACCAAGCTAGGCCAAAAGCCTAAGCTTGGGGGAGTACGTGTTCTCACCGACTTTACATTCATGCTTCTGCTTTCACTTTGTTAGCCGGTGTTTACACTTTGCCACTGTATTATCCATGCTAGTTTCTTTTCGTTTTCTTGTTTTCTTGTTTTGTGTCCTTTTGAGAAAACCCAAAAAGATTTTTCTTTCTTCTTTTGCTTGTTGGGAGCTTTCCCGTGTAAATAGTTTTCTTTTTCTTTGTGTCAAGGTAGAAGATATTGGTTACAATGTTTATTGGTTCTTGCATGCTTACCTGTTTAGCTTTCAAAGAGCCATATTATTTTGTCTTCTCCTTTGTGTTTTCCTGCAGATTCAGCTTAGTCCAATGCGCTTATTATCGTTTTCATCGTCCATATTATATGATGAAGTGATTGAGACTGAAAAGCTGGTATGAACTCTATCTATTTTGTTTTTGTAAATATGACTAGCTTGTCGACCCAGATTTAGCTTTGTTGTGAGAGAACCATGTTTGCAATGACAAATTAGAGATCATAGTTTCTGATGCCATGCTTATTTAGCTGAGAGCTTATAATGGGTTGTCTTGAATGCCAACATAGATTTTGAGATGACTATGATGTAGTATGATAGGATGGTATTCTCCTTCGAATGTTTCAAGTGGCTTGACTTGGCGCATGTTCATGCATGTAGTTGAAACAAAATCAACATAGCCTCTATGATGTTCGTGTTCATGGTGATTTATATCCTGTTCATGCTTGCATTCAATGTTAGTCAAACTCATTGCATCTTGATGACTGTTGTCGCTCTCGAGTTGGTCGCTTCCCAGTCTTTTGCTAGCCTTCACTTGTACTAAGCGGAATACTGCTTGTGCATCCACTTCCATAAACCCAAAAGTTTTTCCATGAGAGTCCACCATACCTACCTATTTGCGGTATCTACCTGCCGTTCCAAGTAAATTTGCATGTGCCATTCTCTAAACCTTCAAGAAATAATATGTTTTGCATGCCCGAACCGCTCATGTGGTGATAGGGGGCTATTGGTATCTTCCATGCTAGGATTGTTATCCTCGACATGTGTTTATTCACTGTCATTCACGAGAAAGGGGCCGGTAATTGGAATGCCTAGTTCCACGCTTAAATCGAAAACATAACTGTAAAACAAGACTCCCCCCGGATTGATGTTAGTATGGACGGTACCCGAGGATTCCGCTAGCCGTGGAGTGTGATTGATTGGTGGTGGGGGAGTTAAAACTTTACTTTTCTGTTTGGGAACCGCCTATAGCATGAGTAGCATGGAAGATATTGAGAATTCTTGGTCATTGCCTTGACAATGAAAGCATGCCACCCAAAATTATTATCTCTGTTTTCAAAGCTTGAGCTCTGGCACCTCTGCAAATCAATGCTTCCCTCTACGAAGGGCATGTCTATTTATTTTCCTGTCGAGTCATCCTCCTCTTATATAAGCACCAATTAGAGAGCACCTCTGTCATTTTTATGCTTTGCTTTTGATTGATATTGAGTATGAGTATGACTGGATCTTCATTGCTATGAATTACAATGTTTAGTCAGCCCTTGATCTTTGAAAGTGCTCTGCATTTATGTTTTGCGGTCTCAGAAAGAGCTAGCGAGATATCACCTACTCATATTGCTTCATGCTTGTTTTGATTGAAGTGTTGGTATTTGAAACTCATTATTATTTGCTCGTTAGTTGATTATGCCATTGATATTAGTTTACCGTGAGACCTTTGTGTCATTTGCCTATGTGGTTAACTTGTGATCTTGCTGAAATTCTGGTTATGAGTTAGACATAGTTGCAACAACAAGATCAAACAGAGTTTGTCAAAGTTTTTCTTTCTCTCTCAGTTTGTCAACTGAGTTGCTTGAGGACAAGCAAGGTTTTAAGCTAAGGGAAGTTGATATGTCTCCATCGTATCTACTTTTCCAAACTCTTTTGCCCTTGTTTTGGACTCTAATTTGCATAATTTGAATGGAACTAACCTGGACTGACGTTGTTTTCAGCAGAATTGCCTTGGTGTTATTTTTGTGAAGAAATCAAAGTTCTCCAAACATCCTGAAAATTTACGGGGAGCAGTTTTGGAAAATAAGAAAAATTATCTGCACCAAGTTCCACCTCAGGGGGTGGGCCAGTGGGCCACAAGCCCTGGCTCCGCCACCACCCCCTGGTGGCGGTGGGCAGGCTTGTGGCCCCACATGGCTTTGTCGCCCCCAATTCCAGCTCTATAAGATCCCTTTCGTCCCAGAAAAAAAATAAAAAGAGAATTTTTCGTCGCGTTTTCGATACGGAGGCCTTGCCACCACTTGTTCTTCATCTAGAGGGCAGATCTGGAGTCCGTCTTGGGATCCGGAGAGGGGAAATCGTCGCCATCGTCATCATCAACCTTCTTCCCTCTCCAATTCCATGAAGCTCTTCGTCGTTCGTCAGTAATCTATTCGTAGGCTCGCTGGGCGGTGATGAGTATGATGAGATCTATCATGTAATCGAGTTAGTTTTGATGGGGATTGATCCCTAGTATCCACTATGTTCTGAAATTGATGTTGCTACTACTTTGCCATGCTTAATGCTTGTCACTAGGGCCCGAGTGCCATGATTTCAGATATGAAATTATTATGTTGTCACCAATATATGTGTGTTTTAGATCCGATCTTGCAAGTTGTAGTTACCTACTATGTGTTATGATCCGGCAACCCCGGAGTGACAATAACCAGAACCACTCCCGGTGATGACCATAGTTTGAGGAGTTCATGTCTTCACCAAGTGCTAATGCGTTGTTCCGGTTCTCTATTAAAAGGAGAACCTTAATATCCCGTAGTTTCCTTTTGGACCCCGCTGCCACGGGACGGATGGACAATAGATGGCATGCAAGTTCTTTTCCCTAAGCACGTATGATGACACACGGAATGCATGCCTACATCACATTGACGAACGGGAGCTAGCCACATATCTCTCCGTGTTATAGCTCTTGCATGATGAATATCATCCAAACAAATCACCGACCCATTGCCTACGAGTTTGTCCTACTGCTGTTACTTGTCTTGCTCTGCTGCTGCTGCTACTACTGTTGCTACTCATGTTACTTGTTTTGCTCTGCTATTGTTGCTACTACTGTTGCTTGCTACTGTTGCTACTTGCTACTGCTGTCACTACTGATGTTCCTTGCCGCTGCTATTGCTCGTTACACTACTGCTACCTGCTACAATCTTGATTCGCTGATCGTTGATGGGAACTGACAATTTCCGTCAACGAGGCAACTTGGCGCCATTGATACAATCGTTAGGAATAGTCTGCCGTCAACAGATCATTTCTGACACCGTTGTTATCATACTACTTTGCTACTGATACTTTGTTTGCAGATACTAATCTTTCAGGTGTGGTTGAATCTGACAAATTCAGCTGCTAATACTCAAGAGTATTCTCTCACCTCCTGCCTGGCGTACCAACAAATTTGGGTCGAATACTCTACCCTCAAAAACTGCTGCGAACCCACGCGCTGGTGGGCCATCAACAACATTCTTATAGTTCCGTTGCCGGGGAGTGCTAGCAGCATTCTTCTGGTGCCGTTGCAGGGGAAGGTTTGTTGTCATCAGCATTCGTCTAGCCATCTCCAGAGATTGCAATCAGTGACCACGAATGGAAAGCCCCAGGGAAGGATTCTGCAATCCATGTACACTCTGATGCAGATACTGGTCCCCTACGGGGAGCACGGGTCCACATGGAGGAGTACGACCTTGATACGTCCATTTTGCATCATGTTTTGTTACTATAACTGTAGTATTTTTTACGCATTTTGCCAATTGGTGGAGTAATTCTAATGTCTTTTCTCTCATAATATGCAAGGTTTACATCAAGTAGGAGAATGTCGGCACATGGAATTCTGGACTTGAAAAAGTTGCATCACAGATACATGTTCTAAACATCTCCAATCGGGCTAAAAATTTACAAAGATTTATTTTATAATAAATAAAAAATACTGGAGAAAAGAAGTGCCGAAGGGGAGATACCAGGCGCCCACTAAACACCACGGCGCGCTAGGCCCCCCTCGCATGGCCTGATGTCTAGTGGGCCCCTGGCCCACCTCTGGCGATCATCTTCTTCTAAAAAATTGCCCTCATAAAATTAAGAGGAGGACTTTCGAGACGAATCATCGCCGTCTCGAGGGGGAACCTGGACAGGAGCACTTTTTCCCTCCGACGTCGCGATTCTGATGGAGGAACTTCCCTCCCGGAGGGGGAAATCGAGGCCATCGTCATCACCAACAACCCTCTTATGTTGGAGAGGCCAATTTTCATCGACATCTTCATCAGCACCATATCCTCTCAAAGCCGTAGTTCATATCTTGTGCTCAATCTTGTACCGGAATCTCAGATTGGTACCCGGGGTGTGACTAGTAGTGTTGATTACATCTTGTACTTGATGCTTTATGGTTTATTTGGTGGAAGATCATATGTTCAGATCCAATATGCTATTCAATACCACTCTGATCATGAGCATGTTTATCTCTTGTGAGTAGTTACTTTTGTTCTTGAGGCCACGGGAGAAGTCATGTTGCAAGTAGTCATGTGAAGTTGATATTCGTTCGATATTTTGATGATATGAATGTTGTGATTCCCTTAGTGGTGTTATGTGAACGTCGACTACATAACAATTCACCATCTTTGGTCCTAAGTGAATGCATTGTGGAGTATTCATTAGAGGGTGGGTTGCAAGAGTGACATAAACTTAAACCCCAGTCTATGCACTACTCTGTAAGGGACTGATTTGGATCCCTATGTTTAATGCTATGGTTAGAATTTATTCTTAATACTTTTATCGTAGTTGCGAATGCTTGCGAGAGGGTTAATCATAAGTGGGAGGTTTGTTCAATTAAGAACAATACCCAAGCACTGGTCGACCCACATATCAAATTATCAAAATACCAAATGTGAATTAACCCAACATGACGAAAGTGACTAGATGAAACTCTCGTGTGCCCTCGAGAACGCTTTGCCTATTATAAGAAATTGTTCTGGCATGTCCTTTGCCACAGAAGTATTGGGTTACCTTGATTCACCTATTGTTATTGTTGCTACTTCTCACTTGTTACAGTTACCTTGCTATCAAACAACTTGTCACCGCTATTTCACTGCTTGCTGAAAACCACTTGTGATTTCCTTCCGCTCCTCATTGGGTTCGACACTCTTACTTATTGAAAGGACTATGATTGACCCCCTATACTTGTGGGTCATGAAGATTCTTTTCTCGCACCGTTGCCGCTGACTGAAGCGCCTTTGCTAAGCGGAATTTGCTAAGGGAAAGTTTATATTACATGCTGAAATTTGTTGTTACTTGTCACTATGGAAAGTAATCCTTTGAGGGGTTTGTTCGGGGTATCTTCACCTCGAACGGAAACACCAAGAGTTGTCCCTCAACTTGCTGAACCTACTGAAAATGTTTATTATGAAATTCCTTCGGGTATGATAGATAAACTGGTAGCTAATGCTTATGCAGGAGATGGAACAAAACATCCCAATATGCACCTAATCAATGTGCATGAAGTTTGTGGATTTTTTAAGCTTGCAGGTTTATCCGGAGATGAAGTCAAGAAAAAGGGTTTCCCTTTATCTTTGGGGGGATAGCATTGACATGGTATAGGCTATGTGATGACACATGATCTCGGAACTGGAATCGATTGCAATTGGAGTTTCACCAAAAAAATTATCCTATGCATCTTGTTCATCATGATCAGGATTTTATCTATAATTTTGGCCTCATGAAGGAGAAAGTATCGCTCTAGCTTGGGGAGGCTGAAGTCAATGTTATATTCCTGCCACAATCATGAGCTCTCGAGAGAAATTATTATTTAGATTTTTTATGCTCGACTTCTCATAATGATCAAACCATGCTCAATACTTCTTGCTTTGCTTCTTTTATGTAGAAGACTACTGAATTCAGGTCGGATCTTTTGGAAAGAATTAAACGCAACTCTTAAGATTGGGAGCTCGATGAAGGTAAAGAGTCGAGTATAAAACCTAAGTTTGGTTGTGTTATATCTTTAATAAATACCGATGTTTTCAATGATTTTAGCACTAAGTATGGACTTGACTATGGGATAGTAGCGTCATTCTGTGAAACCTTTGCTACTCATGTTGATATCCCTAAAGAGAAATGGTTTAAATAGCGTCCATCTACTAAGGAAAAATTGAAGAACCAACTAAAGTTGAGGCTAAAACTATCATTTACAATGTTGACCCAGTTGTGCCTACTGCTTATATTGAGAAAACCCTTGCGTGTTAGGATAAAGGAACATGCTAAAGCTTCAACCGTGGTTAACAAAATTTATCTCAGAACAACCAAACCCTCTAAGAAAATTAAGGTAGAACCTAGTACTGCTATGGTTAAAGATTTCTTAGTATACAATATTGATGGGCATGTTATTTATATTTGTAGTGAAGCTACTTGAATCGCAAAATCTCATACTAGAGATAAGAATAGACATGTTGTTGGCATGCATGTGGTTTCAGTCAAAATGATCATTACTATCATGGTTTATGTGATATGACTGCTAGTGTTAGTGCTATCCCTTTCACCTTATATCAAGAAATTATGCATGATATAGCACCCGCTGAGATAGAAGACATAGATGTTACTATCAAACTTGCTAATAGAGACACCATCACACAACTTGGGATTGTTAGAGATGTTGAAGTCTTGTGTGGAAAATTAAAATACCCTACTGATTTTCTAGTACTTGGCTCACCACGAGATAATTTTTGTCTCATAATATTTGGTAGACCCTTCTTGAATACTGTAAATGCTCAAATAGATTGCAAAAAGGAAACTATGAGTGTTAATTTTGTTGGTATGTCTCATGAGTTTCATTTCTCCAAGTTTAGTAAGCAACTCCATGATAAAGAATTGCCTAGTAAAGATGAACTAATTGGCCTTGCTTATATTTCCATTGCTCTTACGGATCGATTAGAACAATATTTGCTAGACCATGAAAATGATATGCATATGCATGAAAGAAATGAACTAGATAATATGATCTTTGAGCAAAAGCCTATCCTTAAACACAACTTGCATGTTGAAACTCTAGGAGGTCCTCCTCCACCCAAGGGTGATCTTGTGTTTGAACTAAAGCAATTACCTGACACTTTGAAATATGCTTATCTTGATGAAAAGAAGACATGTCCTATTATTATCAGTTTTAACCTTAGAGAGCATGAAGAAGAAAGATTGTTGAAAACTTTAAGGAAGCACTAAGCTGCTCTTGAGTATACTCTTGATGATCTTAAGGGCATTATTCCCACTCTCTGTCAGCAGAAGATTAATATGGAACCACATGCGAAACCCGTTGTTGATCACCAACGAAGACTAAATCCCAAAATGAAAGAAGTGGTAAGAAACGAGATACTAAAGCTTTTTGAAGCAGGTATAATTTATCTCATAGCTGATAGAAGATGGGTAAGTCTCGTTCATTGTGTCCCTAAGAAAGGAGGTATTACTATTATTCATAACGATAAAAATGAACTCATTGCACAAAGAATTGTGACTCGCTATAGAATGGTAATTGATTTTAGAAAACTAAACAAAGCTACTAGAAAATATCATTATCCTTTACCTTTCATAGTCCAAATGATAGAAAGTTTAACAAAGCACACACATTTCTGCTTTCTAGATGGTTATTCTGATTTCTCTCAAATACCTGCGTCACAACCTGATCTAGAGAAAACCACCTTTACTTGCCCTTTTGGAACCAATGCTTATAGACGTATGGCTTTTGGATTATGCAATGCACCCGCTACCTTTCAAAGTTGTATGACTCCTATATTTTTGGATTTTTGTGAAAAGATTGTTGAGATCTTTATGGATGATTTGTTCACGGAACTTCTTTTGATGATTGCTTAAGAAACCTTGATCGTGTTTTGCACAGATGTGGGCAAACTAACCTTGTATTTAATTGGGAGAAGTTCCACTTTATGGTAAACGAAGGTATTGTCTTGGGCCATAAAATTTCCGAACGAGGTATTGAGGTGGATAAGGCTAAAGTTGATGCAATTGAGAAGTTGTCGTGTCCTAAAGATATTAAAGGTATACATAGTTTCCTTGGCCATGCTAGTTCCTATAGGAGGTTTATTAAAGACTTCTCTAAAATTTCTAGGCCTCTTACTAATTTATTACAAAAGGATGTTCCTTTCGTTTTTTATCATGAATGTGTAGAAGCCTTTGAAACACTTAAGAAAGCCTTAACTTGTGCACCTATTCTTCAACCGCCTAATTGGAACTTGCGTTTTGAAATATGTGTGATTGTAAGTGCATCTAGTGCCCCTAAGTGATTTTGGTGGTTTGAAGACTTATAGGTTAAGTATCTAATGTGTTCATGAGTGTACACAGGATCTATAAGTCGGTGAGGAGTTTGAAATATTCGATGAATATCGACCCCTAAAAATGTATATCTACGGCTGAAGAAATTGGACTGAAGCTGAAGAATTGAATAGCGAAGAAATTGAGATGAAATTGATATTCCTCATGAAGATATTGAAGATGAGGAATTCGGTGTGTCCTGAAGAAAATCAATCTGAAGACTTTGAAGCATGAAGATTTATTCTTTCTGTTTTATTTTCTTCACTCTTGAGTCATATGAACACCGTACTGTTAAAGGGGGTCGAGGTAATACTTCGGAATGAATTTCCTCATGATGCTCAACCTAAGCCTAATCCTACCAACAACCTCTAGTGAAGAATATGAGAGACCTGAGGACTCTCACAGTTGAGGGTCCCGACCGTTGCCGCAATTCGTGCCACATCACCGATCTTATCCACACCAACGGTCATATTATTTACGGGCATTAATGTCAAATCATGTTGGGATGCTCCTAATCTATAAATAGCCTCCCCCACAACCATTAGCGGGTTGGCTACTCCGTTAGAAACTGACACTTGTCATAACACCAACCCAAATTCCTCAGAGTCTTCGAGAGTAAATCATCAGTGAGGAAATACCCCAAACACCAAACCACAAACCAAAAACCTAGTGATTGAGCATCACTGAAGAATTTGTTCCTGTTTGGAACCGAAGCCTTTTACCTTTGAGGACTGTGCACCCTCCACACGGTTAGGCATCATGGTCTAGAGGAATCCAGCAATCAATTGTGGATCGTCGGGTGACCAAGTTTGTGAGGGTTTGGAAGTCTGCCATGAAGACTTACCACGAGTGTTGGGCGAGGACTGTGTGTTCTTAGCTCAAGGAGAATACGGTAGGGACTGTGTGTCTTTTGGTTTCAATACCAAGCAGCTCCAAACCAGATGTAGAACTGTCAAAACAGTTGGAACTGGGTCATCAACCATTGTCTTCACTTTGAAACGGGTTCTATTTCTTCAACTCTTTCAACTCCTCATATTGTATGTTGAAGATTTTCATTGTCACTGTCTGAAGAATTTGCTGAAGACTTTCCCTGAAATACCTCAACCCCCAAATTCTTCACACGAGTTAATCCTCACCTGTTTTTCTCTGTGCCTACATACTGTGCAAACTGGTTTTCATATTCTTCACCTTGAAAACTGTTGTAGTGATACTTTGCACCCCTGATCCTTTGCTATTTCCGCTGCAAGTTAGTCATCAGTGAGAAATTTCCTCAAAAGGAATTTCCTCGGTGATGAAATTCTAAAAATCTCCTATTCACCCCCTCCTCTAGTCGATATAACACACTTTCAATTGGTATCAGAGCAAGGTACTCCCTTGTTCTGTGTGATTTTGGTTTAACCACCTGGAGTTTTAGTTATGTCGACTGCAGGCATGATCAAGGTTACTGCAGGATGTCCTACTTTCGAAGGAAAGGACTTTCCCTTCTGGAAGACAAAGATGCAGATGCATCTACAAGCTATTGACAATGGTCTCTGGTATATTGTGGAACATGGTGTCCCTATCATCACTACTACTGTCTCTACTGCTGATGTGAAGAAATTCAAGCAACTTGATTCCCAAGCGAAGACTATCATTTCTGGCCATCTGAGCAAAGGTCAGTATGGCAGAGTGAGTGCTTTGGGCTCAGCAAAAGTAATCTGGGAAAGGTTGTCCAAAGTAAATGAAGGAGTATCAACCCAACGTGATTCTCGTGTTGATGTTCTTCGCAATCTCTTCAATCGCTTCAAGAGGCTTGAAAATGAAAGCTGCCAAGATACCTTTGATCGCCTCACTCACATAGCAAATGAACTGCAAGTACTGGGAGCTCGAGACATTACTGAGCATGAAGTTGTGAAGAAACTGCTAAGATCTTTGGATTCTTCATTTGATACTTTAGTTCTGATGATTCAAGAAAGACCAGAGTACAAGATGCTTGATCCTGCTGATATACTCAAAAGACTAAATACTCATGAATTCCAACTAGAAGAAAAGAGACATCTATATGGGCCAAGCTATTCGAGACCTCGTGCACTAAAGGCCAAAGCAATTTCCTCATCCGAAGAAGAAGACTCGGATGGCAGCATTGGTGATCCTGAAGAATTTGGACAGGAACTGGCAATGCTCGTGAGGAAATTCCAGAAGTTTACAAGATGTGGTCAGTTTGGTAAATCTTCAAGAAGAGATATGAGGAAATCAGAATCTTCATCTCAGGACTACAAGAAAAGAACCTACCACAAATGCAAGAAATCAGGTCACTACATTGCTGATTGTCCTCGTTGGGTGAAGGAATCAAAGAAGAAGAAATACAAGTATAAAATGTTCTGATGACTCGAAGAAAAAGAAGAAATCTTCAAAATCCTCATCCTCAAAGTCCTCATCGCACAAGAAGACTGGTTTCAGTAAAGCTCGGGCACTTATTGGCAAAGAAATGGATTCTGAGGCAGAATCCGAGGATTGTGATGAAGAGGAGGGTTTCGATGAAGACCCAGAATCTGTACAGGCTAGTCTTGCACTTGCAACCACATTCGTTAGCAAGTCAATCTTCAACCTTGGAGAAAATGGTAACACCATCCACACTGATGACTATGCTAATGACTTCGCTCCAACCTATTGCTTCATGGCAAAAGGTTGAAAGGTACCGAATGATGCTTCCTCCTCTGATTCAAGTGACTCTGAACCTGATGATTATAAAAAACCCAGTTACAGTAAACTTGCTATCATTGCTACTAAACAACAAACTGCCCTAGAAAATCTTCAGAACTGCTAGACAGAAGCGATGATCTGTTGAATGATCAAATGAATCTTACCCAAGTCCTCACTAAAGATATGAAAAGTCTTCCGTCTAGATTTGATAATCTTCAAGATCGTCATGTCACACTCCTCCCTGATCATGAGAAACTTTCCTATGAATTTCTTCAAAGTAAACTTGATCTTGAGAAGCTGATGATTTCTCATGATGATCTTCGTATGGAAAATGATTCATTACTCGTTCAACAGATCAGTGCTGCTCAGGCTTAATTCATTCCTCCATGTCTTAAATGCATCAAACATGAAACTGCTAATTCTTCACCATAATCATCAAATGCTTCTATTGCTACAAATTCTTCAACTGCTCCTGCAGTATCAAATTCCTCCCTTGAGGAAACCACAAATGTCATTGATGAAAATGCAGGGTTGAAGGAATTGTATGTGATAGGCATGTACAAAAGTCTCAAAGGGCACCAAACCATTTGTGATGTGCTCAAAAAGCAGATTTTGAACAGGAACCCGAGGAAAGAAGGAATTGCCTTTGAGAGGAAATTGAATGTTGATGGATCATACTGGAAACCTGAGCAGTATCCCAAAACCTCATGGGTTGCTGCTAAAGGGCCTCCTGTTGATCCATCCAATCTAATAGGCTTTGGATGTGAATTATCCTAGTCCTTAGATGAGTCATTTGACTCCAACTATAAACTGTTCAAAAATCAATCTGGTGAAGTATTTGCTCGATATGTTAGAACTAACTGCAGGAATGGACCACCCCTGAGGAAAATCTGGATCCCCAAAAGTTGCCTTGAAAATCTTCAGGTAAATGTCCTCATGACACCACTTATGAAGAATCTGAACCCCACATCAAATTCCTCAGAAGGACCAAAGTCTTCAAGAGGATCAAAATCCTCAACTGGTCAAAACTATGCTCGTACCCGTGCTAATGCTTCTAACATGCACGGAAATTACAAGGAATATGAATATGAGCGTTATTCTTCAAATCATTATGTTCATAAATCCTCAAAGAAATTCTCTGCATATTCATTTGAGTACTTTAACCCCCGTACTGTTAAGAGAAGTGCATTAGCTTCAATACCCCCTTTCTCATATGGTGCTCACAGGATGATGAATGCTTTACCACCCCTTCAGATGTGGGTGGTGAAGAAATTTAACTAATCCCTTCTGCAGGTCAGGTCTCCAGATGAAAATCATCATCTGAAGAATTTGCTGGAGACCTGAGGAAAATGCTTGATAGTACGCAAGCTAATATTGATGAAATGAAAAATATTTCACACGTCCTCAAAATTAATGTTTATGATGAAATTCCTATCTAATGAAATTGATATCATATTCTTCATGTCTGAAGCATATGAGATGGTAAGATGTACTAATTCATCTGCAGGATGACAAACCCAAGAGTACTGAGTGGGTTCTTGATAGTGGGTGCACGCATCACATGACTGGTGACAAAAGCTTCCTGATGAATATGCCACTAACTCCATCACCTGTGAAGCAAATCACTTATGCCGACAAAGGTAAAAGCAAGGTATTGAGATTTGGAAAAGTGGCTATTTCCAAGGACAGGCACATGGACAAAGTGATGCTTGTTGAATCCCTTGGGTTTAACCTCATGTCAGTCTCAATGCTTTGTGATCTTGATATGGCTGTTATCTTTGGAAAATATAGATGTGTTGTCATCATGGAATCTGACAGATCCAAAGTCTTCGAAGGTGTTAGAAGAGGGGATTTGTACATTATTGATTTCTCTCCAGGTCCTCAACCAACCACTTGCTTACTAGCAAAAACCTCAGAAGGGTGGCTATGGCATCGAAGACTTGGTCATGCAGGCATGAGGAATTTGCACACGCTTGTAAAGAAGAAGCATGTCATCGGCATCAAATCAGTCAAATTCCTCAAGGACCGCCTCTGTAGTGCTTGTGAGTCTGGAAAAATGACTAGGTCCAAACACCCCTCGAAGACTATCATGACCACTACTCGTCCATTTGAATTGCTTCACATGGATCTATTTGGACCTACTCATTATGCCACTCTAACAAATGTTGCATCTTTATATGGCTTTGTCATAGTTGATGATTATTCCACATAGACTTGGGTGCATATCATTTTGTATAAAACTAAAGTGCAGGAAGGCTTCAAACGATTTTCCTCAAGGGCCTCGACGAACTTCGGCGTCAAGATCAAACACATCAGGAGTAATAATGGAATGGAATTCAAAAACACTGGTCTTGATAATTATCTTGATGAACCTGGTATTACTCATGAATTGTCTACTCCTTATACCCCTCAACAGAATGGCGTCATAGAAAGAAAGAACATGACTCTGGTTGAGATGGCACGAACCATGCTTGAAGAATATCAGACTCCTCATCGTTTCTGGCCTGAAGCAAGCAACACTACTTGCCATATCATCAATATGGTATATATTCACAAATTCCTCAAGAAAACCTCATATGAACTCCTCACTGACAAGAAACACAATGTAAGTTATTTCATAGTCTTCGGTGCAAAATGTTGGATTAAAGATCCTCACCATAGCTCAAAGTTTGCACCTAAGGCACGTGAGGGTTTTATGCTTGGTTACGGAAAGGACTCGCACACCTACAGAGTCTTCAACACCTATCACAACAAGGTTGTTGAGACTGCAGACGTGCGGTTCGATGAAACTAATGGCTCGCAAAGAGAGCAATTGCCTCCTGATCCAGATAAGTTGTCTCCTGAGGAAGCAATAAAGCTCAAAGCTACTGAAGACATTGTTCCTCCTGAGGAAATTGCTGAAGAGATCATTCCCAGCAGTGATGAAAATCAAGAAGATGCTCCTGAGGAAATTGCACCAGAACCAATTCCTCAGCCCAGACGAAATCCTCAACTAGCTCATCCGAGGATTGCAAATGAAGTAGAACTTGACAAAATCCTCGATGACATCAACACGCCAGGTCCTCTCACTCGCTCAAAAGCTTCACACTTAGTTAACTTTTGTGGGCATTCTTCTTTTGTATCTATCACAGAACCTTCAAAAGTTGTTGAGGCTTTTATGGAACCTGAGTGGATTCAAATCATGCAAGACGAACTTCTTCAATTCAAGCTGAATGACATATGGGAGCTCGTCAAACGACTAGATCCTCGCAAGCACAATATCATCGGCACCAAGTGGATTTTCCGAAACAAGCAAGATGAGGATGGTCAAGTGGTGAGGAATAAGGCACGACTTGTAGCCCAAGGCTACACACAGGTTGAAGGAATTGATTTCGATGAAACTTTTGCACCTGTTGCTAGACTTGAAGCTATTCGAATACTACTTGCTTATGCTAATCATCATAACATTATCTTATGTGAAATGGATGTGAAAAGTGCATTACTCAATGGTAAGCTTGAGGAAGAAGTATATGTTGCTCAGCCCCCAGGTTTTCAGGATCCAAAGAATCCAGACAAAGTCTTCAGACTCAAAAAGGCGCTCTATGGTCTCAAGCAAGCCCCTCGAGCGTGGTGCGGTACATTGAAGGAATTCCTCATGAAGAAATACTTCAAACCTGGTTCACTCGATCCAACTCTTTTCACGAAATCCTATGATAATGAACTATTTGTATACCAGATATATGTCGATGCCATCATATTTGGCTGTACTGACAAATGTTACAGTGATGAATTTGCTTACATGATGAGTGAAGAATATCAGATGTCTATGATGGGGGCTGAAATTCTTCTTAGGTCTTCAAATTTGTCAACAACGCAATGGAATCTTCATATCACAGGAGAAATTTCTCAAGGATGTTCTGAGAAAATTCGACATGCATGAATGCAAAGGTGCCAAGACTCCCATGCCTACCAACGGCCACCTCTGCACCGACGAAAATGGTAAAGAATTCAATGAGCACGTATATCGCTCCATGATTGGCTCTTTACTGTATTTGTGTGCATCTATGCCACATATAACGCTTAGTGTTTGCATGTGTGCATGTTTTCAAGAAAAACCGAAGGAATCACACCATAAGGCTGTGAAGAATATTCTTCAATACTTAGCACACACACCAACACTAGGATTATGGTACCCCAAGGGCTCAAATCTTCATCTTGTGGGATATTCTGATTTTGACTATGCTGGTGACTGTGTGGATCGCAAGTCAACTTCTGGCACATGTCATTTCCTCGGAAGATCATTAGTCTGCTAGTCCTCAAAGAAGTAGAAATGCATTTCTCTCTCCACTGCTAAAGCTGAGTATATTGCTGCTGGTTCATGTTGTGCTCAATTACTATGGATGAAGCAAACCCTCAAGGACTACGGCATTAACATGAAGAATGTGCCTCTCTACTGCGACAATGAGAGTGCAATCAAGATTGCGTACAACCCTGTACAACACTTGAAGACTAAGCACATCCAGATTCATCATCATTTTCTTCGGGACCATGCCCTCAAGGGCAATATCCTCATCGACCATGTGAAGGCTGACGATCAACTAGGAGATATCTTCACCAAGCCCTTGGATGAGAAAAGGTTTTGCAAGTTGCGGTGTGAGCTAAATATCTTAGAATCTTCAAATGTTTTGTAAAAACATGCACACATCCTAACACTTATGAAAAATTGATGACTTAGATGTGCAACACACGAAGAATCAATTTTCTTCAACCAATGAAGAACATCACTCTTACTGTTAGGAAATTAATGAAGAATTTGGTTCTCACGGCCCTACGACAATTGTACCGGCGCCTGAAATCATCATTCTTATACGGTGGGTCACGCCACCACCCAACCTTGAAATTCCTCAAGTTTAATTTCTTCAAAGTTGTTTTTCCTCAAAGTTGATTTTCTTCAAAGCTGAAATTCATCATCCTGACACTTTGTCACAACATCCTCAAGTAAGTCAAAATCTTCAAAACACTTGATGATTTACATTTTCCTAGTCATATATATATATATATACATACATACATACATACATATACATATATATATACTGTGATTTCAAAGTCCTCAACAGCATTCACTTATAGCTATTTCTTCAACTTGATATTTCATTTAAGTGAATGTGATCGGACCCTACTTCCCCTCTATGCTATACTCACCCAGTCTATTCAATTCTTCATATGCGTTCTACTTGAAACTTTGTTCAAAATCTTCACTGCGTCCTTGTCAGCTGATGATTTTGTAAAAAATCCTCAAATCCTCAAAAATGATTTTTATATTGTTACACAGTAACTGAACCCCACTTCCCACGATCAGATAAGCACGATCTCCACCGCTTTAAACGGTTGCTACACGTGTCATGCGGAGGAGAAAGGGCAGGGGTAGTTCGGTCCGAAAGAATCGGCCGAAGAGTTTTCACCTGAGCTATAAATATGTCCTTACCCCCTCCGGTCAAAACTCTTCGTTCTCTCTCTCGACCTCCTCTCCCTACAGCAAAGACCTAGCGCCACCACTAGAAGCTTCGTCGCCGGCGAGGAACAGCTTCACTGCCTCGACCTCTCCGCCGTTGAAATCAGGCCGGAACCCGAACGTCTTCGTCTGCCGCTGCCGTAGCCGTCTTCTGTCGCCAAATTAG
This sequence comes from Hordeum vulgare subsp. vulgare, assembly GCF_904849725.1. Lineage (NCBI taxonomy): Eukaryota > Viridiplantae > Streptophyta > Magnoliopsida > Poales > Poaceae > Hordeum > Hordeum vulgare. The sequence goes on along the minus strand of NC_058522.1, from coordinate 153,026,717 downwards.
GGCGCAGTGGACTCGCACCGAAGATGATCTACTACTACTTCTTCTGTTCTTCGTGCGTGCTATATAGGGTAAATAAAATCCTATTTTTACAGTGCCTTTCAATCTACTATTTTACCTTAGATTCGTGGAATCTATTTTTCCTCAGTATCTATCAGTCTCTATTCCTCAAACACTACTTATTCCTCAAACTGTTGATGAATTTCACTAAGCAACTAAAAGTCTTCACGAGATTCCTCAATTGTGCAAATTATAGAATCTATACAAGTCTGGAACCCAAGATCAGAGTGCTTAGACAAATTCCTCAACCCACTGGTCAAATTCCTCAACTTTAAAATTTTCAATTTCTTCAAATGTGAGAATGCATATGACCTCTCCAAATTCCTCGCAACTATACTCTGTTCACAAGTACAAAATGTCAGCTGATGAATCTCTAGGTTCTCATCAACTTAACTCATTTGCAGCGTTTCTTGAAGAAAATCTGCCACTGTCATCAGAATCCTCAAGAGTTCAAATTCCTCAACAAAAGCCTGAGTTGAAGAAAATGGAAGATGACAGGAAGCAGAAGGGTAGCAAGAAGCTCGAATAAAACACTGCCATTGATATCCATGAGGATATATACTTGGACTATTGCACACCAGATGAGCAAAAATCGATGCCTAAGAGGAAAATCAGGCCCAGAAGATTGAACGTAGGTGGGGTAAGGAGTGGAGGGAATACCGATTCGTCACTCCAAAGAACGTGAAGATATTCGCTCTTAAGCCACCTGGCAAAAGGCCTCCTCTTGAGGATCATCAGAATGCTCATCCTTCAAGCCTCAAGACGATTGAGGATTATCCTAAGGAAAAGACAAAACACTTGTCAAAGCTTCAAAAGCAAGCAGAAGCCGCTGTGAGGAAATTCAATGAAGAATCTGCTGCTGCTGCTGCTGCCGCAGCCACCTCCTCAGCTGCTGAAACTTCTGGCGAGGACATTCCTCAAGTGAAGCCTGTGCCACAGAAATCAAAGGCTTCAAAGCCTCAATAGAAATCGCTTTAGAAGGCTGCGCCTGCGTCTGTGCCAAAACCCTCAGCAAAAATACAGGCTTCAAAGCCTGAACACAAGCCGATTGTGAAGCAAATGCCTACTGTCTCCAGCTCCTCTGTTTCATCTGCCATGAGCTCAGAGACAAAGTCTTCACCAACACCGTTGAAGACTAAGATGACTGCTGGAAGAGGAACCAGACCCAGCCCAAGCAAAGTCATCAAAGTCCCTTCTGCATCAGAAGGAAGTGATGAATATCATGATCAAACACTACAAGCAATCATCAGAAACAAGCAGGAGCGGGTCGCTCAAGCTTCAGGCAGCAACAGTCCTGTGGCCATGGACCCAAAAGTCCTGTTGGACTACATCAATGTTTGGTATGATGACTCTAACACACCCATTGATGACTTGAAGCTTTCCCCGGGCATCAGCCATATGGTGGCGACATTCATCAACGAGGCCAAGTGGTAGGAGACGCAAGCCAAACAAGCAAAGGCTGCAAAGCTGAAGAAGGAGAAAATCCTCAGACAAAATCTCCTCAGCCTCACGCCTGATGCTCTTGTGTCAACCCAAGCAGAACTGAAGACTTTGAAAGACAAGTATACCAAGCTATCTGATCGTCAAAGTCTCAAGAACAATTTCATCAAGTTTGCAACTAGCGTAGTTGATGATTACAACAAAAAGGTTGCCCCTCCAGCAAAACCACAACAGCCTGAGGTAGAGGAAGAACAAGCAACCCCTGCTGAGGAAATGCCTCAAGCAAGCCGTGTTGATGCACCGGCTATTGAGGAAATAGCTAAGGATGTTCCAGCTAATGCATGTAAGCCAGCTGATGAATCTGCTCCAGCTGAAGAAAATGCTTGAGCTGAGGAAACTACCAGGACAGATACGGCTCCGCCACCTGTAGAGAAAATGCCTTCACCAAAATCCTCAAAGGTGAAGAAAATGACTTCGTCTGCATCAGATGTGAAGAAAACCAGGGCTGCAGAAAAAGAAGCTAAGAAAAGAAAAGCTTCTACAACACCAGAATCAATAGAGGCCAAGCGCCTAAAATCTCTTGATGAAAATGCTCCTTTGGATGTTGTGCCTCTCAAGATTGCTCCATCCTACGCTATGATTCTCTTCAAAAGCGAAGACAAGGAGCATCTGATTGATGAGGAAATGAAGACTGCTGAGTCTGAGGAACACACAGATGAGGAAATTCAAATTGATGATAGTCCTGAGACATTCATTCCTCCTGAAGAACCTGCTCAAGGATCAGTTGCAACAGCTGAAGAATTTGGGTCCTCCTCCAAGAAAATTCCTCAAGCTGAGGAAAACCAAGGATAAGATCCTCAGCCCAAGGAAAATCCTAATCCTGAGCAAAATCCTCAACCTGAGGTTCAGGCTGAAGAAATTTCTCATCCTAAGCAAAACCCTCAACCCGAGGCACAGGCTGATGAGATTCCTCATCCCGAGGAACATGCTGAAGAAAATGCTCCTGCGCCAAATACATAAACTTCTATTGTGGTTGTCAATTCGGAGACTGTCATGATCGTCTCTCCTCAAGCAAAATCTTCAGCCTATGCAGCATCAACCCTTCTCCAAGAGGCCAAAGTCTTAGAAGGAAGCGTTCTATAAAGAACGCATGTATTTCATCGGAGACAACCCTTATGAAAAGCCTCGCATCAGGCAAATGAAGTTTTGGACAAGGACTCAGCTCAACTATTATGCATATGTGCTCTATGGAAGAAACAAAATACTTCAGCACACGCATATTCCTCATGTTGAGCTTGAAGAAATTTGTTGCTTCGCTCCAGTCCTCAATGTTCTTCATGAAGCAGGACTGCTGCCACTTTGCACTGATATCTATGACTGGAATAGCAACATCGTTCTTCAATTCTATGCAACTTTGCACATCTCTGGAGATCCAACAGATATCAACACTTGGGTGCTGGATTGGATGACGCATCACACACACTTCAAGGCCCTTACAAATGAGCCGCTGCGAGTACTTCCTGTTTCAATTCCTTCAGAACATGCCGTGAAGATGTATGATGAACGGGAGCTGCCCAATAAGCTGATGGAAGTCCTCATGAAGCCTTTGGCCAAGGATCAACCACCAAGAACGACTTTCCTAGTCCAAGATCTGAAGTATGAACCCAGGACTGTCTACAGGATTCTGTGTAGTGTTCTTGCTCCAATCAAGGGCCATGATGATGAAGAAGATGGTGTAGGCATCATGAAGAATATCCTCTTCACCATCATCCATGGCATCCCCATAAACAATCAAGATTTCTTCTTAAGGACTCTGGCTAACAATGCTATGTCCCCTTTTGACCTGAAGATTTATGCTCCATGGATCATGAGATTCATCAGACGCAGGTCAGGCATCAACTATCATGCTGATTTCAATAATCACCTTGGATATATGCCTCCAATCAGAGTCAACAAGAAGACTTTCGAGACAGTTGAAGGAAAAGGCAAGTCTGTGATCGATGTGTTGGAATTATGCCCTAGAGGCAATGATAAATAAGTTATTATTATGATTCCTGTATCAAGATAATCGTTTATTATCCATGCTATAATTTTATTGAATGAAGACTTAGATACATGCGTGGATACATAGACAAAACACTGTCCCTAGCAAGCCTCTAGTTGGCTAGCCAGTTGATCAAGGATAGTCAGGGTCTTCTGACTATGTACAAGGTGTTGTTGCTTGATAACTCGATCACATCATTGGGTGAATCATGTGATGGACTAGACCCAAACTAATAGGCGTAGCATGTTGATCGTGTCATTTTGTTGCTACTGTTTTCTGCGTGTCAAGTATTTGTTCCTATGACCATGAGATCATATAACTCACTGACACCAGAGGAATGCTTTGTGTGTATCAAACGTCACAACATAACTAGGTGGCTATAAAGATGCTCTACAGGTATCTCCGAAGGTGTCCGTTGGGTTAGTATGGATGAAGACTGGGATTTGTCACTCTGTGTGACGGAGAGGTATCTCGGGGCCCACTTGGTAATATAACATCACACACAAGCCTTGCAAGCAATGTGACTTAGTGTAAGTTACGGGATCTTGTATTACGGAACGAGTAAAGAGACTTGCCTGTAAACGAGATTGAAATAGGTATGCGGATACTGACGATCGAATCTCGGGCAAGTAACATACCGAAGGACAAAGGGAATGACATACGGGATTATATGAATCCTTGGCACTGAGGTTCAACCGATAAGATCTTCGTAGAATATGTAGGATCCAATATGGGCATCCAGGTCCCGCTATTGGATATTAACCAAGGAGTCCCTCGGGTCATGTCTACATAGTTCTCGAACCCGCAGGGTCTGCACACTTAAGGTTCGACGTTGTTTTATGCGTATTTGAGTTATATGGTTGGTTACCGAATGTTGTTAGGAGTCTCGTATGAGATCACGGACGTCACGAGGGTTTCCGGAATGGTCCGAATACGAAGATTGATATATAGGATGACCTCATTTGATTACCGGAAGGTTTTCGGAATTACCGGGAATGACGAATGGGTTCCGGATGTTCACCGGGGGGGGGGGGGGGGGGGGGGGCAGCCCACCCCGGGGAAGCCCATAGGCCTTAGGGGTGCCGCACCAGCCCTTAGTGGGCTGGCGGGCAAGCCCAAGAAGGCCCCTGCGCAGGATAAGAAAAAAATCAAAGAGAAAAAAAGAACAAAAAGGGGAAGTGGGAATGAAGGGAAGGACTGCACCTTCCAATCCTAGTTGGACTAGGATTGGAGGAGGAATCCTCCTCCCCCCCCCCTTCGTCCGACCCCCTTGGGGATCCTTGAGCCTCAAGGCAAGGCCCCTCCCCTCCCACCTATATATACGGAGGTATTAGGGATGATTTGAGACAACTTTACCATGGCAGCCCGACCACATACCTCCACGGTTTTTCCTCTAGATCGCGTTTCTACAAAGCTCGGGCGGAGCCCTGCTGAGATTAGATCACCACCAACATCCAGAGCATCGTCACGCTGCGGGAAAACTCGTCTACCTCTCCGTCTCTCTTGCTGGATCAAGAAGGCCGAGATCATCGTCGAGCTGTACGTGTGCTGAACGCGGAGGTCCCGTCCGTTCGGCACTAGATCGGAGTGGATCGTGGAACGGATCGCGGGATGGTTCGTGGGACGGTTCACGGGGTGGATCGAGGGACGTGAGGACGTTCCACTACATCAACCACGTGTATTAACGCTTCTTCTGTGTGATCTACAAGGGTACGTAGATCTGAAATCCCCCTCGTAGATGGACATCACCATGATAGCTCTTCGTGCGCGTAGGAAAATTTTTGTTTCCCATGCGACGTTCCCCAACACGATGAAGGTAGTCGGCCCCTTGATGGCCAGTTTCATAAACCAGATTCATATTCTTCATGGGATGATACTGGAACACAGGCGCCAAGCCCAGTTGCTCCAAGGGTGATGAATACCAGAGAGCTACTCCTCAGTCTTCATCAAAAGGTCGATCGCAATCACAAATGGGTCAAATGCCAGTTCGACGCCATTGTGAAAACCCTCAATGAGACTCAGAATGCCGTGAAGATTAATCACCACTATATTCATGAGGTTTTTGATCGCACTTGGGCCACACTGGCTCATTTGAAGTCTGCAGCAGAACTTGAAGAATTGGAGTTTACACACGACTTTGACTGGTCATGGCCACCAAAGAAGAAATTCAAGCCAATTCTAGTTCCAGACCTTGAGGACAGTTCCTTTTCTTCATTCCGCATTACAGAACCTGATGAAGACCAAGAACACACTGCCACTGGTCCAAGGAGGAAGCCTGCTCCCAAGAATCCTCACGCGTCTTCCTGAACTGCCAAGAAGTGAAAGTCTTCACGGGGCGTTAGTCCTCAGTTTTGTCCCTTTTCGTCACTTGATGACAAACGGGGAGAAATCTGAGTGTTAGTCTTCACGCGGGATATATTTTGGGGCTTATGAACTTTATTAAGTTACAAACTCTTGGTTCTTCTGAAGTGTTTTATGTAATGAGTTGTAACTTAAGCCCGATGCTACTCTGACGCTTTTGAACATTTTTCCTCGCATGCTTATTCCTCAAAATATTAATGTATGCATGCTGAAATTCGTCAGAGACCATTTCTCATCATGCATTCTCAAATTCTTCATATTATATGTCATATGTATGCATGATCTACAAAACTCAGGGGGAGATCTCCATGATATAAATCATCAATGTGCACTTGCTCTGAGAAGCAAAATCCTCAAGGTATGCACATCTTCAGGGGGAGTCTCTCTGTATCTTGATTTCAAATTCCTCAAATGAGTATTTACACTTCATATTTTATCCCTGTTGAAGACTTAACCTAATTGTCATCAACCACCAAAAAGGGGAGACTGTAAGTGCATCTAGTGCCCCTTAGTGATTCTGGTGGTTTGAGACTTATAGGTTATGTATCTAATGTGTTCATGAGTGTACACAGGATCTATAAGTCGCTGAGGAGTTTGAAATATTCAATGAATATCGACCCCTAAAAATGTATATCTTCGGCTGAAGAAATTGGTCTGAAGCTGAAGAATTGAATTGCGATGAAGTTGATATTCCTCGTGAAGATATTTAAGATGAGGAATTCGGTGTGTCCTGAAGAAAATCAATCTGAAGACTTTGAAGCATGAAGATTTATTCTTTCTATTTTATTTTCTTCACTCTTGAGTCGTAGGAACACCGTACTATTAAAGGGGGTCGAGGTAACACTTCGGAATGAATTTCCTCATGATGCTCAACCCAAGCCTAATCCTACCAAAAGCCTCAAGTGAGGAATATGAGAGACATGAGGACTCTCACAGTTGAGGGTCCCTACCGGTGCCACAATTCGTGCCACATTATCGATCTTATCCACACCAACGGTCATATTATTTAAGGGCATTAATGTCAAATCATGTCGGGATGCTCCAGGCTATAAATAGCCGCCCCCACAACAATTAGCGGGTTCGTTGCTTCCTTAGAAACTAACACTTGTCATAAGAGCAACCCAAATTCCTCAGAGTCTTCGAGAGTAAATCATCAGTGAGGAAATACCCCAAACACCAAACCACAAACCAAAAACAAGTGATTGAGCATCCCTGAAGAATTTGTTCCTGTGTGGAACCGAAGCCTTTTACCTTTGAGGATTGTGCATCCTCCAAACGGTTAGGCGTCATGGTCTAGAGCAATCCAACAGTCAATTGTGGGTAGCCGGGTGACTAAGTTTGTGAGGGTTTGGAAGTTTGCCCTGAAGACTTACCACAAGTGTTGGGCGAGGACTGTGTGTTCTTAGATCAAGGAGAATACGATGGGGACTGTGTGTCTCAGGAATGTGTGTCTTTTGGTTTCAATACCAATCCGCTCCAAACCAGATGTAGAACTGTCAGAGCAGTTGGAACTGGGTCATCAACCATTATCTTCACTTTGAAACGGGTTCTATTTCTTCAACTCTTTCAATTCCTCATATTTTATGTTGAAGATTTTCATTGTCACTGTTTGAAGAATTTGTTGACTTTCTCTGAAATACCTCAACCCCCAAATTCTTCACACGAGTTAATCCTCACCTATTTTTCGCTGTGCCTGCATACTGTGCAAACTGCTTTTCATATTCTTCACCTTGAAAACTGTTGTAGTGATACTTTGCACCCCTGATCCTTTGCTGTTTCTGCTGCAAGTTAGTCATCAGTGAGAAATTTCCCCAAAAGGAATTTCCTCAGTGATGAAATTCTAAAAATCTCCTATTCAACCCCCCTCTAGTCGATATAACGCACTTTCAGTGATGCTAGCGATTATGTTGTTGGTGTTGTTTTTGGACAAAGAGTTGATAAGAAATTAAATATTATCCATTATGCTAGTAAAACTCTAGACAGTGCCCAAAGAAGTGATGCTACCATTAAAAAAATCTTAGTGATTGTATTTGCTTGTTATAAATCCAGATCTTACATTGTTGACTCTAAAGTAATTGTTCACATTGATCATGCTACTATTAAATATCTTATGGAAAATAAAGATGATAAGCCTAGAATTATTAGGTGGGTTCTCTTGCTACAAGAATTTGACTTGCATATCATTGATAGTAAACGAGTTGAGAACCTCGTAGCTCATAACTTGTCTAGGTTACAAAATGTTCTTGATGACCGACTACCTATTGATGATAGCTTTCCTGATGAATGACTAGTTGTGGTCAATGATTCTCATAACACACTATGGTTTGCTGATTATGCTAATTACATTGTTGCTAAATACATACCACCTAGTTTCACCTATCAACAAAAGAAAAACTTCTTCTTTGATTTAAGACGTTACTTTTGGGATGACCCACATATTTATAAATAAGGAGTATATGTTATTATTAGACATTATATACGTGAGCATGAATAGGAACAAATCCTTCGGAAGTGTCACTCCCAGTCTTATGGAGGACACCATGCGGGAGATAGAACCGCGCACAAGGTATTACAGTCTGGATATTATTGGCCTACTCTTTTGAAAGATGCTCGTAATTTTGTCCTGTCTTATGATGAATGTCAAAGAATTAGTAACATTAGTAGACGTGAGGAAATGCCTAGGAATTATTCACTTGTTATTGAACCATTTGATGTTTGGGG